>NC_136506.1:36674501-36924501 GCF_053919585.1 Euprymna scolopes | reverse complement strand
ATTTCATAGGCCTGCAGTTCTTAGAAAGAAGCTTTGTTCATGGAATCTACGTTTATTTTTGTCACAGATAAAGAGTGGAAGAAATTAGTGATGGCGTTTTTTCTAGACGAGTGTTTCTTGTGAAAGTTTGGCGAGGGGATACAATACATTGGAGCCATGAAAATAAGGATAAAGCTATGACAAACTCACAAAATCTATTCTTTGAGAAAGAGGTTGCAGGGAAGAGAAAAGGACATCCCCTACGAGGCTACAAAGTCTATTTTGAACTATATCAAGGCAGGATAAGTCCTTTCTAGCAGCTCCTGTCCAGATGTGGCAACAGTACTCCATCCTAGTGCGTAGCTGGCTTTTATATAGATAGAGAATTGCATCAGCAGTGAGATATCTGCTAGATCGATAGAAGGATACGACTATCTTTACACCGGCCTTGGTAACGGATTTTTAGATCGGGAGTAAAGGTCAAGCCCAGAAGCTTGTCAAAACATGAGGCCTCCCCAAGATGAGAGCTATTCATTTCAATTGATGCTCGATGGGGATCAGAGCGCTGATGATGTAAAGATAAAAGCTTGGTTTCAGATGTATTAAAAGTAACAAGCCACTGCTTTCCCCATTGTACCGCTTGCTCAAGATCAGAGGAGAGAGAATCGGAGAGAACTTGGTCGTTTACCGTCTTAGATATGCTACCATAGATAGTAGTGTCATCAGCATAAATGCCTACGAATGATGTAAGGATGTGATTAAGAAGATCATTAATGTAGATCAGGAAGAGATTGGGCCCAGGATGGAACTCTGAGGGACTCCAGCATTAATACTGTGAGCTTCTTATTTCTGCCCATCAACGACTTCTCTTATGAATCTATCAGAGAGAAGTGATTTAATAATTTAGAAGACATTTCCAGCTATACCGTAGCTGTAGATCTTGTGAAGTAAACCTTTATGCCATACTCTATCAAAAGCCTTTGATATGTAAAGAGCTATTGCCCTAGAAAGGTAGCCTCCGTCGAGAAATTCGCTAATCCTATGAGATATAACTGTAAGCACATCTGATGTAGATCTAGCAGAATAGAAACTATATTGTGTGTCACTAAGAAGGTTATTTTGCTGAAATGTTTGATTACTTCTCTATTTAACTTACTCATGTAAGCCTGTACTGAGAGGGAGATGAGCGATCACCTGAATATTAAATACAGGCATACTGATGAGATTTTCCAGGCTGATGGGAAGCAATTCTCCTAAATACAACGTTTAAACAGCTTTTTTAAGGATGGGCGCTAGTTCTGGTTGAAGTCTTTTGAGTACTATAGTTGGAATACCGCCAGGGCCGGTTGCTTTACTGGAATCAATGTTTTTGATTAGCTTGGCAACATCACATACAGATATTTTTATATCACATAGCATGTTTTCTGATACAGGAGGTAATATTGGAGGTTGGCAGCCTTGGTCGCAAAGGGTAAAATTAGCTGTAAAGTTCTTGGCAAAGAGTTTGGCTTTGTCTGATGCTGACGAGATTACCTCAGGTCTATTTATGAGAGTTGGAATGGAACACTCGCTTCTGTTTTGTTTGCTATTTGCCAAAACTGGTGGGAACCAAGCCGCTGCTCAGCTACTTTGAACTTGACGGACTGAGCATACAACTTTCTTGCGTTCTTTATTACTTTTTTACAATGGTTGCTGGCAGTTCTGAAAGCGCCTTTCGTCTCAATACATCTATTACGTTGGATGCAATGGAAAAAGTGATTTCTGTGCGCAGCGGAAGCAGCACATTCTGGAGAGAACCACGGCTGGCTGTTAGGTTTTTACTGGAATTTTTTCGAGGGTATGAACCGATCTATACCTACAATTAACCATTCTGTCAGGTCTTATACTACAGAGGACTCACCATTTTTAAACATGGAACGCAGATGTAGGTCTGATATAAATGTACGGAAGCTATCCTAATCTGTTATAGAGTATCGATATATTGTACGATGAATAGATAATCCCAGGACTTATTGCATTTCATTGTTATCTTAATTGATACAACAGAGTGGTCGGAAGATCCAAGTGGTGGCAGAACAAAAGCTGAACATAGTTCAGGGCAAGTTGGGAGAAAAAGATCTAGGAGACTTGAATACTGGTCGTCAAAGTCGGGCACACGGGTGGGTTCGTGAACAATCTGAGTGAGGTCATGAGCAATGGAGAAATCATGACAGAACCTCCCCTAATCATCGGTCTTGTTTGAGTGAGTTAACCATTCCACTTTGTGAACATAAAAGTCTTCATAGATAAGAATATTAGCTGAAGAATAAGCAGATAGGACTGGGTCAATTTTCTCAGATATGCTTTTGAAGATAGTAACTCCACTGTTGTGGGGGCGATAGAGAGTAAATATAAGCGCAGTACTTTGAGCAAGTGCAACCCAGAAGCACATATAGGGTAAGTTAGTATCTTCTCTGGAGATGTTTCTACCACATGGAAAGCCATGTTTAATATAGGCACATATTCCATGTCCATGGCGATCTTGGAAGTTAAATTAGAGTATCGTTTAATTACGAACTCATCTAGGGAAATAGTCTACCCAATGCCAGTTTCACTTAGAAATAATACGTCTGGTTTAGTCTCCTGTAATTAGGTTGAAACCTCTGCAAGGTTAGAACGTAGACCCCTGATGTTCGAGAAAGACACATGGTAGTGGGGGTCTACGTTAGAAGTTGAAGATGCGGGTTTAATCGTGTATTTTTATTGAAACTTTTCATAATGGTGTTTTGGGATTTGTGGACTAGGTTAATAGACTTGCTTGAAGCAATATATATATATATATATATATATATATATAGATAGATAGATAGATAGATAGATAGATAGATATATCTTCTATATATCTATAAAAGTCAACGTGTCTGTCTGTCTGTCTGTCTGTGTACATTTCCCTACGCAATAACTCTGTCAATTTTTAGTCTATAGACTCGAAATTTGAAATACCGGGTACTGATATTTGGGAAAATCGATGTGACGGGTGTCAGCCAGAAATTTGCCTGTTAAGGGGTCAAATTTCAACGATTTGACCTTTAAGAACTCTACCAAACTCCTCCGACAATTTTGGGTCTAGACACTTGAAATTTTATATATAGGTTGCTTGAACATGGATCTAACTTAATACAGTGATTTGAGCTCGAAACAATAAATTTTAAGGGGTCATAATAGGGGTCAAAGTTTTAAAAAATTAACCATTTTTTTTTGTTTTTTTGCTTTTTTTGCACAGCATACACCTCCAAACACCCGAGCAACGCCGGGCACCCCTGCTAGTATATATATATATATATATATATATATATATATATATATATATATATATATATATATATATATATATATATATATAAAGGAACAAACCGTATTATGTGTTCATCAACGTTTCGTCTTTATTTCGAGGCTTCATCTGAAATAAAGACGAAACGTTGATGAACACATAATACTGTGTGTTCCCTTTATTTCTCTATTTTGTCGGAATACTATTTCCATTATTTTTATCATATATATATATATATATTTATAATTAATGTCATACCAGGAAAAATTATAATTTATTTGGTATCGACTTAATGATGCTATTCAATTTATGGCAGAAATCGTAAATTCGTTTTGTAAAAAAGTAGGCGTGGCAGGGATAGAAAATTCCAAACTGTCAGATAAATTTATTAAGAATTTAAAAAACGATTTTTAAAATGTATTTTCTAAAAAATTAGGTTGTTGCACGAAGTTTGAAGAGGAATTTGAACTTTAGGCAATGCTAAAGCGGTGGTCAAACCTAAAAAGATGGTTCCATTCTCTTTTCTGGAAACAATAGATGGAGAAATAAAGAGACTCGAAGAAAAAGGAGTAATTGGAGAAGTGGACTACTCTGAGTGGGCATGACCCACAGTATATGTAAAGAAGAAAAATAAAAAGATCAGGGCATGTGCGGATTTCTCAAATGGTCTAAATGATTGCGTAAAAGATCATAACTATCCGCTCCTTACAGCCTTTGAAAGTTGAAACAAAACTACTGATTCAAAGTGGCTTTCGAAAATTGTAAATTTGGTATTGACAAAATTTAATATTAAGGACAAATAATTGATCGGAAAGGTAGACGATCTAACCCAAATATGGGGGAAAGCAATTAGAGAAATGCCTAGACCGGAAAATGCAGTGAAATTACAATCATTCTTGAGTCTAGTGAACTACTATAATCCTTTTATCCCAAATATGCATGAATTAAGGCCACCATTAAATGAATTATTGAAGGAGACTAAAAAATGGCATTGGACAAAAAATGCGAGGAAACAGTGAAAAAAATAAAAAAATTTTGTTATTGGATCTAGCTTTGGCACATTACAATCTGGATGGAGTTAATTGTGGCAGCAGATGCGAGCGAATACGGTTTAGGAGCCGTGCTTTTACAAAGATTAGAAGATGGGTCTACTAAACCAATTGCTCACGTCTTAAGGGATTTATTACCCGCAGAAAGAAATTACAGTCAGATTGAGAAAGAAGGTCTGGCAATTGTGTAAGCTATGAAAAAGTTCATAGATTCATACATAAAAGATCATTTGTCTTGCAAACTGACCATAAACCATTACTGTCGATCTTTGGTTAAAAAAGGCGTTCCTTCACATACCGCAAACAGATTGCAGCGATGGAGCCTTATTTTGCTCAACTACAATTTTCAAATGCAACACTTCCATTTAACAAAATTGCACATGCAGATGGACTGTTCAGATTGATTCCAAGTAAAACGGAATTGTTCGAAGAAATGTTTATAGCAGCACTAAAGGAAGAAAATGAACTCATAGACATACAAATAAATATTAGTAACACTCGAAGGAATTTAAAAAGCAGCGAATATGGAAGAATATATTAACAAGATAAAAAAAACAAGTGTAGCAAAACGAAAAAAATCTAAAAGGGTTAAAATATTTAAAAGATTTAAAAGGGTTTTCGTTTTCAAACCCTAATGTATGCAGTGGAAATACTGCAAGTGTTACAAATGAGAATGAAATCTCTAATGAGAGGCTATACATACTGGCTCAAAATGGACAAGGACATAGAGAAAATGGTAAAATTATGCCAACTAGCAGCGAAAGCTTCACCCATAAAAACGCAACCTTGGCCTAAAACAGATTTACCCAGGACACGCATCCATATACCTTACGCAGGATCACTGAAAGGATATTATTACCGGCTAACCGTAGATAGTTTTCATAATGGCTGGAAATTTATAAATGCAAACGCCCCACAGCTATAAGGGTTTCCTATAAAAGCGTTAGAGGGAACCCAATAAAGATATTATTTTGTCGTTTTGGGGTACCAAAAACGAGTGTTAGTGACAATAGTTCACAGCACAAGAATTTAAAGACTACTGTGAGTCACTGGCCATGGAACACCGACTTATATCCCTCGGTCCAACGGACTAGCAGAAAGGTTTGTCGATATCTTTTAAAGTGCATTTAAAAAATTAACAACATTGACACTGAAGAAAAGAGTATTAAAAAATTCTTAACAATTTATAGGATAACGCCAAACCAGAATACTAATGCAAATTTATCAGCTGAAATAACGTTTGCCAGAGAAGTCTGTTCTGTGTTCGACCGATTAATTCTGAGAAAAAAAAAAGAGAAAAATACTTCTGCGTTCCATGTTTATAAAGAATGTGTCCTCTATATTATCAGATCTGAAAGAATGGTAAATTGTAGGTATAGACCGGTTCATACCCTCGAAAAAGTTCCAGTGAAAACCTAACAGCCAGCCTTGGTTCTCTCCAGAATTTGCTGCTGCCATTGCGCACAGAAACCACTTTTTCCGTTGCTTCAAACGTAATAGATGTACTGAGACTAAAACTGCTTTCAGAACTGCCACCTACCATTAAAAAGTAATAAAAAATGCAAGAGAGTTGCATGCTCAGTCCGTCAAGTCCAAAGTAGCTGAGCAGCGGTTTGGTTCCCACCAGTCTCGGCTAATAGCAAAGAGAATCCTGAACAGAAACGTGTGCTCTATCCCAAGTATCATCAATGGACATGAGGTAATCTCGTAAGCATCAGACAAAGCCAAACTCTTTGCCAAGAACTTTTCAGATAATTTTACCCTTTGCGACCAAGGCCGCTAAACCCCAATATTTCCTCCTGTATCAGAAAAAACGCTATGTGATATACAAATATCTGTGCGTGATGCTGCCAAGCTAATCAAAAACATTGATTCCAGTAAAGCAAGTGGCCCTGAGGATATTCCAATCATAATACTAAAAAACATTCAACCAGAACTAGCGGCCATACTTACAAAACTGTTTAAACGTTGTCTTTCGCAGAATTGCTTCCCATCACCCTGGAAAATCTCAACAGTTTGTCCTGTAATTCAGGTGATAGATCATCTCCTTCTCAGTACAGGCCAATAATTCTCCTGTGCATCATGAGTAAGTTGCTGAAATCTGTGTTAAATAGAAAAGTAGTCAACCATCTCAGCAAAAATAACCTTCTTAGTGACACGCAATATGCCTCCCGTTCTGCTAGATCTACAGCAGATGTGCTTAGAGTTATATCTCATAGGATTAGCGAATCTCTCGACGAAGGCAACCTTTCTAGGGCAATTGCTCTAGACATATAAAAAGCCTTTGATAGGAAATGACATAAAGGTTTCACAAGATCTCCAGCCATGGTATAGCTGGAAATGTCTTCTCAATTATTTCTCTCTGATAGGCTAATAAGAGTAGTAGTTTTGGGTTGGAAACCAGAAGCTCACAGTATTCCATCCTGGGTCCAATTCTCTACCTGATTTACATTAATGATCTTTAAAATCACATACTTCATCATTCGTAGACATTTATGCTGATGACACTACAATCTATGGTAGCATATCTAAGTCAGTAAACGACCAAGTTCTCTCCGATTCTCTCTCTTCTGATCTTGAGCACGTGGTACAATGGGGAAAAGAGTGGCTGGTTACTTTTAATACATCTAAAACCAAGATTCTATCTTTACATCATCAGCGCTCTTATACCTATCTGGCATCAATTGAAATGAATGGCTCTCGTCTTGGGGAGGCCTTATGTTTTGACAAGCTTCTGGTCTTGACCTTTACTCCTAATCTGAAATGGAACACGTACATCAAAACTGTTGCCAAAGCCGCTGGAAAAATGGTCGGATCCTTCTATCGATCCAGTAGATATCTCATTGTTGATACAATTCTCTATCTATATAAGAGCCAGGTTCGTCAAAGGATGGAGTAGTGTTGCCACATCTGGGCAATGAACTGCAAGAAATTACATCCTGCCTTGATAGAGTTCAAAATAGACTTCGTAGCTTAATAGATGTCCATTTTTCTTCCCTGCAACATCCTTCTCACAGAAGAAATGTAGCGAGTTTGTCTTAGCTTTCTCATTAATTTCATGGAAAGTGTTCGACTGAGCTTCAATCTATGATCCCCACCTCGGCAAACTTTCACAACAAACACTCGTCTAGCTAAAAACACAACAATAATTCTCCACTCTTTATCTGTGCCTAAACCTAAACGTAGATTCCATGAACAAAGCTTCTTTCTTATAACTGCACGCCTGTGGAACTGTCTTCCGTTTTCCTACTTTCCAGATAACTACAATATGGTTGTCTTCAAGTCCAATGTAAACAAGTTCTTGATAAGCTGTTCCCCTTAAGTTAACAAATTTACTGAATTTTCTATTACTGACAATTACTATATTGTCCAATTGACTGCTGTACACTCTTTAATCCTTATCCTTGAGTGGCCCCTGGTTATGCCTATATAAAAAAAAACTCTCCATAATCCAGGAAATCACGAATGCAAGCTATAAGGAGAAGTGATATAAAAAGAAAACGGGCTGAATGCTTTGTTTTTAGTTAAAGAAGAACTTAATGGCAAAGTCAAATTCTTGGAAAGAATTTAGCTTGGGAGAAGGTGTTACAATGGAATAACCTAGCACCCCTCCGTACAATAATATACAAAAAATGTAGATATACTCCACCGGGAATCAGAGTGTTCCAAGAAATCGAGAGAGAGAGAGAGAGAGAGAGAGAGAGAGAGAGAGAGACTCGCTTTGTACCTCGTTTGTAAATAAACCTTTGTATTAACTCTAACTGAATGTCCTGTGTTATAATTATCTAAATATATATATATATATATATATATATATATATATATATATATATATATATATATATATAAACCAATATATATATATATATAAATATATATATATATCAATGGTAAACCAATTTTACTGTATCTGATCGGATTAAATGTTTAAAAAGTGCGAAGGGGAGAGATACGAGAATAAGAAACAAAGGAATGGGGAAGGTTAACCAGGCCGATAGCCATTAGTCGCGTGCTCTCGTGTAATGAATGAATGCGTGAATGTAGGATTAACATAAAATTCTTAACGATAAACTAAAATGACCGAAAAATGGGCTGAAATGACTTAAATAAATAAAAACTAAATGACTTAGAATGACTTTAATGAACTTAAGAATGAATTGAATGACCTTAAGAATGACTTGAATGCTTAAAAAATAACTGGAATCCTTCAAAAACAACTTCAATTATCTGGAGAATGACTTGAATGGCTTTGAGACTGACTGGTTGTAAAGTGGGTGATCATTTTACATAAAATTAATAGAGAAAAGTGATCCCCTCACTTTATATCACAATAAGTACAGCATGTAGTAAGAACATATACTTTGATATTTGCCAAAAGGCCAAGAAAAGGGTATTTATTTGCTCCCCCACCGAGCAAATTAGGCACAAGGCCGATTTTTAATGTGAGGAGTGAAGGGGAAATGGGGACCAACTGTCCGGGGAGTAGGATGCTGGATAGTGACAATTGGTATGAAGGGTTGGCCCTACATTGTCGGAACATTTACTACACTTTGATCTTGGCCTGAAGGCCAAGAAAAACTTAAAAAGCTAAGAAAAGCATCTATTAACAACAGACCTTTTGTCTTAACCAAAAAGGCTAAGTAGAAAAGTATTACAGACAGACCGACTGACCGACCGACCGACCGACCGACGGAGTGACTTATAGAGTCGTCTTCACGCAACTAAAAACTTCTCTGATATAGGGTTTAGAAGCTGTGACTGGAAATTTGCACTTCTATGACTAAATGTATATATAAACCAGAAGAAGAAGAGCCGGGGTACAAACAGAAAAACAAGGAAATATAGGACAAAAATAACAATCTGGTGTAATCCTCTCTCTCTCTCTCTCTCTCTCTCTCTCTCTATATATATATATATATATATATATATATATATATATATATATATGCACATTCTCTCAGATATTCCGAAAAAATTTTATAATATCATTGATAGGAACTTCCCTAGAGATAATAAATTAAAGAAAGTTATTTTATAAAATACTAATAAACTATCTTTCTCCCCTACATTTATAATTGGATACTAAAACAACAAAATACAATATGCAAACAATTCATAAGTTCAACATGAACCCACTGATTCTGATAGTATAAGTGAAAATAATTGTAATTATAGAAATAAGAATAATTGTCTATTCAACGGAAACTGTTTTACTACATATGTATTATAAAAATATGAATTAATTACCGCAAATTATACCAAGGCTTATTTCAGCTCTTCCATCCCTACGTCCAGGGATAGATACAGTAATCATATGCACTCTTTCTAAATTGTACCAAATGTAGAACCAAATAAAACAACCACTTCTTTAGCTAAATACGTTAGGGATGTAGTTACGAATAAAATTAATTATATGGAGGAAAATAAGCAATGTAGGGAGCATTATCTTTCCCGTAGTAGAAACAAGAGATAATAGTGTCTTCCTTGGAAAAGCCTGCTGCATCTGATTAGTGGCCCGCTTAATCTCTTATTCCGGAATTAGATCGTTCAAAACGAATACTTCAGAATATTACAATATGGCGTCGCATAATACAAATACTTCTACGCACGACAACAATTTCAGTTAACTTAATTTCTAATATATAAAAACAGAGAACGAATTGTCAATTGTTACGTAACTAATGGCTATTTACTTTTTTTTTGTTCAAACAAAGACATACACAAACATACGTATAGTATCTAGTAGTAAATGTATCTTCTACATTTTTCTTTCCTTCCATCGTTTTCCCTTGTAGTCGTCGCCGTCAAATGTAAACAACATACTAGTAGTTTTGGACCGATATTATATCAGTCGGGGTTTACTGACTAACGTATGCTTATTTTTAGTCTTTACACATCTAATTTAACACATAAACTAATTTATTAGAAGGGCGCCTACAAGTGGAGAACGATGTTTCCAAAAAACATATATGCCGCGGTTTAATGAAAATTTCTTTTGACATTCATTATATTCTTTTTGAGTTATTAATTTACTGAAGCACATTGAGAAAATCATGTGATTATTTAGAAACCCATTACAAACGTGAGGATAGGATAGTGTTTTGCAACTATTGCATAGTTTCACCTAACAAATTAATGACACATGCTATAAAGCTTACATTTAACTGGAGTATTTTACAGAATACTGCGCTAAAATTACTGCATAATAGATTCCGAGAGTATATTCTAACGAAAAACACAGGACGCAATAGTGCTACAAAATAAATACAACAGTAACAATCGCTCAAAAACAGAAAATTAACTACTAGTTACCTTACCATTATTCTAATGTTTCATAAATATTAGCAACTTATTTTTAATAATTCAGCATGTAAACATATATGCATAAGTAAAGTATATATATATACAGGGTGACCCCCCCCAAAAAAAAGCTAAATACAGGCCATCTAGAAAATATGCTGTAGAGCGGAGAAAAATAGGCCAAAGACCATAGTATTTTGATGTGATGTTTTTAATATAATAAACTAGTTATGAGGAAAGTTTCATTTCATTCGGACCAAACACTAAGAAACGGGGCCTTATTAGAGTTGGGGCCCGTTTTATGGGGGTCACCCTGTATATACTTAACATCTTTTAACATTCGTAATCGCAAAATCATATAAAATTAAATCAACTTCTAAACATGACGCAATTATGTTAAAAAACATATATAGCATCTTTGAAGTCTCGATAATCGATCAAAATTATTAAAAGTACATAGTAGAACCCTTAAGATTTTACTACGGTTAGATGTAACAAAAGGTTTGAGAATTTTTGGCATTTTAACATACATTGCTAATTTTTTCCTTGCGCGCACGAAACTAACGTAATCAAACGCATATTGCTTTTTCCCCTTCTCGGACGGAACACTCTTAAAATGTAAACCAAGCATAGCTTTGGGAATGTAAATGTGCAAAAAATACCGACACGCCACCACCTCGCAAAACGGCTCTCAAAACCGTTTTCGGGTAATAATATTAAATTTACTATTTTTGAGCGATTATCAAGACTTTAATGATGCTTGATTTTTTTTCTGTGTTTTTTTTTGTATTCTTTATTCTTGTTGACGATTTGGTGTAATTTTATATTCTTGACTGATTACTTAGTCTTCAAAGCATATCATGTTGAAACTTTCTTTCTAGAACAAAATAAACGCTTTCAAATAAGTTAAACACTAAAATATCATGCAGTTAGATGTCAACGTATATTTCAGTTATTTGTTATATATATATATATATTTTTTACCACTTTTTCTTTCTGTCGAGTATTTTTTTATTAAGAAAATGTGCTTGAGCTACTTTTAGAAAAAGAAAACTGCGTGTGGTATACCGAGTAGAAAAACGATGGCCGACTTGATAGATACTGTCATCGATAGAAGGAGTTATCTACAACTGATTTCGCTCTATCAAAAGAGTTAATATACAGTGAGATTCCCTAACTTAAAAAACTTCTGTTTGCATATATATTTATTATTCTTATTATTTTTCTAATGGACCTTTTATCGTAAATTTTAAGGTGTACTGATTTGGGCGTGGAATTCATCTGTTGTAATTCATCTAACAATTTGCATTTAAATTGTGGATAAACGACCACATTTTTATTTAATTAGGAAATAGCCTATATATTGAACTTTTCTAATCACCACTATTCACGTATACATATATATATATATATATATATATATATATATATATATATATATATATATATATTGGTGCAAAAATAATGTCGTTTTTTACGTGTGTGTGTGTGTATATGTATATATCTGATAAGATAAATATACATGTATATATAATATAGTGAGTATAATAATATATATAATACAATATATACATATATGTATATATATATATATATATATATATAACTATATATATTTTTTTTTATAAAAACGTTATATAAAACAAAATAGTTTTAATATTTCAAAGAATTACATTCGTCTCTTTAGTTGCTTAATTGTCTTATTTTTTCAAAAACTTCTTCGAGTATAATCCGCATTTTTCATTGAAACACAAGCGGAGTAAGATGAACGAAATAGTTTCGCTATTATCAATCCTTACTCAGAATAGGTAACTTCCAAGCAAATAACAAAAATCTTTAGCGTTCTTCTTTTAAAATTGTGGGTCTTATGTACTCGATAATTGTTGGGTATGAAGTTTCTTGATTTAATCTGTTGTTTATGACAATGCTAGAACATAGGCCAGCTCGTTTAAAATACTCCTGTGTTACTTGAAAACAATAATAGCTCATAAAACTTCTGAAATCTTCAACTTTTCGTACAAATATTGCAGCTAACACAGTGTGGGAGGCTTAAACCTTAGTTTTACAATGTTTTAAATTTTAAATATTTCTGTTTTGCGTGAGAGTGAATGGGGAAAGAGGTGGGTGGGTGCTTTTAATACATCTAAAACCAAGCTTCTATCTTCACATCATCAACGCTCTGATCCCCATCTGGCATCAATTGAAATGAATGACTCTCGTCTTGGGGAGGCTTCATGTTTTGACAAACTTCTGGGCTTGACCTTTACTCCAGATCTGAAATGGAACACGTATATCAAATCCATTGCCAAGGTCGTTGGAAAAATGGTCGGATACTTCTATCGCTGCAGTAGATATCTCACGCCTGATGTAATTCTGTACCTATATAAAAGCCAGGTACACCCAACGATGGAGTACTGTTGCTACATCTGGACAGGAGCTGCTAGAAGCAGCTTATCCTACCTTGACAGAGTCCAAAATAGACTTCGTAGCTTAATGGGGGATGCCCTTTTCTCTTTCCTGCAAGCTCTTTCTCCCAGAAGAGAGGTTGCGAGCCTGTCTCTGATTTATCGTTATTTTCATGGTAAGTTCTCGACTGAGCTTCAATCCATGGTCCCCCCTCGTCAAACTTTCACAAAAAAACACTCATCTATCCAAAAACACTACCAACAATTTCCCACACTCTTTATCTTTGCATAAACCCAAATGTAGATTTCATGAACAAAGCTTATTTCTTAGAACTGCACGCCTATGGAACTGTCTTCCGGTTTCTTGCTTTCCAGCTGACAATCATCTGATTGTCTTCAAGTTTCATGTAAACAAGTTATTGATGAACCGTTTCCCAACACGTATGTTTATTACGCTATAATCCCATTGCAACTTTGCTTATAATTATGCACTCACCGTAACACTTGTCAAAAACATAACTAGCTAATAAACTCATAACTTACGCACTGTTAATAATATGTAATATTAATGATATTAAGGCATGACGACATTCGAGGATATGTGTGATAAATCTTGTCAATTTGGTCATGAAAGCTACCAAAATACGATAGGTAACCATAAGTGAAATGAGCATATCATTTAAGAGGAATTACTTATCAAAAAAAAAAAAAAAACGGCTTAAGAAATATTTGTTTACGTTAAACTTGAAAAAGCCGGTGTTTTTGTTTGTAGGAAAACAGTATCGTGTTATTTTGTTCCCCCAGAATGTGTGTTTTTATGAAGAAACTTTGTACATGAACGTTTTCATTCGTCTTTAGTACAAATAGAGAGAGTATGAAAGACAGGGGCATTTTCTATGGTTGCTACAAGGCGAGTTTCTGCTGTGAATGTTTTGTCGGAGAGAGAACCAACGGTTGGACTTCAGTCTGACACTTACAATTATCATAGCGTCAAAGTAGAAAAAGGCTTACTGCAATAAAGGAGCTATAGGATTAAAGCAGGAAAGATCACTCCGAGCACTAAATCCCGAGATATAACAACAGTACTCGATCTTAGGTTCGTATCTGGCTTGTATTCAGTACGAAGATTATCGGGAGTGGGTTACTAACTGTATATATATATATATATATATATATATATATATATATATATATATATATATATAGCGACAGAATAGTTTCTGTAAGGGTTTTTTGTTCTACTGCACTAAATACAATATTCAGTATACTTTATAAATATTGACAACATAAATTGCCAAGAAATACGACCACCGATTGTGTATAGACTTGGGCTGTGAAGTGTAATTATTCGAAGACCAAAACTATATCGATCACCTGAGAGGACATAATGGATGTTCGATTGATTATTACAAGTCCAATCGAATGACGTATGTTCTTTCCTTTTTTACCTTTATGTACATTGCTATATTTCCATTAGCTTTTTTTTTTGTTGTTGTTGTTGTTGGCTATTTTACGATACAAAAAAATAGGGACGGCGTAGAAACAATCAGTCATATTCATCGTGTGTCTCTAATTGCTTCAATTCAATACAAAATGCAAATTCGTCATTATTTAACATATTTTCCAGACTAGAATTGAAGTGCGTGTCGCGTTGCTCAATTAGTATTTAGACACCTTCTAAATAGAGCATCGAGCCAGCAAATCGATTCGGGCAAATTGTGCACACTAACGAAGCTGACTATGAAACAATGCCATTGTTTGAAGTAGAAAATGTATTTATAAATAACGAATAGATTAAGGCATTTATTTATAATGATTTTAAATAAATTAACGTCGTAGGCCACACGTGAGCCCTTGAGTCTATAGGTCTTACACACGCGCTCGCACGTATTAACACACAAACGCATATATATATATATATATATATATATATATATATATATATATAGTGAGAGAGAGAGAGTGAGAGGGGGGACAGAGAGAAAGAAAGAAAGATAGATAGATAGATAGATAGAGTCAGAAAATTTTATAATAATTTTCCAGCGTTTAAAAACAAAATTTTCTCAGCTGATCATTTATTACTTTTCAAAAGGAAGTTGTTAGAATATTGCTTCCTAATGCGGCTAAGAAGTCTGATGCAAAATTATGTTTTTGCCGCATATTTTGTCACGTACTTATCAGACGCTTACTTTTAAAAATATTTAGAAAAATACCATTATGGACAACTTACATGGCTCATACAACCGATACGCCCTGCCGTTTCTTCTTTTCAAAGATTTATGAGAAAGGTTTTTATCTATTAAGATTGGTATAATCTGAGTACGTTTCAATTAAGTGATTAACACACACACACAAACACACATATATATATATATATATATATATATATATATATATATATGTCGTCAAGAATGAGAGTTCAATAGAAATGTTGTTTTAATTTCAATAAAATAAAATACGCATCAAGTGCGCTTGAAACTAAACCACAACGTAATATTAGGAAAATAAACAAATATTTTACTTATATATAAAATATATTTTAGTCATCGACATACAGTTCTGTTTTGTTGTTTCACAACTCATCAGTGCCGCTAGACTAACACCTATCCCAAGCCGAGGATCGAACCTAGAACCGTCGTGATGACAGTCGGCAGTTCTACCCCCTTACTACGGAAGCGGTGGCCGCAATTAATCTGTCCGAATGTCTATTTAAATAAACATCCGTCCGCCACTCGTAAAGTGCTCAAACGTTGTTTGTAAACAAACCGCGAGCTTCGCATTTTTTCAGCTAAATTAAGTAGCGAGTAAGATTATTTACGATAGTGCTCAACCCAAGAGGGGGGCTTTATAAAATATATTTTAGTCATCGACATACTGTCCTGTTTCGTTGTTTCACAACTCATCATTGGCGCTAGACTAACACCTATCCCAAGCCGAGGATCGAACCTAGAACCGTTGTGATGACAGTCGGCAGTCTGTATATATATATATATATATATATATATATATATATATATATATATATATATATATAAGCTGCGTCAATAGCTTTATTGCAGAATAGTAAAATATCAATATTTCACTAAATATACGTTACAAAAAAAAGTTAAATTGTATGATCAAACGACTGTTTCAGGGTTAGTTATTTCCCAAAATTTTATTCAAATCCATGCGATATTCATGGAGTTATGACATTTGATTTATCATCAAGTAATTTATATTGTCCATCGCTTTATTGCAGGTCTTTTTAAAATGCCAAGAAAAGGGGCGATTAACGGTTATCGAAAAGGAAAGGATTGTTGCTGGACTCACAGAAGGATTCTTCATCAAATATTTAGCTATGGAACTGGAAAATGATCCAAGAACTTTGGCTTGATTCGTGAACAACCACAACATCAAACCCAGAAAGGATAGGCGCACCAGGAGAAACCTTTCACATCGTGATATTCGGAAAATTCGTAGTGGTCATATGAGAGCCGTGCTACTCTTGATGATCCGAATGGATGTGTCAAAGTTTGGAATTCGAACGGAACTCCAACTCCTTACAAAGTTCATTGCTAACAAGAAGGTGGAGTCATCATGTTTTGGGCGGGAATCATTGGGGATAAGTTGGTTGGAGCATTCCGATTTCTAGAGGGTATAAAGCTTACTAGGAATGCGTACACAGCCTTTTTAGATAAACATTTGTCACCATGGCTAGATGACCTACCATTGTGACGTCGCTTTCAGATGACTTTTATGCACACAATACACCATCACATTCTGCTAGGGCGACTGCAGCCTCCCTTGAATCTATGGGCTTTCTTGGAGAAAATCTCATGAGCTGGCCACCGTGGTCTCTGGATTTTAACCGCATTGAACATCTCTGGTTAATATTGATAAGAGGTGTTTATGAGGGAGGAGAGCAATTTACTTCAAAGGATGCCCTATGGAGGAAAGTAGTTAATGTCGCCAGAACCATAACTCCTTTTCAGATCAAACAATTGACTCCTTCGGTGGACAAATGATTGTTTATATGGCGATAAATAATTCATTTAGCACCTACGATGGGCTTTTGTTTATTATTCTTTAACAGAAAAATATAATAAAAAGTAAAGTTTTCATGATTAGACATTGTATTTCTGCCCTTATACATTTTAAGAGAACTGCAATATAGCGATGGACAGTGGAAATTCCTTGATAAAGAATAAAATGTCATAACTTTGCATGAATTTGAATGAAAATTTTGGGAAAAAACTAACCTTAAAGCAGTCATTTGATTATACATTTTTTTTGTTACATATATTTAGCAAAATATTGATATTTTACTAATCTGCTATACAGCAATTGACTTGATTATATATATAATCGTTTCTTCTTAAGCGTAATGCAAAAGTCCGTTTCTTCTTAAGCGTAATGCGAAAGTCCGTTTCTTCTTAAGCGTAATGCAAAAGTATTTGTTTATAAATAAACAAACGAAGCATGTTAAACGTGTCAGACAGGTTTAGAAAAAGACGTTGTAGATATGATTCAAAAGCGCCATGACTGTTTTAGTCTCAGGTATCATGACGAACGATTCGTTATTGACCGAACTTTAGCTATTTTACCTTAAAATTTTTACGCTGGTCAAACCTCCAGTGATATATACTCACCGACGTTAATTGATCATGCTATTCGCAGTCGACTAAAAGTGACTGTTTGAGTCACAATCTTGTAACACCAATGAAAAGAGTAAACAAAATGATATGGTTAAAGATGAGATTGCTTCATCTTCGCGTCTTATCTGGAAGAAAAACTGAGATATGTTTATTTTGACTCAGCAGGATTCGATGGGTCATTCTTCCATAGTGATCGATGCTGATATTAACACTAAGCGCAGTATTTTAGCGCAATTTTGTTTTTTCATTTATGGTCCTTTATTATTTGGGGAAGAATTCTTATCAGCAAATTATAGAAAGTAAGATTTCCTAAGGACAAGAACATAGGTCTTAGTCTTCCGTCCTTAAGGATGTGTACAGCGAAAGAGTCTCTCCGGAGATGATTATATATAGTGCGCTTGAAAGCCGAATACAACGTAATATTAGGAAAATAAACAACGTGATATTCGGAAAATTCTTAGTGAAGTCAACCGAATCCCAAATGGCGCTTTACAAACAGATTTCTTTCTCCAAATTTACATGTTAAAGAAGAAGAAAAGGAAAAAAGAAACAAAACAACACACTGAAGATGGAGTATACCTCTGAAATATATTTGTGATAAATTTCAAACAAGTAAAATATTTGTTTATTTTCCTAATATTACGTTGTATTTTGCTTTCAAGCGCACGTGATGCGTATTTTGTTTTATTCAAATTAAAACAACGTTTCTATATGAACACATCTCTCCTTGATATATATATATATATGTATATATGTATATATATATATATATATGTATGTATATATATACATATGTTGCTATTTCTTCTCATGAGTTAAGGGCATAATAGATTCACTGATTGATATAATAATTAAGTGATTTATTTTGTGCTACGAAACAGATACTCTCAAGAATTGTAAATGTCAACTAAATTAAAGGAATAAATTGTAAGATGGTCAACATCATGAACTTTGGAATATAGATTTTGTCATCATTCATTATAATGCTCTGTAATTACATTGAGCTTCTTAAACCAGGATTTGTATTATAAGGAAATAAAGTATAAATATACATATATATGTATGTATGCGTGTGTTCTCACAGCAAAACAACATCGCGGCTCATAAGAGGCATGAAAGCCAAACTTAAAATCCAAGTCACAACTTTCACCTTCATTTGGGCTCATCATCATCATCATCATCATCATCATCATCATCAGTAAAAATAATCCGAACTAGGGATTATAAAACCGAGACGCTTGCATGCGAGGTACTCTGCCATTTGATAAAAAAGGTGCACACACCGTAAAATCTATTAACTTATAAAGATCAAGCAAACCGCCGCGAAATTCGTCTCGAACAAGGTTTATGGCCATCCAACCAGCTAGAACCTAAGCCCACGTCGCACATGTATGAATTTTAAACTCGCTAGGACGATGCCATTCAAAATGCCAACCTAGCGAGCCGCTAAGAATGGTATTTCGAGATGGGATTCCAGTTTGTTGACTTTCATTGTTCTTGTGAGCTGCGACGTTGCTTTGCTGTGGAAACAATTATATAATTTCTCACATTCTGAAAACATTTCTATTAATAGCTCTCTAGGTTAGCATGTTGGATGGCATCGTCTCAGCGAGTTTAAAATTTCTTACAAAATATAGCTATTAAACAGGTGCTTGAAGTCTGTTAAGCGCCGGGAGAACTCTTATGGAATGTTACAGGAGAGACGTTAATATTTTAAATTCTATGATTTTAAGAAAAAGAGTTATACGATAAAATTCCATCATCGTAAACATAAAGAAGTATCATTACTGGTTTCATAAACAACATTATTATTGTTCAGTTTTGATGTAGATTGATTCGAGTATACTTTTGATTTGATTACGTTTGTTTTGGAATGTATCAATTGCATGGGGTTAACTCAGTTTTTTTTCTAAAATTGGAGGTAAACAATCGTGTTTTTGTAGTATCTCGGTAAATTGGGATAAAATTATCAATAATATACGTATTCATGAATTTCTCATATACATGTATACTTATATATATATATATATATATATATATATATATAGAGAGAGAGAGAGAGAGATGGTAATTAATAAAAACTGAAGAAAGTGCTCAATACTGTTGTAGAGCAAATATGCGTTTTATTTTTTTATTATCGTATCTTTCTGTTAAACCCCAAAACTAAAACATTATCGACATACCAAACGCCCCCACCTTCCCTCCTTGTTCCCTTCCTCTCTTCCTCTTCCGTCCTCCTCACCCCCCCCGACCTCATTCACTCTTCCACTCTTTCATCCCAAAATGGCGAACATTTCTAGAAAAGGCTGAGGACGCTACAGACAGCCAAAAAAAAAAACGGCCGTGTAGCCGAAACAATAATGTAACTTAACAGAAAGATACGGTAATAAAAAATAAAACGTATATATATATATATATTTATACAAACTTTTTACATAAACCGTTATTATTTTCATAACGACAGATACTAGTGGTTCATGCTTATGCACTCATCAGTGTAGGAAACGATATTTACTGTCAATTTTACCTCCAGGTAACATGCGAAAATCGAGGCAAATTAAATGCATATAAATGCAAATTACAAAGTTACATGCGATGAATATAAGAATTGAGGGAAATTAAGTGCCTATAAATGCAGGCATATATAGTAAACAGTCAGATCGTATTCAATGATCGAAGTCGAAATATTCGGCTACAGTTACTCGCTTTTGTTCTTAATTCCTTAAAGAGCGCTCGACATTAATTTCTTAAATGGGGTTTAAAAGAATGACGATAGAGGAAAATCATAATAATGATCAATATAATAATAATCAATATACTACTAATAAAAATCAATATAATAATAACCATTATAATAATAACATTAATAATAATAATAATAATAATCAATATAATAATAATGATGATGAATATGGTAATAATAATCAATATAATAATAAAAATATTAATAATATATTAATAATAATCAATATGATAATACTAATCAATATAATAATACTTATCAATATAATAAAAAATATACTAATAATTATAAATATTATAATAATAATCTATATAATAATAACAATATTAATAATATAATTAATCAATATAATAATAATAATAATCAATATGATAATACTAATCAATATAATAATAATTATCAATATAATAAAAAAATATACTAATAATTATAAATATTATAATAATAATCTATATAATAATAACAATATTAATAATATAATTAATCAATATAATAATAATAAATTTAATAATTGTAATAATCAAAATAATAATAAATATTATCGTTTTTCTTTTACTTACACTAGTCCTGCATGCTTACTCACTTATCAGTGTAGGAAATGATTATTAATGCTGATAAGAAGTATTCTACAACCGGAAGTATAAACATTTAAAAGGTTTTATTTGCGTTAGAATATATATATATATATATATATATATATATATATATATATATATACATACTAGCAGAGTGGGTACTCAAGTTATGTATATATATATATATGTATATATATATATATATATATATATATCTACAACCTGAAGTATCAAAATTTTAAAGGTTGTATTTGCGCTAGAATATATATATATATATATATATATATATATATATATATATCATTTTACTTTACGTTTTAAAACAGGACTGTTCTTACACGTGTTTCGCTGTTGAGCAGTGAAACTCGTATACGTAAAATACAGTTTTAAAAAGTAAAATAAAAATAATTAATATATATTTATTTGTTTACCGCAAAAAAACATGGGCGATTAACTTAGGCAAAACTAAATAGTAGATCTCCTACGTAGGAGGCGCTTATACCGAATATTTACTTATCGCAAATTATATTCAACAAAAAAATCGATATATATATATGTGTGTGTGTGTGTGTGTGTGTGTGTGTGTGTGTTTTAATTAATAGCCTTACAAAAAAACTTAATGCAGTTAGCTTTAAAATGCCATCACTTTTATCTTGCGACCATTTACAGCAAAACAGATATGAGCAATTGCAATGTGCTAAAGACCTGTACTATTATTGCGTGTGTTCCACAGAATTGTCTGATTTATGCCCTGTTTGCTTTGTTTGAGCTCGCTTGATTCTTCGGTCTAGTGGTATCTATGACTTCGCTATTTTATAGCTCATTTTAACATAATTTCTTATTCCATTAACTTTTTATTTAATACAATTTCTAATTCCATTAACTTTTCATTTGAATACAACTTCTAATTCCATTAACTTTTTTTATTTTATTACAACTTCTAATTACATTAACTTTTCATTTTAATACGATTTCTAATTCCATTAACTTTTCATTTTAATACAATTCCTAATTCCATTAATTTATTATTTTATTACAACTTCTAATTCCATTAACTTTTCATTTGAATACAACGTCTAATTCCATTAACTTTTCATTTAAATACAACTTTTAATTACATTAACTTTTTATTTTAATACAATTTCTAATTACATTAACTTTTCATTTTAATACAATTTCTAATTACATTAACTTTTTATTTTAATACAACTTCTAATTACATTAACTTTTTATTTTAATACAACTTCTAATTACATCAACTTTTTATTTTAATACAATTTCTAATTCTATATACTTTTATTTTAATACAATTTTAGATTCCATAAATTTTCATTTTAATACAATTTCTAATTCCATTAACTTTTTAGTTTAATACAATTTCTGATTCCGTTAACTTATTATTTTATTACAACTTCTAATCCCATTAACTTTTATTTTAATACAATTTCTAATTCCATTAACTTTTCATTTTAATACAGCATCTTATTCCATTAACTTTTATTTTAATACAATTTATAATTCCATTAACTTTTTATTCTAATAAATTTTCTTATTCCATTAACTTTTTATTTTAATACAATTTCTAATTACATTAACTTTTTATTTTACTATAATTTCTAATTCCATGGACTTTTCATTTTAATACAATTTCTAATTCCATTAACTTTTTATTTTAATACTATTTCTCATTATATTAACTTTTTATTTTAATACAATTTCTAATTCCATGGACTTTTCATTTTAATACAATTTCTAATTCCATTAACTTTTTATTTTAATACAATTTCTAATTACCTTAACTTTTTATTTGAATAGAATTTCTAATTATATTAACTTTTTATTTTAATACAATTTCTAATTCCATGGAGTTTTTATTTTAATACAACTTCTAATTCCATTAACTTTTTATTTTAATACAATTTCTAATTACATTAACTTTTTATTTTAATAGAATTTCTCATTATATTAACTGTTTATTTTAATACAATTTCTAATTCCATGGACTTTTCATTTTGATACAATTTCTAATTCCATTAACTTTTTATTCTAACACAATTTCTAATTACATTTCCAAAAATTTTACAAAAACTGAAAGGATTTGGAACTCTTTTCCTGCTCACTATTTCTCCCCTTTCTCACAGCCTTGGTCTGTTCAAGACTAAAGTCAATAGAATTTCGCGATAATCACATTTCGTTTTTACATCAAGTGGCTTCACGCCTTGTCTAAAACGATTTGCAATAAAAAAAAACAATTTTAACTAGTATGTTGTATCATTCAGTTTTTAAAAGAAGCTGACCAGTTTGAAGTCTGTATATGTCTGAGTCACATGCAACATTTTCGAGTTGATTTATTTTGATATATTCGTTAAGCGTAGCATTACATTTTCCCATTGGCTTCTCGTACATTGATTAGTCTATAGATTTTGATTGGAGGCGCTTTTTTAGTACAGATCACGGTTCTGTAATCGGAGATAGTGATTCACTAGTGTTCACTTTTTATAGTCCTCATGAATTGACTTTCGAATCAAACGAAGATTCTGGTGTTATCCATCTGAATCTATGTAACTTTTCAACACTGTTCGAATTTATAGCTTCACAGTTTAGGAAATCATTGGTGACATTCATTTTCGATGCTTAATTTCAACGAATGTATATATATATATATATATATATATATATATATATATATATATATATATATATATATATATTGTGCTTTTATTTTTAATTTTCAATATTAAGTCGTTTCCTTAGATTCTATCAAAACAGCTTTAAGTACGGAACATCTCGCTCTCTCTCTCTCTCTCTCTCTCTCTCTCTCTCTCTCTCTCTCTCTCTATCTATCTATCTATCTATCTATCTTTCTCTATCTCTCTCTCTCTGTATGTATATATATATATATATATATAGATAGATAGATACATACATATATATATATATATATAAACTGCTAATTATTCTTTTATACCCCAGATACTACTGTTTCATGCTTACGCAGTCATCAATGTAGACTGACAATTGCTGTTAAGTCGGGATATTCGAAACCAGCCACAAAACTACATTTGACTCCATTCGCTAAGACTTTTCATCCGGGCCACTAAATAATTGCCACGAGAATTAAGAAAAAATAATGACTAATAAACACTTAATCCGTATGCATACATTAAACAATACAGAGTGTTCTAACGACGGAAGTCCTGAACGTTAAATTCCTTGAATTGTGTATTTTACCTTTATTATATTGTAAATTGTGTGTAATCTTCCACTTACTGTCCTGCACATTATGTGCCATCTCTTATTAATACAATGCATGCTGTGTGTGATTTCTACTTATTGTCATGCACATTGGGTGTCAATCCCTCTTACTTTGATGCACATGGTGTTTCATCTCGAATTACTTTGATGCAAATTGTGTGTCATTTCCTCTGACCGTTGTGCACATTGTGTACCATCTCCTCTCACTGTGATGTGCATTGTGCCTCATCTCAACTAACCGTGATGCATATTGTGTGTCATCTCCTCTTACTGTGATACACAATCTGTGTGACCTTCCCTTTTTGTAACGCACATTGTGCGTCATCTCCTATTACAGTGATGTACATTGTGTTTCATCTTCCCTTTTTTCTGATGCACATTGTGTGTAATCTCCCCTGACTGAATTGCACATAAAGTGTCACCTCGCTTTATGTGTTGCATATTGTGCTTCATAACCTATATTGTGATGCATACAGTGTGTCATCTTCACTTATTGTGATTCACATTGTGATCCACCTCCCCTTATTGTTATACGCATTGTGCCTTATCTCAACTAACATGATACACATTGTCTTTGATCTCCTACTTTGACGCACATTGTGTGTCATCTGCTTTTACGGTGATGCACATTGGATGTTTCATCCCTTACTGTGACGCATATTGTGTGCCATCTCTTCTTACTCCTATGCACATAGAGTGTGATCTCCCCAATTACTGTAATGCACATTGTGTGTTACTCCCCTTACTGTGAGACACATTGTGTATAATCTCCCCTTTTCCTGTGATGCAAATTCTGGGTCTTCTTATACTGTGATTGGGTGTAATCTTTCCTTAATGTAGTGATAATTGTGTGTCACTTTCCTCTTACTTTGCAGCACATTGTTTGTCATCTTTCTTTACTGTTGTGCGCATTGTGTGTAATCTCGACTTACTGTGTGCACATTGTATTACGCTACCTTAACTGTGATGCAAAGTGTGCCTCGTCTCTTTTTATATCTGCTTCAAAATTAATTACTTAATTTGAAAAGAAAAAAAAATGAAGTCTTTAAATTTGATTTGCAATTTACGTACACGACATGGAAATTTACCCTTTAAGTAAAAATCTATTAGTAATGGAGATTTGGTATATGTCGGTTAAAGACCCAAAATATGATTAGTTTTATGATTTACGATATGGTATGTGTCTCTCTGAAGTCGAAACTATATTATTGCTGCTATTTATTATGGAGATTTTGTATCTGTATATCTGAAGAACAAACTATACGATTTCCTCAATTTATAATAGAAATTTGGTTTATGTTTACTAAAAGCTGAACTCTATTATAGCTTCTATTAATTATGGAGTTTTGCTATATGTTTATCGGAAGTCGAAACTATGCTTTTACTTCTATTATCAATGGGGATTTACGGCATAATTACCTTGAAAATCTGGTTCCTATTGGGTCACCGAAGTTAAGTGATATTCGGACTCATCAAGACTAAATGCGTGACTATTTATAAATACCAGATAATATTTACGTGCTCTCAGCTTATCTCGGTATTACTTCAAACTGTTCTGGGCCTCTGCCTCTGCTTGTTTCTGGAATCAAACAGTCCTGATTCTGGATAGATGCAGTTGTGAACTGCGCAACCGTTGTTTCATAATTACACGCACAATCATACTTACAGGTAGCATTCTTTATCACTCAAGAATGAACGGAGACCTTGTGTGAGGATTTGATATTTTGTAATTTATTTATTGCGGACTATTATCCTCATCTTTTTTAGCTATTGTTTTACGACGTTTTAGGCCAGCTATTCCTCTGGCCTTCGTCAGGTGAAAACGTCGTGAAACAAAAACTAAAAAAGATGAGAATAATAGTCCGCAATAAATAAATTACAAAATAGCAAAGGGGATAATAGCCTGCAATAAATAAACTAAAAAATAAAACTCATCTCAATAATGAATTGCAATCAAATAATATATATTTGCTAATTTGTTTGAGATGAAAATTATTTTATTACGTCTATTACAATTAGAGATATAGTGGTAAATTTTTACGATGTGACCCAGCGTATTATAAAAACTCCTCATGTTAAGGACGGCGTTCGGAATAAACGCCCCCAACCTCGAAAGTCGCTCTTAACACGGAGAGGTTGGAAGATCTTTATTCTGAAAGCCGATCTTAACATGGGGTGGTTGGGGATTTTTATACTATACTGGGGCAGATCGTAAAAAATACCGATTTAGTATATGTTAGTTTTCAGCCTAAACTATTCTATTACTTCTATTAGAAATAGAGATTCGGTATCTGCTTGTTTGAAACACAAATTATGCAAATTATGCAAATGTTTCTATTCTAATAATGGTTAGGTATCTGTCTGTTTGAAGCCGAAAATCCCCTCTTACTTCTGATACTAATAGAGATTTGGTCTGAAGCGTAAACTATACCATTTTAGCATTATTTCATTATTTAGTGAGAGTCAATAAAATTAGTTCTTCTCCTTGCGAGCTTGATATCAGAAAGCTTTGATAGAGGAAAATGACCTTTTAGACATTATACATTTTCTTCTTATCAAAATGTAAAAGAATCACAATTGAATTTTCCTAATTTATTCTGATTTTCTCTTCATATAAAAAAAAACGTCTACATTCGCAACAATTACATCGTTTTTATGGCCCTTGACAACCATTTGTACTTTTGAAGAATTATTGAAACGAGGATAACAAAGGGTGAATTAAGTAAGAGAGCGGGGCCATTTTGTCTGAATGGTTCGATCAAATTAACGGCTTCAGAAAGTTCACTTTCAGCGAATTCTATTAGCGCGCCATTTTACCGGAAGTGAGAACAATTTGCTTTTATTATCTTTGGCGGGAAACATTTTCCGATTCGCTTAAATGCTCTATCATTCATAACCTATTATGTCTTCAACCGTCATCATTTTTTCTTTCTTTTAATTCCCTTTTTTTATTTGTTATATATGGATTACTCGCATTTTGTTGTGATATCCACATTTGAAGAATACTCGTCCCAGGACGAGCAATAAGGATATCGCTAATAGAATAGTGTTGCACCACTTTTACGTCTGCTTACGTAGATTAATATCAAGATATTATGGTGTTCTAATTTGGAATCTTTGGACTACCGTTCTCATCTTGAGTGTCATTTTCAAAACTTTCCTTCGATGTAATCTTCGACCTTCTTCAGGTGTATCTTGGCAAACTCGGAAATGTTTATGTAAAATTCGGGATTTTGGACGGAATTTCGAACAGAATCCTTCATTTAATTCACGGGGGTAGCATGCTCTCGTTCCGTCAACTATGACTGGATAGAGGTTATAAGACATTCGCTACACTGAGAATTGAAATTTCAACCTTCAGAAAAATATCACTTAAACAAGTGATGTTTAGTACTCTTACAAATGCGCCAGGGGTCATTGCGATCAGTTCTAGTACGAATATGGGAGCCTTAAACTTATTTTTTTTCTAGTTGTGAATATTACTATTTATTATAAACTATTATTCAAGATATCGACAGAAGCATCTCTGGGTTCAACAAGATATAGCTGAAGAAGGTCGAAGGTTACATTTATCGAAACGTTGTGAAAATAATAAGAATAATCAATCTTCATTTCAAAAATTCACAAACGTGAAACAAGATGTGCTACTAGTAAGAATATTCTCGAAACCATTATTCCAATTTTGATAAAAAAAAATCTATCAAATGATGTTGATTCTAGAAATCCTTGGAATCTTAGTTCGTTGGTATCTAACGACTGTCGATTAAAGTAACTGCAGATCTGAACTGTTTGATTGTTTATATGTCAGATTCGCGCTTATATTATTACTGTAAAATTTCTGTAAAATGCCTCAAAGAAACTTGAACAATGTTTATTAATTGATGCCGATAGCCATAGTAAAAATTTCAGAAGAATCAGCGATATTCTTGATTTAAACGAAGTGACCAATCCTTTCTTTTCCCATTTTGCATGAAACTAATTTAAACTAAATATAGATTACTCACCTATACGGGTAGCCGCTACATTACATAATTCATAATGGTCGGTTAATTAGTTCATGAGTGTTGTTGTGTAGTCGGGTTCATATCAGAGACAACATATAACGGGCACTCAGAGGATGATAATGTCATGTATATACTGTTTACCTCATGACGACGATTGGTGATTCTTGTGTACTTCATATTACTATTACGTAGCTGAGACATTTATGCAGCAGTTCTTGTAAACATAGAGAATGGGATACATTATTGATGATGGTGGGGGAACACATAATACTTTGACGTTTACAAGATGATAGACAAAACACATTTACCTTTTCCTTTTGGTGGAATGACGACAGACAAAAACAGCAGTTAAAGATGATTCTTTATTCATACCAACTGGATGATGGTCAGGGATTCAAGCTTTTTCGATTACATTGTTGTATTTTGCCCCTCACGCCCCCAAGAGGGCAGTTCGAGGTCTCTCTGGCTCTGTCTCTCACTGTGACTCCGTTTCTCTGACTGTCTCTCTTACTTCGAACCCTGTTACAATATATTGAAAATATCCTTTCTTCATGACGTCAAAACATGCTTCGCCACGTGAAATTTATTCACGTGGATTTTTCTTATGTATGTCGAAACACACTTTTGGTAAACAAAGAAATTCCTTTTTTTCTTTTGTTTTTGACATATTTTGTTAATCATTATTTCTAAACTCGTATTGTCCATTCTTTTAACTGACATATTTAATATCCAGTTATTTCTAAAAGAATGAACAATCGGCTGCATTCCATGGACTAAAAATCTATTATTTTTTAACACTTCCCTGCTAGGTTCGATTCTAACCTTCCTCGAATATCATTTTCAAACTTATCTAGTTTTCTTTCTTACTAACTGAGTTCTGTCCCTTTTTATAACAGTTTATCCTCTATATAAAATTGCATAAAATCTAAACTTTATATAAATAGCAGTATCCCTATTAATCTAAATAATTCATAATGATCGGTCAATTAGTTTAGAAGTGTTTCCTATATATACAAATGCATAAACACATGAACATACTTAACTTTATATTAAAAGATATAGACTTGTAGAAGGTCTAAGTTTGCATCGATTGAAACGTTGTGAAATTAACACAAAAGATAAGAGAAGTATTCTGAATAAACTCATGGTTTTTAGCTGATGAATGTTCTTCACGTATAATTCAGTAAGTTCACACCATTATGAGCTGTGTTTGTTTAAACGTCAGAGATAACCCGACGGAATTTGATGAAATTACGCGACTTCTGGTTGTTTGTTTTTTTTTTAATTTATTGTCTGTCTTTTTTCGAGCAGTATTCAAGGAGAAAAGATAAGATCTGTGTAGGTAACTTGTGGAAACGAGTTATCTGTCTGGCTGGCTGTCTATCTATCTATCTATCTATCTATCTATCTATCTGCTTTTATCTCTTTCTTTCTTTCTTTCTCTCTCTCTCTCTTTCTTGCTCTATCTTTCTTTCTTGCTTTCTCTATCTCTCTCTATCTATCTATCTATCTATCTATCTATCTATCTATCTGATGCGTACTAAAATAAACCCCTTTTGGTGTTTTCTATAACTGTTCCTCTCTTAGTATTCTTTAACTTTATATAAACTAAAATATTGGCCGTCGACTGATTGCAACTTACACTTAGATACTCCAAAACAACAAAAGAGAATATATTTATATGTAAAGAAAAGCTAATGAATACAAATAGTTAATGAGTTACTCTAAATAAGATTAATCCACATAGTGATATATACTACATATTATGAATTATCCGGTGTATACTTCAAAACAGCATCTAAAACTCAGCTCCATATTTTATAGATTATATCAACCAGAGCTTTTATATATCAGTACGATATAATTTTAAACAAATGGATATGAGATGAAAGCCAAGAAACATCTATTCTTCTGTTGTTTCTTTTTTTTCTCTTTTGCTTTCTATCTTCGTCTTTCTCATCAGTTCCCTATTACTCTATTTAGAAGAATCTACTCGAAGATCACATTCTCTTTCTAGATAGGAGTAATTACGACCAAAAAAATAGTGCTACTGCCACATCCGAGTAGGTGCTACACTAGGTGTGTCAGAAATTTCGTGAAAAATAGTGAATAATTCCACCCTGTCTTTCCAAGCTTATAACTCCTCGTAAAATGTAATTCAAGCCCTATTTTTTTTTCACTTAAAAAAGCAAGGACCAAGGTTTTATTTAAAAAAAAAAACAACGTAGATTTAAAAAAAAAAAAAAGGTTTTAAACCTCAGTCTTTACGGGTAAATTTCTAAAAAAACACTACTTTTTCTTTGTTTTTAATTTGAATATATTATTTATTAACCTTTTCTCTTCAATTTGTGATATATAAAACTTTGGTGAGTAAATTAATTATTTACTTTTTAATAGACACTTGAAAATGGGGGGCGTGAATTAAAAAAAAACGTTTGTCTAAAATATTATATTCGGTTTATTGGAAAGAACATAAAATTTCACATTGACTCTGAAAATATCGTAAAAATAGAATAAATAGAAACATTTTGATAGATTTTTAAAGTTTAAAAATTGAAAAATATTGAGTTCGTAAAATTCATTACTGTTTTTTTTAACTAAAAATATATATTTCTATTACTTTTAAAACAACTTTAATAGTTTATTTTGGAAGTATAATCCATAAAGAAAATAAACAACCAACTTTTAAAAGAGAAATTACGAGTTTCTTTTATATTTTATTCGCAGTTTCGTGTTAGGGGTGTCAAAAATTCCTACAAAAATTCTGATACACCTAGTGCTACACTCTTCCTATACAAAATTTATCTCGAAAGCTAATCGTGGTGATCTCTTCCTGAGTGGAGAAATAGCTACCCTCTATTTACTATATCGTTATTTCTATGGAAGTTACTCGGTTGAGCTCCGATTTTTGTATTCCTGTTATCAGATATTCACAGCAAGAACAATCGCATTTCTACGACAAGGAAAATGATTTTCTTTACGTTCCCCTTATATTCCTAGCAGCACGCTGAACTTTTATGGTATATTTTAATTGCAAGGGCGTCCCGTTAGGAGAACAGCTTACCATGGCAGTGATTCATTGCTCATTACAACCGATTTGACTTCAAATCTAAAATGAAGAAAAAATGTTGTCCTAAACACCCGTTAAGTAATCAAATCCAGTGTATACTATTAATCGATATTAGTACTCCCACAATGCTCTTTATCTTTCAGTTGACAATTAACCTGCCTCGAAACCTCTTATCCTCAAGTTTCTGTAAACTTTCAAAAGTAATGAATGAATAAATGAATAATAATAATAATAATAATAATAATAATAATAACTAGCGAAACGTATGAATAATTCAGTGTAAGATTATTTATGACAAGAAATAGAAGAACATAACAATTAAACGACCCGGATGTAAGAGAGACACACAAAAGTATCACACACGCTTTCGTATTAATATATAGATAATAATAATAATAATAATAATAATAATAATAATAATAATAATAATAATAATAATAATAATAATCCCACAAAATGACGTCATCAACTGTTGCCACACAAAATGATCGAGGAGAAGAGTAAAGGTTGGTGAAAATATATAGGAGAGAAAGTAATTACCAGATCTCCACTGAATGAGTGCGAAGAGGTGTGGGAAGTTGGAGAGGCTTATTGCAATAGAAAATCCAGTGAAAAACCAATGGTCGCTATCAGTGAGAAATCAATGTTAAACGGCTGTTGCGACAACGCAAATTAATTTACAAATGTTATCAAAAGATGTGGAGAGTACCGGAGTCTGAGGAAACTTGTCACTCAGACTCCAGGGAACACCACAGATTGTATTTAAAGAGAGTTCTTCAATGTTGACCTGTGTAAAAACTCCCAGTGGGATATTAATCTATATATCTATAAAAGTGCGAATGTATGCGTGTGAGGACACTTCTCAACCTATATACTCAACGAATTTTTATCTGCAGATTTAAAATTTGGTATACAGCGTATTCAGACATGTGGAAAACTTTATAATCCGTTTTCATCAAATAATACGGTTTCCTCATGTGAATTATGAGTTTGTTTGAAAGCACTATTTAAAATTTTTGTCAAGCTGGTGTAATGGTTTCGTACTTGAACCAGTGTTTTCGGGTTTTGGTTTCGATCTCAGCTTGAGTACTTTTTTTTTTCTACAAAAACTGAATTGTTTAGAAAAAGCATCATGCTAGCATGCACATGTCTCAGTTTCTTCCCGTTTTTTTTTTTTTTTTTTCATTCTTTTTAAGGAATTGTACGTTACATTTTACACCTACGGTATCTCTGTTTATAATCAATAGGAATTCTGCATTCATTAAAATATAATATTTATGCGTATTTTACGATCGGGCAACGGCGGGTGGCCAGCTACTATATTATAAAAGCGAGAATGTGTGTGTGAGGACACTTCTAAACCTATATACTCAACGGATTTTGATCCAAAGACTTGAAATTTGATATATAGACAGTTGGAAAACTTTTTAATCGGTTTTCATCCGGAAAAAAACGGGTTGCTATTGAAAAGTTGGTCCGGGGGGGGGGGCGTCGGATTTTTATCTGTTTGCAAATTGTTTCACGACTGCGTATACATGAATAGTTCACGTGAGAGATTCGTTATGTTAAAAATAAGTAGAAAACACTTTTTGGAAAGCGTGTCAAGCCCGCCTAATGGCTATCGTAATTGACTGATTGTTTTTAGATTTTGGTTTCGATCTTTATTCGAGTATTTTCTATCTTTTTTTTTATTAAAAAATGAACTGTTTAGAAAAAAACATGATATTGGCATGCCCATGTCTCAGTTTCTGTATGAATTTAAATATAATATTTATGCGTATTTTATGACGGGGAAAAATGCCCTTAGAAGAAAATATATTTTTTGTGTGTAGTTCTCGTGCAGTGTAGTCGAATGGATTTGGACGAATCATTACTAAATTAATCTCTCATGCCGATGACAATTCGATTTCTTCTGGCTGAGATTTCAACAACAGGATCTGACTGGTTATCGGTCAGCAAGGTAATGCAGAATATATCTCGAGATTGGAAAGAAAAGAGCCGGCAAGCAGAATAACAAAGCTAATAGAAACAATTCTGTAATATATTGAAAAAAAAAAAACTGTTTTAAACAGATGTTCAAAATTAAACTTTTAGTTAGGTCCATACTTGAATGGATCAAACTAAAATGGATCACGGATGGATCAAAATTGAATGGATCAAACTTGAATGGATGATCATATACTCTGACAGAGTTGAACCTACAGAACCTTTATTCAAGAGTAAATATAATTACAAAAGTTAATATCCGCATTTTTCAGCTGATTTAGGACAAATCTGATGGACTTAATCCAAAAATCACACTGATTTAACAATCAAGTAAAGTTTTAGAGTTATGGCCACATGTATTTTATGTTTTTGTTTAATATTTTGTGGAACATTTTAGGATTTAGTGGGGGGGTTCAACTAATTGTTTTAATTGGAAATTATTATTTTTACGACAAGAAGTATTCAGGTCCGATAATTCTGGGTGAACATGTTGAAAGAGGAATGTTCCAAAATTTGAGACTCAGCATATATGAAGAAGGACTGGTCTGTGTGAGAGAAATAAGTGTTTTGCAAAGAAAGAAACGTCATCAACAACCCTCGAGTAAACAGAGACAGAATGCTCTTCTCGGCGCTTCATATCACGCTCAGCTAAATCAAGCAGTTCACCAAGGCTTCTGGACACTTTTTTGTGCCAGGCTTTTCCAGAATTGACTATAGACAAGTTAAAAGCTGACATCTTTGACGGTGCTCAGATGCGGCAACTAATCAGAGATTTCGAGTTCGAAAACTTAATGAACGAAGCGAAGCTTAACACGAAGAAGGTGTTTATTCTTGTAGTGAAGAATTTTCTTGGAAACAATAGGGTCAGAAACTATGCAGAACTTGTCAGCAATATGTTTACTGCTTTCAGAAATTTGCAAGGGGAGAGATTTCATCAGGACCTGAAAAAGATGGAGAATAGGTAGCAGTGTCGCTGAGACGCAGTCACGATGGTTGACTACTGTTGGAATCTGAAAAGAGACCTCCCTGCCGCTGAGCATTCCAAGGGTTCGAAGAAACGGAAGTTAAAGTTCAAACTTTGAACAATGGCAAAGCAACATGCAATTTACATGTACTTAACTTTATCAATTCCCATCATTCAGCTTAGTGTAATCAATGTTTCTCTTGGGTAATCAATATATGTTGTTAGCAAAACATTATCCGATGGAGAGAAACGGGTTGCATGACCTGATTCATCAGTGCAAAAATACCCTAAATCAGTTGTAAAAATTCATATAATATTCAAAACGGAGAAAAAAGGTTGCGCAATGTCATCATATGATGACATTCAGAAATGAAAAATGGAAAATTTATTGCGTCAGTATACAGGGAAAAACACAACTAAAAACATTAATACTAATATAAATAAGTAAATCTTAAAACTATATATAAGGTTGAATACGTGTGACGGTCGGTGTATAAATATACATTTTTGATATGCCCGAGCGTTTCTTTCATAGCCTACAGATAAGAGCTGTCGACTGTAAGGAAGGTGCAATTTCTGGCTTGGAAACGGTGCTAGTCTAACCGAACTGAAAGGCGCTGATACAGCGAAGCAGTCAGTATGGATGACTATATGTCCCCCTTCTCGTATCGAGCATTGTCGTCCAGTGATGTCTCCTGCGTAATTCAATGTAATTTGTAAATAAAGAAAATAAGCACGGTTGAAGCAGCGATTAGTTAGTATAAAAAGCCATTTTAGATATAATTCATAAGTGCTTCCCCGACTGTCAATTAAATGGATGAAGACACAATGAAGAGCTGTGATACGGTAGAACACTATGTCTGTTGATGACTATATATATATATATATATATATATATATCTATATATATATATATCTACATATATATATACATATATATATCTACATATATATATATATCTACATATATATATATATATATATATACACACATATATAGGGTTGTTTAATTTTATTCATTATTTTATTAGCGATTTTGTAGTATTTTCTGCTTTTTCTTTCGCTCCCTGGGCGCTTTTTATTAGAAAGGAGTTATCTGCCCTTTGTTTACAGTTTTTTTCGCTCCACATTTTAGGGCGTATTATTTATTTTATTTATTTATTTTAATTATTATTACGTGCATAAAAATAAGTCATCTATAGACATGCATGTTTCAGTATAGCTAGACTTCGTTGACAGTTGAGAACGATTAAAACCCGCCACCGACCGATAAGCAGTCTAGCACTGCCGTGGCCACGGAGCCTTGTCAATTTTTTATGCTCGATTTTTATCGGTATAATTAAGATTATTGATTTTATTTTATTTTTTTTTATTAGCGATTTTGTATTTTCTTCTTTCTTTCCGCTTCCTGGGCGCTTTTTATAAGAAAGGAGTTATCTGCCTTTTGTTTATATCTTTTTTCGCCTCACATTTTAGGACGTATAATTTATTTATTTTATATATATATATATATATATATATATATATATATATATATATATATATATATATATATATATATATGAAATAAAATGGAGGTGGACCATCCCTCTTGAAGAAGCCCGCATAAATCGGGCGAAACGTTGAGTATCCAGGTCCTTCCACCTCCATTTTATTTCATATCGTCGGATTTAATCCAGCTCAACAATTATATATATATATGTATATATATATATATATATATATATATATATATATATGTATATATATATATATATATATATATATATATATATGAGTGTGTGTGTGAGAAAGAGGGTGAAAGAGTGGGTTTGCGTGTACGTCTGTGTACATGTGTACGGGATGATCTTAAGTAATCAACAATTTTTATGCGTTTTGGATTATATATTCTAAACAACTTGATCGGTAACATTGTGCATCTCTTTTTGTAAATTCTGCGTCTTGGGAAGTGCATATGTATATATAACCCTGCCTTAAATGTCATCATATTTTGATTTAATATGAATAAAAGAGGGGAAAATTGGTTCAAAACCGTGTTGTTCGGTGAATTCACTTCGCCTTCCTGAAACAAGTTATCTTACAATTTATCCTACAGAATAATTACCATTGTTTCCGTTTATTATGCCGATCTTACTCATGGATAAACCATTATAGAATTGGGAGATTTAATCGATATATAAATAATCCGTTCGTTATTGAAGATTAATAATCCGTAATCTCAAAATGGATTAAGAGAGCTTTGTCCTTAATTGCAATTTCTTCGAATTATGTTACGGCTTCATCGGGGTTAATCACGGGTTTTCAATACATTCAGAATGACTGATTCGTCAGCCGTTTGGCGAAAACATATTTTTTGAATAAGTTTAGCAAAGAATACGGAATTTTTTGCTAGTAAACAGTTGTTTTTTGCCGGGACGAAGTATAGTTCCGCAGGGTCCGAGGAAAATCACTCTCACAGACATTATTTCTTCCTTCGAAAAGCTACAGTACTGCAAATCGTCTGAGGCTCAACTACCGGGGAATGGCGATAGCAGAGTTGTTTTTTTTTTAATATTTTTTATTGTTGTTTTGTTTTGTCAGTTTCTCTTCTTTTGTTACGTCATTCTGCCAAGGGAGACAAATTATTAACTACTTTTTTATAAAATAATTTCTAGCGTTTTTTTTTAAGAGGAATAGAATGCTGACGTCTGGTTTATTGTCAGCAAACTCGTAACTGTGTTTACTTTATTGGATTTATTTGCGTACCCGCGAGAGCAAAATGTGATACAAGATCGTTTTTAATGTGGGTGAAAACTAGCTCCCCAAAAATGAGCATTCTCGCAGTAGGCAAAACTACGCATTGCCTTAGTATAGTAGGGTTTCTTTTCGTTGACTAAAGACAAATTAACTTAAGTGTAGCTCAGAACAGATAATACATTTATTTCATTTGTTTAGTCCTTTCGTGCCAACAGTCCATAAGTGATGTTTCTGACAAAACAGGGAGGATTGCGGCTTTCTGGGCCGGGCTTATGCATATAACCCCAATCGTTAGCTAGTTTTTGATCTTGAATAGTATTTTCGCTAGTTACACACACACACACACACACACACACACACACACGCACACACACACACACACATATATATATATTTATATATATATATATATATATATACAATGCTGATCAAAAATTTAAGACCACTTAATAATCTTTAAAAAGAAACCTCTTTTTAAGGATAGATTTAAAACTCTTCCGACTTAAGACCAAGGGTATAAATTGTTAGATTCATGGTAATTCTAATGTTTTTAGTTCAGTGAGAGATTAGCAATCACTGTATGAAGGTGTCACCATGCCTAAAGCAAGAAAACTAACCGAAGTTGAGCGGTCTCGAATTCTAGGATTCCATAAGCAAGGTTTATCACTGGCCCCTCCAAAATTTCTCCTGCATTGAGCAGGAGAATCAGACCGGTTGTTATGAATGACAGATAACTTTCTTCTAGTGAAATTAAGGCGGTTACAGAGGCTGATTGCAGTTCAATAACCATCAGACTACACTTAGAAAAAAAAAGGCATGGTAAATAAAAAGCGTAAAAAAAATCCTCGATTACTTATACGTCACAAAGTGGACCGCTTTAGATTTGGTCGTGATTACCAAACCTAGGACGTTGAGGTGCAAGAAAGTCCTGTTTTCTGATGAGAAAAAATTCAATTTAGATGGTCCTGATGGCTTCCAGCGATATTGGCATGACAAAAACATGTCCCTAGAATGTTTTTCCATACGTCACAGTTGTGGAGGATCCGTAATGGTATGGGGTGCCTTTTCTTACAGAGGGACGGTGGAGCTCAAACTGGTGCGGGGTCGTCACACAGCAGCTGTTTATGTTAGCATGCTACAAAAAGCATCGCTGATGATGAAGGGTCATCGTTTTGTGGGGATGGCAACAGGATAATACTGCAAACCACAATGCAAGACGGATCCTGAGCTTTCTACAGGAAAATGGAGTCCATCTCTTGGGACATCTTGCATGCTCACCGGACTTGAATCCAATTGAAAATGTTAAGGGATGGATGACAAGAGAGGTTTATCGAAATGGCAAACAATATTCAACAAAAAATGAACTTCGCGAAGCCATCTTCAGAAACTGGAGCAGGGTCCAACACCTCTTAATGGAAACCCTTATTACTAGCATGCCCCAAAGAATTTTTGAAGTTATTAAAAGAAGTAGAGGTAAAACTCATTATTAAGTTTTATTGTTGAATGTTTTCATTTACTACACTGAGGAAATCCCAGCAGATCGGTCGAAAATATGTTTTTGTAAAAAAGGTTTAATTTTCTCATAATAATATTTAGATTTCCTTCACGTCACTAGTAGTAAACAAATAAAGAAAAGTTAGAAACTTGTATACTTTCCGTATTCATTATTATGCATATATATATATATATATATATATATATATATATATATATATATATATAACCAGTAGAGTTTAGTTTCCTAGAAGTATATCCAATGAAACAACATGTGTCTACTAAAGAGTGCTCAATGAGTGAACAGAGCAGGTATATGAAATTTATTTATACAAACATTGATGGCTACATATGTGCATACATGTTTCTGTAATCACCCGCTTTGGGGGATTACGTCTTCAGACCAAGAATTATCGTCGAGAACTGATATTTCAAACAAAAACATTTTCTTATTTCGTTTACAAAGTTAGAATGTAACATGGGTGGGAGTTATGAGCGGGGAGAGGACAAGTGAGGTCTTTGAAGATAATAAACATCTTTTTTATTTCCCTTTTTTTATATTCCCCCTTTTTTTTATGTTTATCTATCCCATCTTTTGGTTTTTATGGCATAAGGTACTTGAGAATTTAGTATTTTTGTCTTGCGGTCCGTAAATAAAAAACATTTCTTATGGCCATTGAGTACTGACCGGTGTCGTTCCATCCACACACACACACACACACACACACACACACACACTATAGGAAAACATACGCTTATACCTATACTCAGGAGCGGATATACACTGTTCGTTGTATTTTACTCACACACACGCACTGAAAACAGGCCATAACTATAACGATAAAAGAATAAAATTAAAATTAAAACTAATTAAATAAATAAATAAAACAAAATAAAATAAAAAACAAATAAACAAACAAACAAAAAATAAAAATAAACATAAAACCCCGAAAGTTATCAAACTCCTCATGCATACATATATATAAATACACGTATAAACACCCACACTTTGATACACCCGCGCATATATACATATACACACACATATGCACATACATAGACGCATAATGCGCACATACAGTTATAACATGTTTACATCTATACCTACATACACAGTTATATCAATGCACGGACCTTCAAACACAGATATCCATGTACACATCTGGATACCATACATTATGCCTGTTATTATATCAAAGCTAATATTAATCCTACTAACAATCCTAATAATAATAATTATTATAATATTGATAATACTAATGACATCACCGATATCAATAATGATAACAATAATAAGACTGTCGATTGGGAACCCCCAATATTATTTTGTTGGGATGTGTGTCCGGTTAGTGTCTACGGGTTTTGGGGTTCCCAATCGACAGTCTTATTATTGTTATTATTATTGATATTGGTGCTGTCATTAGTATTATAAATATTATAAGAATTATTATTATTAGGATTGTTAGTGGGATTAATATTAACTTTGATATAATAAAAGGCATGATGTCTGGTATCCAGGTGTGTACATGGATGTCTGTGTTTGAAGGTCCGTGCATTGATATAACTGCGTATGTAGGTATAGATGTAAACATGTTATAACTGTATGTGAGCATTATATGTCTATGTATGTGTATATGCGTGTGCATGCGCGGGTGTATCAAAGTGTGGGTGTTTATACGTGTATTTATATATATGTATGCATAAGAAGTTTGATAACTTTCGGGGTTTATGCTTATTTATATTTTTTGTTTGTTTGTTTGTTTATTAGTTTTTATTTTATTTTATTTTATCTTATTTTGTTTTATTTATTTATTTATTTAATTTATTTTAATTTTAATTTATTCTTGTATCGTAATAGTTATGGCCTGTTTTCAGTGCGTGTGTGTGAATGAAATACAACGAACAGTGTATATCCGCTCCTGAGTATAGGTATAAGCGTATGTTTGCTTATAGTGTGTGTGTGTGTATGTGTGTGTGTGTGTGTGAGTACTCAATGGCCATAAGAAATGTTTTTTTATTTACTGACCGCAAGACAAAAATACTAAATTCTCAAGTGTCTTATGCCATAAAAACCGAAAGATGGGATAGGTAAACTTAAAAAGGTAATATAAAAAGGGAAATAAAAAAGATGTTTATTATCTTCAAAGACCTCACTTGTCCTCTCCCCTCTCATGTTACATTCTAACTTTGTAAACGAAATAAGAAAATGTTTTTGTTTGAAATATCAGTTCTCGACGATAATTCTTGGCCTGAAGACGTAATCCCCCAACGCGGGTGATTACAGAAACATGTATGCACATATGTAGCCATCAATGTTTGTATAAATAAATTTCATATATATATATATATATATATATATATATATATATATATATATATATGTATGTATGTATATATATATGGTAGATACACTTGTTTTTAAAAAATTAGTTCTAGAATAATGACGGATAAATAAATAAGTTTTAAAAGAAATATATTAGGCACACTTTATTCATAATTTTTGTTATATATGATCCGGTCAAAAATCCGACAAAAAAACTTTGAGCAATAAATTATTAGTATAGTATGATATTTGGTATATAGTATGTTATATTTAAAAAAACAGCCTTCTTTGTTAACAGCTATAATAAAATTTGTACCCCCAAATAATTATGTATATATAACAAGGGAAGACTTTTTTTGTATCAATGGTAAAAAGAAGGTGGGAGGGAAAATATTTAATGGAGGTTGAAAACAATTAAATAAATAGGGGTAAACTCAGTTGACTGGGTTTCGCCCTCACTTTTCAAAGCCGAATTGAAGTTTTTTGTTTTATTTTTTGTTTTGTTTTTTGCTTTTTTATATAGCGAAACTAATTCAAATGGGGGAATAACTAAAATAAAATCGGAAAAGAAAAAAAATTGGAGAACGATTAAAATAAATCTATCGGTATGATAATTATATAATGGAGAGGAAACGCCTGACAGACTAGTCACATCCAGACCTAAAAGACAGTCCTTTATATATATATATATATATATATATATATATATATATATATATATATATATATATATATATATATATATATGGTAGAAACGTGTTTTTTATAGTGTTCTGGTAACATCCTTTATTTTATTTAGTGCTCTTCGTAGCGCTTTGCGACGTGTTTCTGTTTTTTTTAACTGCTACATTAAAACTATTATTTCGCTCATGAAATGGGGGGGGGGATAACAGTATAGTTGTAGTAGTGTTCTAGAGGCCTCCTTGATTTTTCTTGGCGTCTTTAGTGTGGCTATGGAAATATAATTTTTCCCGGCTCACTAATGAATTTGTGTTTGTTTTATTCATTATATTTAGCTAGAACGTGGTAGATACACTTGGTTTAAAAATGAGTTCTATGATAATGACGGATTAATAAATAAGTTTTAAAAGCAATACGTTAGGCACATATTATTCATAATTCTTTGTTATTTTTGATCCGGTCAATAAGCTTACAAAAAACTCTTGAGCAATAAATTATTAGTATAGTATGACATGTGGTATATAGTATATGTTACATAAAAAACAAAAAACTCTTGAGCAATAAATTAACAGTATAATATAATATTTGGTATATAGTATATGTTACTTAAAATGAGGCTCAATTCCCTTTTCGCGGTTTTCCAGGGAAACCGCTCATCAAAAAAGATCCCAATTCAAAACAAACACCACGGCCGACGACCTTTCAACAAGTACTTCGATATGACTAATTATATCGTGGAACACTGTGACACTACAATTCTCGCTAGAATAATATTCACAACTTTTTCGGCTTCAATTTGGTATGACACATGAATATAAACCTCAAATAGATAACTCCCTACAGTACGTTAAAAACACAAAAACTAACACAAATCAAAAACGAAAACGATGTCCAGCGCTGCAAGCCGTTTTTGTCTACAACTATGTCCGTCAGACGAGTATAAATACAGCGGGTTATTTCAACAAGAGACAGTCCAGCCTGGTTCGTCAGGCAACGAGGGTCACCCCCCCCCAGCAGCTGAACTCAACATCGCAGCAGCAGCAACCGAACTACTACAGAACGTGCTAGGCTACCTCCCCATACAGTCGAGGGGCCTAGCAGTAGCAGCAACCATTTGCCGCCGACTTACTTGATAGCCGAACCCAGTAGTAGCAGCAGCAATCACTCGATGTCGAATCGCTTGATTTCCAGCAGCCCAGCAGCCCAAGTCAGCGCATATTTCATGTAGCCACTCGCGATGACCTCGTAGCTGTACCAGTTCAAACACCCTCAGCCTAATACTTACCACCATTCGGTTTATTTTTGAAAAATAAAACTAAACGGATTAATATTCGTTCACGTTGCGTTTGTTACTTCTTCTTTGCCATCGTCGTTTTTCGTCTCATTCTTGCCTGTGTCATCTTTTAATTGTAGGGTCGATTGCCATCGACATTCGGCCCCGCAACACCCTAGATGTAACAGGTGCGTGCAAAAATGCAATAAGCCACTTTGGAACGTAGTAGATGCTGAATCTACATCTACTCAATACTCTAAGCACATCTGTGTTATGATATAATTTTACTCTTATTAAGTCTTATGCTGAACTGAATAGTGCTCAATACCCTAGATAGATTATATGTAAAAGCTTAGAGAGATTAAGAAAATAGAGACACAAAGAGGAAATAAACGCAAAGGAGGACGATAGAATAGTAGGTTTAACTATATGCACTTTTTTATTTACTTTTTTATGCTTTTGTTTGGAGACTTACCCATTCACTCGTAATGGACTCTTCTAATTATAAAACCCGAGTTTAATACTCTCGTCGGAAATTATCGCGACATGACGTCGAAAGATTCGAGAATCAGTGCGTAAGAAACTAGGCCATTTCGGTGGCCTTTTTTCTTGTTGAACTAATACAAATGATCTTGGTAACCCTAGAAGGTCTACACTCCTAGGCCTTGCCTGCTGGCTTTCGGGATGGGCAAGTTTATCGCTTGTTGTCTGAGACGCCCTTACTGGAGAATGCTGAAGAGTCTATTAATACATATTGTTATTAGTGCCAAAGTGCGCCTCCTCTTGGAGCGCTGAGCCATTTTCTCTCCTTCCGACCTTGTGTCGCATCCTCTAGTGGCTACAGAGGGGTAAATACCGAAGTATCGTGATACAACGCGAGACTGCAGACTAACATATTCGGATAATACCGACAGTCTTTTATTTGTATCAGTTTCTTGTACAATATATTCTTTTCTTCATAAACCCGTTATTCGTTTTTTTATGATCTTTTTCTAAGACCACAACAACTAATGACAAGATAATCGAACTAACAGCGAGAACCCACCTCAACAACAGCGATCTTTGCGATAAAGTATTTCGAACAAGCAAAATATTATTTTAAAAACTAAATGGCGTCGGCCAAAACTCGTGAGCCTCTAGATCAAGGTTTTAATAGCTAGATTCAAAATAAAATCTCTAGATCTAGCGTGAAAACAGCTAAATTGGCAACACTGCTCATTACGCCTAGATTATTGAATTCAACATTAAATAATGTGCAGGTCCTGGATATGACATTAGAGTATATCCGATGGTGAAGCCCCAGCTTACAGGCTTTGGGGAGTGTGGAGCCACCCTTTAATTGCCATTGCTCCCAGGTCCACTCTGACACGGAGTGGTAGTACCTGTTAGGGTCCTGACTATAGGTTAAATAGAAACCCAGTTGAAAAATATATATATATATTCTATTAATTTTTTTTTTTCATAATCACTGGATTCAGCATTAAATAATCATAAAAGAGTTGATATGCCGTAAAACAAAAAAAAAACTAAATAATGTGTAAATGTTGAAATGTTGCAAAATAAAATTCAAAGTAAACAGAAGAACCGACAATATCACTAAATGAATCGTATGGACGATTTTAAAATGATGATTTTATGTCTAATAACAGCAAGTAAAATCTTTATCTATTAAATAGTTGAACCTCCGGCGATAGGATCCGTATCGTTCTTCAATAATTACATAGATATGAAAGTAAAAGATAATTAATGAGCGCCCCGAAGAATAAAATGAATAGTACATGGAAGAGAAATGGAAATAAAAACATTGGATCAAAATCTCTTCAATCTAAAAATAAAGCAATGCATCAAAGAAAGAACGAAACTAGTTTAAAAAAAAAGAAACTTCTCATTCTAATCATTTAAATGGAGACTTATCTACTTACTTTAAATTCACATATCTACTTAATGACATACTTCAACGTAAAGGCAGTGTTTTTGCATGTCGTATTTTATTAATTAAATGGTAATCAAATGCTAAAAGAACTAAAAATATATATACATTAAATAAACATTAACTTTTATGTCCACAATTCTTCAAGAATGTGTGTTTATGTGCGCTTTCCAATTGTGAAATAAAGAAAAGGAATCTAAACTTTTACGACAGCAAATAGTTTGAAATAATAAAAAAAGCATATTGAATACGCATGATGTATAAGTTCAGATAATGAATTTAATGTTGTCGTTTCTATCATGCCCCCTAAATTGGATTAAATATTTCGGTAGCGTTCTGGATGCCTTCTGAGTCTTTTTCCATGTATCACTTTATAAAATAATTTTGCTTCTAGAAGAGAGATAAAAAAATTAGTTTTGGCGTCCTGTACGGGCTTGTTTACTTTTATTTAGTGCTTTTAGTAAGGATTTGTATGCCTCCTAAGTTTTATTTTTTTCAGTGTTCACTGAAAAAATAATTTCTTTTCTAGGGGGTAGAATCTTGTTTTTCATAGCGCTCTAGTAACCTCCTTAATTTTATTTAGTGCTCACAGTAGCGCTCTAGGGTGCCTCTGAATTCTAATATTTTTAATCTGCTTACTTAAAAATATAATTTCTCTCATGGGACGGGTTTTGGAGGCCTCCTTAATTTTTCTTAGTGCTTTTATTGATACTCTGGGGGGGGGCTCCTGATATTTTTCACTGCTCACTAACGAATTTGATTTTGTATTATTCATTATAAAAGGTAATAGACTGAGTTTTTTTCTATAGTCGTCCATCCTTCTGTAAAATATATGCAGAAAAACGTGAGTAAATTTGTAGTTGCAAGCCATTACTGTATCACTTAATCCTCTGCTAATTGAAAGGGTTCTGTTTTATTTTATTCCAGATCTATTTATAAAACCGTCTTACTATTATTGTTTTTAATTTGCTTGTGAAAATAAAATAAGTATTTTTATTGATAAACTAGCGAGCGCACTCGACGTTCTCTCGTTGTAAAATACGCTTAAATATGATATTGGAATTTACGCAGATTTTATATTTATTATTATAGAGTCAATAATGTCACATTATATTGTACCCAACATGTGATTTCAAACGTTTTAAAAAAAATATAAATAATTAGAGTGCTATCAGCTAGAATCGAAACCGAAACGAAAACATAACAACACCTAGTATTATGCATAAAACTATGTCTACAAGTTAAGCAATGACTGGAGTTTATTTGTACTCTATATGATTGGACGATGGAAAAGATTGTGAATTTTATTAAATTCAAGCTGGTTTCCTTAGCAACAATATTTTGGATAGATAAGATGCCACCAAGGGCAGTCGGATGGTCCACAGAGTTTTATCATTATATAGGTAGATCATAAGATACAACGAACTATAACAAAATAAAATTTTCTTATAATAGCACAAGGTTAGGGGGAAAATAATTTAGCAAACCTCAACTTGCTCCAACCATTGTAAATAAATTTTCATTCTCTTTCTGTATACCTAGAAAGGAAGCGAACTTCCATGAGCAAAGTTTCCTTTATAGAACAGCCGTCAGTGAAACACAATATCAGAGGACTGCTTCCTGGCTTATTAAAATAATATAATGTAAGCAAATTCTTTGCTGGACCGTTTTACCAAATCCCATCGCTCTATGACTGTCTACTTGTCCAATGCAATAATCCTTATCATTGATTAGCGCTTTGTTATTGATAAGGGAGTACTTGTTTGTAAAAATGTGTTTATATACGAAGTTAGTAAGAAAACTAACGGGACTTCGCAGGACCCGTGCTGCATGATCTATGGACGCAAGATTTACAATATAATTGTGTTATAATCTCAAATTATAGTTTGGTATTTTTTGCAAAAATAAGTTCATCATTTATCAAAGCTAAAATACAATAAGTTAATGTAGTTTGCTTGAAGCATTGTTTAATGTGTATATAAGAAGGGAATATAAACTTAAATTTCTTCTTATAAAAACAAAAAGTCAAAAGAAATTATAGATCGTAAGTTAAAAATTGTGAATATTATAAGAGGATTTTAAATAATGAAAGGCATTAGTATAATTAAATGGCAAAATGTGGTAACATCTTTCACATATGAGAGATTCTTAGAAAATCTATGTTGATAGAAATTTCGCTTGATGTTAAACACATTGGAGATAAAGGGAAAGTTATTTAAACTTGTCGTAAAAAGACGAGTACAATTTGCGAAATTTTTACGAGGTGAAACCAAAGATTTTAGCTCATTCAGTACTTACGATGGAAATAGCGATAGCTGGAGAAAGACTAGAATATGGCTGAACAAGATTTGACGATTGTGTGAGTCGTAAATGAAATACTCAAACTTAAAAATATGTTATTCGTTAGGACTAAATTTTACTATTAAGATTCCAAGCTAGAATACGAGCAAGTAAAAGTCAGAAAATAGGACAAGTCAAGATGAGAGCGTGTGGTTTAACCACAAAAATATGTCAGCAAATTTTTACTTAATTTTCATTGCAATAAGTCACCGCTTATGAAGCCTCAATTCTACTCTAGAATAAGAATTAATTCGTTTGTCAAGTGAATGATATGACAACACTTGTAAGCTAGAGATGATTGTTAAGACTGGCCACAGTTTGGTTATTTAAGATATTGGTTTCCCCATGTTTGGTCCGCACCCAATCAAGAAAGTTCTTCTCAAGCTTCCCGCCCACTAACATAGATATTGGGTCAAAGGATAGTTTTGCGAATTTCGGCTAATGTTTTAGTAAAAGAAAATCGTAACTTAATTTATTTAGTATAATTTATTCCATATAATTTATTTAGTATAATTTATTTAGTATAATTTATTCAATATAATTCATGAGAAAAATTACATAGGTATCCAAAAAAAAAACAAATTAATATTGGAATGAACCTTAAAAATAACATCTTACTTTTTTTACATAGGCATAAACACTTATCAAGACCCAGAGACCACTCGAGGATAAGGATTAAGAGTGTACAGTATTCAATTGGACAATATAGTAATCGTTAGTGATGGAAATTCGGTAAATTTGTTAACAAGTGGAACGGCTCATCAAGAACTTGTTTACGTTGGACTTGTAGACATCCATAAGGCAGTCAGCTGGAAAGCAAGAAAACGGAAAACAATTCCACAGACGTGCAGTTCTAAGAAAGAAGCTTTGTTCATGGAATCTACGTTTAAGTTTAGGTACAGATAAAGAATCGAGGGAGTTATTGACAGTGTTTTCAGCTAGACGAGTGTTTCTTGTGAAAGTTTGACGAGGGGAACCATAGATTGAAACTCAGTCGAACACTTTCCATGAAAATAACGATAAAGCAGAGACAAACTCGCAACATCTCTTCTGTGAGAAAGAGGTTGCAGGGAAGAGAAAAGGACATCTCCTACGAGGCTACGAAGTCTATTTTGAACTCTACCAAGACAGGATAAGTCCTTTCAAGCAGCTCCTGCCCCGATGTGGCAACAGTATTGCATCCTTGGACGTACTTGTCTCTTATATAGATAAAGAATTGCATCAGCAGTTAGATATCTATGGGATCGATAGAAGGATCCCACCATTTTTCCAGCGGCCTTGGCAACAGATTTGATGTACGTGTTCCATTTAAGATCAGGAGTAAAGGTCAAGCCCAGAAGCTTGTCAAAACTTGAGGCTTCCTCAAGACGAGAGCCATTCATTTCAATTGATGCCAGATGAGGATCAGAACGTTGATGATGTAATGATAGAAGCTTGGTTTTAGATGCATTAAAAGTAACCACCCACTCCTCTCCCCATTGTAGCACGTGCTCAAGATCAGAGGAGAGAGAATCGGAGAGAACTTGGTCGTTTACTGTCTTAGATGTGCTACCACAGATGGTAATGTCATCAGCATAAATGTCTACGAATAATGTAAGGATGTGATTTGGAAGATCATTAACGTAGATTAGGAAAAGAGTTGGGCCCAGAATGGAACTCTGAGGGACTCCAGCATTAATACTGAAATAGCACTAATAGCTTACTAGCAAGTAATAAGTAGTATAATAATTAATTTTCAAATGCTTGGGAAAAATGTAAATATACGAAATGGACAACAAAGGAACTGCTGCGCGTTCAGGTCATACATTTTAGGACGTCCAGAGCTCAAAAACATAGATTAAATTTTACGTTTCTGATTTTTTTTTTTTTAAATAAGGATTGGTTGTTCTTCCTTTTTGGATTCTTCGGCTTACGGTCCTCATCTTGAATGTCATTTTCGCAACGTTTCCGTCGATGTAACCTCCGACCTTCTTCAAGTGTATCTTGCCAAACTCGGGAATGTTTCTGTCAGCAGAATATCACTTTTATTATAATAGAAAAATGCGAGCATGAAGAGTAATATAGTTAAGCTTAAATATGGAAAAGTAAAGGACTAGTTGTTAAAACTAGAAAAGAAAAGGGCAAGTTATTCTAGTAAAAAATATAATAAATTTATAACTTAAAGAATTAAGAGTTGGTTATATAACGTTATAAATTGAGTGTTAAAAACAAATATTAATGCTGCAATATTTTAAGTTATAAATTTATTATATTTTTTACTAGAATATCTTGTCCCTTTTCTTTTCTAGTTTTAAGAACTTGTCTTTTACTTTCCTAGGTTTACACTTAACCATATTGCTTTTCATGCTTGCATTTTTCTATTGTAATCCATGATGTTTCCAGGCTTCCAGTAAATTCACTGGTTCTTTGCTTAATTTCAGTCTTGTTTTTTTGCCCCCATGAATATAACGTGCACATATATAATAACAATGAACGACACTTCTCTGCTTTCAATAAAATTCCCCAATTTTCCCCCTTCATTCTTTCATTCCCTCTGTTTCACGTGTTACTTCTCTTTTAGCGAGAGCGGTGAATTGGTAGCAACAGTAGTCGCTGAAGCGACATTGTTGCTATGGAAACCAGTCATAAAAAACATTGCTCACCTCCTTGCGGTTTCTTACGCTTTTGAACACCAGTAAATTCATCATAACTTTTGTTTTACTGAACGAAAATTTAAAAAAAATTTCTGAATATAGCTGAGAAGGTAATCTATAAACTGTAAATATTGTGTGAAATTTGGTCGAAAAATGAATGAGCGGTGAAGCTTTAAAGCAGTTCTAAATGACTAAAACTGCCACTTAACCATATATTCAAACACTACCGTGTTTGAATGATAATTGATGTTTCTATAAACTATAAGAGTGTCTAAGACCGACGATTTAATTCTCAATAAAATACAATCGCGTATTACTTAGGCCCACTAACCAGTCATGGCTGACGGGACGAGAGCATGCCACTCTCGTGAATTAAATAAAGGGTTCCGTTCAAAATTGTCGCAAATTCCCGAGTTTAACAGGAACATTGCCGAGTTCGACAAGAAACAACTAAAGAAAGTCGTGGGTTACATCGATTAAAACGTTCTGAAAATGACACTCTTAATTAAATCTATTTAACCATGTATTTAATAGAAACTTAATAACAATACTAGACCCTAAAATGAAAACAAGGTGTATACATTGCAAAAGGAAACAAAAAGAAACAGAAACGATCAACGTATATAACACAATGAAGACTGTACTATTCACTGGTACATAAGTGTATTTCTACGTGGTTCCGATTCGAACATCTACGGAAGCTAAATTGCGTGGTCTCAGTCGGTTCTACGATTACGGACTTGATGTGAGTTCTTGTATTTCCTGCTTTAACAGTGGCTCATAGGTAAAGAACAAAAAAATAGAAAAAGATAAAATTAAAAAGTCCAAAGTATGCAATTCAAAGTTTCCAAGGAAGACATGCACTGCGGTCGGATTCACGGCGCTAGGTTGGCAACCCTTTCTTTTTGTTACTACTGAGTCAATTTTCGTCCATCATAGGTGGTTGGGTCATAGTCTCGCTAATGCCCTATTTTTTATCTAGTATTTTCTTGTGCCCCCTAGAATATCGTATTGCACCCCGGGTTTGGAACCTCTGATTTAAAGGGACAACTCAATAAGAATTTAATACAATTGGATTTTATAACGTCATATTGTAGTCTGAAGGGAAGCAGTCATGTTGTACTGTGTTCTTAGAAATAAACTGTTCTCATCGGACACCCGTTTAGTTTTATGTACATAGAGAAATCCGAGTTGTGGCTATGAATTTTTCACGGGGGGGGGCTAATACTTGAGAAAAGAAACTAATCGCGTATTTTATCGTTTTGTTGCTATTAGTTCTTTTTTCCGAAAATTGATCGCCATATTGAAAACATAAGGAAAAAAATTAGAAATCCAGACACGTTTTCACATATGATCTCGGAGGAGCGCTCCTCAACAGAGAAACGTCTTAGACACAGATATACCGAGAACAATCTCTACGGTGAATTTAACAGTTTTACAGGCGATTAGGTATTTGTTTTTTTTTTTTGGATTGCTTAATCGATTTATACCCCTGGGAAAAATCAAAGACAAAAAGCACTTCCGATATTTTCCCCAAAACAGCCACCAGGAAATGAGAATAAGCAGCAAAAAAAGCCTGAAAAAGTGTTTTCAATTAATCTAGCAGACACAGTGGTGCGCATGCAGAAATAATTGTTATAAATATATTAGAGAAATTTGTATTCATATTTATTTGTGTTCATGTTCATATCTATTTCATTTCACCTATTCATGCCGATTCATTTTTCTTTGACAACACAAAGTCTATGCAATAATAGGAAGAAAAAAAAAACAAAGGATACAAAAAAATCTCATGCTACTATTAAAATAATATATCCCCAAAAATATATATTTCAAATACAGCAAATACTGTTGTCGGATATTTGGTAATGGGTAAGGCTATGCCAACAGCATATTCCTTTCATTATTTTGACTCTCGAGTATATATCCGACAAAGTTAGACACCGTTAATCAACCGAGAACCACATCACTCTATAAAAAAGTATATAAGATATCAACAGATACACACTCGAAAGTCAAAACAATCAAAAGAATATGCTGTTGTCCCAGGCCTAGTAATGAGTTTTATAAAACATATAATGACTTATTAAGATTTAAAATTAAGAAAATTCACGAGAGAACTTGATACGATCCTCAGGTGTCTACAGTCATTCTGTATAGTGTTTCTTTGACATGAGGATGGCACTCATTAGAGGTAGATCCTGAACAAATATTTATAAATATAATTAAAAAAAATCATTGTGTGCTGTCTCTTCAGGCTCTTCAGAACGCCCTCCAGGTTGTGGACAGGGTTATCCTTTCTATTAATAGAGTACAGCGGTTAACACAAAAATAAACAGCTATAGATAATGCAAAACACATATATAAATATTAACATTAAATAAAATAGATATTGGCAGTCCGGCGACCATGATAAAAGGGATCCCTCAAGCCCATTTATACACCACGTGGAAAGAGGCAAAAATGGTTTAAGCTTTCTTATCCATGGAAGTGGGACTTCAGTCATAGTTGAGGCCAACTACAGGGTGGTCACAAAGTCTGGCTACATAATCTACATTTGACCAACCAACTCTGGTGTTCTGACTTCCTTACTCCTCCCATATCTCTCACCATCCCTAAAAGACTCTCTGCCTTCCTTGAATTTCTTATGCCACTCAAAAACTGATGCTTGATTCATATAAGATAATCCAAATCGTGTAGATTATGTAGCCAGACTTTGTGACCACCCTGTAGAGTCAGTTATCAGTACTTCATTAAGGATACCTTGGTCTGCTGTCGCCATTATTTGTAGCAACGAAAATAAAAGCCTAAGAGGTTTAAAATCCCGGTCATGTTTGCTGCTCAAAGAAGACGCTGCTATAATGCTACCACTGTGCAAAATTTGACAATTCGAGCAAAGCAGTAAAACAAATAAGAGAAATAGAAAAAAGTCGAACTTGAAAGGAAAAAGAAATACACCGGTTGCCGGACTACGAGCACTTGTTCATAAATGCGCTCGAACACACACATACAAATATATTATTATTATTATTATTATTATTATTATTATTATTATTATTATTATTATTATTATTATATAATAAAAAAATATATATAATTATCATCATTATCACCATCATCACTATGTAAGATAGTAAAAATTCTTCAGTAAGGTCGCCTCAATGTTTACCTTCATCTATCTTATTCCCAGAGCAAATAGGTAAAGTATTAGAGAGTGGACCTCTCATGAGTATACTAAACGAATACTAAAGTCCGACGGACAAACGGTCGCCGTAATGGTATTATCTCTATTGCATTAATTGTAGTCGACATATGCTCGACTCATATGCGATTCGATAGAGAGAAAACGGATTTATTCAGATCAACGACGTCAATCCTCTTTAGTAATCAAAGGACGCTTCCTTTTTCATTCGTTTTCGCTACTCGCGAATGCTTACAAATTGCATAATTACATGACTTCGACAATGTTTTTTGGGCAATTTATAGAGTTAAAGCTCCATTCTACGAACTCTCTCTATCTATCTATCTCTCTATTTCTCTCTCTTTCTCTCTCTCTTTCTCTCTCTCTCTCTTTCTCATTCTTTCCTTCCATGTCTCTTTACTTTTTCACACGAATATCTCAATCTTAACATTAGCTATCTCTACTATTATATATAAGGAACTGTCTGTGTATCTGTCTGTTAGTTCGTTCCCTATCGACTATAAAACAGCTGGGTCAATTTTTATGAAATTTCACACAAAGGCACTTTATGCGCATGGCAGTGTTCCTAAATAGGGTTTGTGTCGGGGTGTATTCGATAAGTATCGATAGTCAATAATCGACATAATCCGATGAAAGAAGGAGCAGGCGATTTTGACTAAAGTTCCATCATAAAAGCATTTAAGAAGTTGTATTACCACACAAGTCGAAAAGCCTAACATGTGAAATCAACAGTAGGTCTTTTGATACGACAGAAGCGAATTCGAAATGAATGTTTCTGTTTAAAGTACAATTTGACTTTTTCATTTTAAACTTAAATTCACGCCATTATCACCGCACATGCACTAATGCTATGCATGTGAAATCAACAGTAGGTTCTTTGATATGACAAGGGCGCGTTCGAAAGTAATGTTTCTGTTTAGAGCAGACTTGAAACATAATATTTGACTTTTGCATTTTAAACTTTAATTCAAACAATTATACATAATATCATTTTATAAAATCAACAGTAGATTCTCTACAGTGCAGTGTAGACTACAATATATTGTTAACTTAGTCACTGCAAGAGGCACGTGAAGCTTTTTTCATGTGCTTTGCGATGGGTTCCCAAATATAGCCTGCAATTCATTGTTGATTTGATTGAAAAATGGGTTCTTTCATCAACTTCGATGAAAATACAAAAATTGGAGTGTAGAATCTTTTGTTGATCCTCATTAAATCCCTGGCAACGTCGGGTTACCTTGCTAATATATATATGTATATATATATATATATATATATATATATATATATATATATATATACTAGCAGGCTTCCCGCCGTGGCTCAGGAAATCTACTTTCATTTTGCCCGCATGCGTAACGTCATACGTGACATCATACATGACGTCATCTGCTATTATATCATGCAAAACATGTATGATGACATCATTTAGAACAAACAAACAAACACACAAACAAAAAGGCAGGAATACGGATTTATTATAATACATATATATATACACACATATATATGCAAATATATATATATATATATATATATACGTATACATATGCAAATATATAATATGAATTTAATTCCTAGTTTGTATATTCATAGGTACTTTTAATGAATTCATATACATTCATTTGTATATGAATTCATGATATGCACATCTATTCATATATTTATGATTTTAATGCATATGATATATCTAGTTGCATAGTTTTACAAGCCTGGGGAAATTGGCAATGTGATGAACGAACTACACTCTTCCCAAAGAAGGACAGAATGATCATTTCATCTCTGTCTAACCCAGCATCATTGGGGACTCTAACTTTTACTAAGGTTGCTTCTTTCTCTTTTTTGTCCCATATCATTATGTCAGATTTCAGGTTTATATATATATATATATATATATATATATATATATATATATATATATATATAGCTGAATGTGTGTGTGTCTGGTCATGAATAGCCTCCTATATGGTTGAATATTTTAAAAAACTGATTACATATAATGATAGAAGATGTATCGAGACACAGGAAGGGGTATGCTTGATCTGGCAGAACAGTGATTCATTAAAGTGTGGGGTCTGTGTTCGCGCCTGGTCCACAAAGTATGGAAATAAAAAAAATAAAAATTTAAAAAAAAAACGTTTACAAGTGTTTTTGATATAGATGTACATAAGAATACTTTGATAAGTATGTTTTAACTTAAATAGGGATGGTATGATAAAATTGTGGCGCCTGCGTTGGCGCCTGGCCTCCATGGAATGGAAATAGGCACAAACTTTAATAAAGAATTTTCATATCTATCTGCGTAAGTATACTTTAATAATTATGTTTTAGTTTGAAGAAATATGGTATAATAAAATTAAGGGGTGTTCGTTCGCACTTGACCTCCATAAAATGGAAATATGTCACAAAGTTTAACAAGGTTTTTTAATATAGATCCACAGACTATTGTGATAAGTGTTTCAGTGTGAACAGGTATGGTATAATAAATTATGGGGATTATCTATTTTATTTTTACTTTCATCATATTTTGCTTTGGGTTTGATACCCCCAAATTCGAAGCTATCTCTTTACAACCCTACCTTTTCATAACCTATCATAGTTTCATAATTCGGAGTCCATTTTCTGTAGGCTGTTTTTAACCCAGTATACGACGGGTACTTTTGCTAGTATATATATATATATATATATATATATGTGTGTGTGTGTGTGTGTGTGTGTGTGTGTGTGTGTGTGTGTGTGTGTCGTTGGTTGTAAATTAAAAACTCCTAAATAAATGAATAACCATAATAGCTTAATTGCAGTTTTCATCAGTGATGCAATTTACAACACTGTACTGAACACTTTGGCTGAAGATTATATATATATATATATATAGAGAGAGAGAGAGAGAGAGACAGACAGACAGACAGAGACATTGAGAGACAGAGTCAAAAAGCCGGGCTGGCTCTAGCCGTCATTGCTAAATTAAAGCCAAAAGTCACTGCCAAAAGAGAACGTCAACTATAAAATGAAGCCGTTTGGAAAGACAGTCCTTGCACTTAGAAATACTAGAAACTGTGCTCAATGGATTTCTACTGTCAGCGATAATCGTACGATCGCTTGAAAATGACCATGACTCAAGCATAAAAAATGAGATGGCACAATATTTTAATGTAATAATGAGATAGAAACGTGGGATGAGTATTATCAAGGACATTATTTCGTAGAAACCTCATCCCAAATGTAGCTGGCGGGATTACTATCGGACACATGTAAAAGAGACGGGTAGAAATGTGTTAAAGGAAATCTAAAAGTGAGAAGGGCTGTCCCCTTCTCATGTAAATAAGAAGAAATACTAGATAAGTGAAAATGATATTAGGAAAAGGCTATAAACCTTGTAGGCAAGTGTTAAAAGGCTATAAACCCTGTAGGCAAGTATTAAAAGGCTATAAACCCTGTAGGCAAGTGTTAAAAGGCTATAAACCCTGTAGACAAGTATTAAAAGGCTATAAACCCTGTAGGCAAGTGTTAAAAGGCTATAAACCCTGTAGGCAAGTATTAAAAGGCTATAAACCCTGTAGGCAAGTATTAAAAGGCTATAAACCCTGTAGGCAAGTATTAAAAGGCTATAAACCTTGTAGGCAAGTGTTAAAAGGCTATAAACCCTGTAGGCAAGTATTAAAAGGCTATAAACCCTGTAGGCAAGTATTAAAAGGCTATAAACCCTGTAGGCAAGTGTTAAAAGGCTATAAACCTTGTAGGCAAGTATTAAAAGGCTATAAACCCTGTAGGCAAGTGTTAAAAGATAATGGATCAATTGAAATCCTAGGAATGCAGTCGATTGTTAATTTATTTAGAAATAGCTAAATATTATTTACGTCAGAGACAACGCGATTGTCCATTCTTTTAGAAATTACTGCATATTAAATATGTCAGTTAAAAGAATGGGCAATGCGAGTTTATAGGTAATTATTAAAAGTAGGTTAGATATTGAACAATTAAAATTTGGAATTCTTTGTTTTCTAAAAGTGTGTTTGGACAGACATATGTAAATGGAAACATTATAAAGTCACTTTGGATGACAGCAGGCCTTTTACGTCATAAAAAAAGGAGTACGAGGGTTCGAAGTTGAGGGAAAAAATCACACACAGTAATAAAGTCAGTTGAAGACTGGGAGTTGATCCCCTTAGAGGCGAAGTGAAGAAGAGTAGACCATATAGTCATACAAGTTTGAATTCCTGACATAATCAATCTGCCGGCAGATGAATAAAGAAACTATTTAATATTTTGTACAGGTTGTTTTCGTGTCGTCCTTACAACCGAAATGGTAAATGTGATTTGCCATCATCTTTAATTAACTTTGTATAACTCCCCCTCAAGTAATGTATCTCCTCTCCTCTGTGTTAACAAGAATTCTTGCATAAATGTATCAGCTCTGTGTTATAATATGATGAAAGAATTATCATCACATTCATCATGATGTAACAAGAATATAAATGTCTCCCTCTGTTATAAATGTTCTTATCATCCCCGCTATATGCACCCCGTTACATGTGTCTCCGCTATGTACCCGCTACACAACATCTCTGCTGAAGAACATCGGCACCCTAACATGAGACAAATGTAACATCCAACCTGAAATCACCAAATAGGCAAAGAAAGCTTCCCTATTTATCCAACTGTGCCAGCTGCTGCAGCGATGCAAGGATAAAGAAACAGTTCGCCAAAAGAATATACTCAGCAGCTTCCATCTGCACGAGCTTAGAAATTCCTAGGAACTACTTTGCAGGACATGTCACACAAGGTCGCCCATTTTCAGACAGACATGCTAAACTAACGACGACATGGGTGGATTGGCTGGGCCATACCAATGAACGAGGGAGGATCCTTAAGAATGTTCTGTGCGTCAAGCTCACAACTGGCTTCAGAGTATCAGATAGGCTTGCTTTTTTTAAGAATTTTGTAAAGTAAACGAGGCTTTTACTAACGTGAACGACACGTGATTTGGTCTGCTTTGCTTATGTAATTAATAGAGATCAAACTAATTTGTTGGTGAGAAACGCGTGCGGGCGACTCTGTTGGAAGCGGACAGGGTAACGTGTGAACATGTAGAGACTCAGCATGCCAAACTTCGACAAAGGAAATGCATAACACGACTAAAATCCATGTAAAATAAAATCCTTTGTTATGGCGTTCTTTTATGGGTTTGGACCAATAAAAAGGTATCTTATTCCTCTTACTATCTGAGTTAAGAAGACATATTGTTTAATTGTAAAATGTTGTCTAAGAAAGTTTATGTGCTCCTTTTATTTACTACGTGTGTTTTTTACAGAGATGTCTGCAACGAAACATGAAAGCAAGTGGTATAGACCCAACAAGCTGAGGATCACAGCTGCTGAATAAGTTCTGTGAAGGCATAATTCAAGCGGAGTGAGAAATTGACAGTGGAGATAGAAGAGAAAGTACGAACGCTAGCGAGTTGCTACATGTCTCTGAGAACCAGACATCACATACATATGCGGTAATAGCAACCAGGATGCGATTATAGTCACGGCAGACACTACAATTCAGTTACCTGAGGCGCAGAAGTACATAGTTTTTGCACATAATTATATGTACCGATTGAAGGCTTCTAGTTGTTCGTAGGACTTTATCTGGAGCAGCTCAACTCGAGCTGGGTGTTAGAGAGACGGAACAAGATGGTGAAAGAAGTTTGGATGTTATATTAAAGGGCAACTCGCACTGAAGATATCTACAGCACGAACAAGATATCAGTTATCATTGTAGCAAAAGAAAAGTAGGTAAAAAAGAGGATACTGCCGATCTTATTGGACGCCTGAATGCATAAGGCAGTCTTTCAAATTCACTGCTAATACTAGGAATAAAAGAGAAAAAGGTACCCAGTTGATATTCAATTATTTTACCTCAGAGACTTGCTTATTTTCGCTCTTTCTACGCTCTGTAAATGTCGCACATTAACCCGCATTGCACTGCATCGTCATCCTCAACAGTTTGTCATTCGCATTTGTTACTACAACAGCATGAGTACAAGAGGAATCGAGTACAACAATCCTCATTTGATTTCTAATTTTCCACAATCCATAAGCCAGTTATAAAATCATGTGTTGCATTTAGTGAATAGGTGATTATTCTCCTTCAAATATTCACAGATTTTGGAGTATATCTAATTTCCACCGAAAACCGTAGACGTCCGGTTTTTCTCAGCTTTCTTTCATCGGAAACCAATATATTTCCTTCAGCTTTATCATCGTTCCACATTCTTTATCCTGACCTCCTGCAGTTAATGGATAATTGTCCTAGGCGTCACATTGTCTCTGTGATTTACAATAGGTAAGTGTTGTAGACCCGTGATAGGGGTCACAAATGAAAGAAACCACAAGTAGTGCTAAGTGTATAAAATATACGTATTTATCATAAAGAATACAGAAACCACTTAAGTGAGATAAGAGAAACGTGTTCGTTGCATGCGGTTAAACATGTATGGATGTCTCCATTTTGTCTCTGCAACCAGTGGTATTCATAGGATTAGTTGATTCCACTTAGTTCTGAAATAGGGGTTATTTGTACCCCACAATAATAAGTCGTTTTTATATTATTATTCATATAAACTCGATCATGTGCCCATGCTTTGATCGTGGGTATGCCCATGTGATATGATGCTTGCGCTTTTGTCAGAAGAGCATACTGAACACAAGATCAAATTCTAAACAAATCTGCAGCAGAAGTAAACCATTACTGTAAACTTTGCTGATGCCATAGCACATTCCATATGTCATATTCTTGACTAACTGGTGCGTTAAAGTTGCCAACGATAATCAGCTTCTCCTTAAAAGGACATGATACTTACTTCTGTGGATGGCAGAGTTGGTGCATAGACTAACAGAATTGAAAAACTTCGACCACATGCCAGAGGGATTCTGAGATTCAATAGAAGATCAGTGATTCTAGTTGCATGCTCAATCTTGTAAACGCAAAACCAACGCCATCATCCCGCTTCACGCCCTCTGCTTTATCGTTCCCCAATAATTGGGTAACCTGACTTGACTTCAGTAACTTGGTCCTCGCCCGATAAACGTGTTTCAGACAAAGCTGCTATATCAATGTTTAATCTTTGTAACTAATTCGTAACCAGCGCCGTTCGTCGCTGTGGACATTCATTTCTTTCAAGATCAAGAAGACTTCTGACATTCAACAACTTATGGTCAGTTTCATTCTACTTCATGTAAATGTCTTGTTTCTGTTGTTCCTGCTAAATTGAATCACCATTAGGCGCAGTAAGCAAACTTCTATATAAAAGACTATTATTTGGAACCAAAGTTACAGGCAGATTATGTAAAGAGTTTGGTGGCGAGATGTCTGTTCGTATTACAATTTAATTTTTGCATGCCAATACAGCCAGGGAAGCAAGGATCCATAGTGAAATTTCAAAGTGTAGCACTTCGAGGAAAGAAACTATTTTAGTAGAATGCTTTTCGGCACCAAATGATCTCTACAGTGTCGGGGTGGGATTTTGCTGCTTGTCGGGTTAGTCGGGAGTACCTACATCGTAGGAGTACAATACCTTTGGGTTCATTAAGGCAAATTCCATTAAAAATACTTGCAAAACAGGCACATAGATACCACATTTAAGTGATGTGACAAATGTTGGAGTGTGGTTGTTAGAGTCGAACCTATCAGGTTGGCAACTCGTTTTTGAACCCTGTCTAGTAACGAGACACTAGTGTCAGATGCATCATCCCAAATGTGGTAACAACGCCTGATGCTTGGGGGAATATTTTCTTTGTAGAGGTACAGGATACTCTCATATGTGAGTAACCTTCTAGCACAGTAGTGAGAGCCCGCCTTCACAGCATCCTTGGCAATTACCTCAGTGTATTTGTTCCAATTCATGTTGCCTGTGAATGATTAGCCTAGGAATTATCACCTGAGAACCAATTCCGTTGTATCATATTCCAAAAGTCGAATGTTCTTGGCAAGAGAATTTGTTCATGGAAATTTCATTTAGTTTTACGTAAACGGGGGAAAACAGAAATAGTATTTACTGTACTTGAAAGTAGGCGTTTTCCTGCGAATATTTGTTCGAGGTGAAACAGAGATTAGAACTCATCCGATCACCGAACATCTAGCACAGTGACCTTGAAATGGCCACCAGGCAATCGATGTAAATGCAGATGAGATTAAATAGACTTTGATTGAAAAATGTTGTTTGTGCACCTGCTCCAAAATTGTGGCAGTCTTTCTCTATTTTGCGAAGCGTTAATCTCAAATCGATATTCGAAAGCTTACCGACGACTAACCTAATCATCGCAATAGGAACACCAGAGAATTGACGTTCAGTATTGAGTGTTTTTTTTTAATTTAAATTTGCTTTCTGTGGAAGAAATTTCCAGGTGAACATTTCTGTTTCCTTCTCTTTATTTGACATTTACAAAGTCGGCACACTGGTAAGAGTGCTCTCTTATGATCCGGAAGACCGATGTACAATCCCCAGTCGAATAATTCCAAAATCTTGAAGAAAATCCTACTTGATAAGCCCTTGGTAAAAACTCAGTATTATAAGGTAAAGATCAAGAATAAGTTGAGTAACCCCGAAAATCGAGTGGCGTTTTAACGTTGGGGAATTAGTTAATGAAAAGACCACTGTACGATTTACGAGGAACACGTTTACAATATAGACTGGTATTATGTATGTTGGCATAAATAGTAAAACGTGTCAAAATTCTGGGGGGTTTTCTTCTAACCTCTTTTTTTTATTTTCCTTCAGTCGAAGTTCTCAGAAATCAAGGGGCCCACAACCAAGGGCTAACACTTGAAGCTACATGAGATACATAGATATTCGAATGTTCAATTAAAGTTCTCTATCTCTCAAGCACTGAGTTAGTAAAGAAATTGAGAACATAATTTTCCTCTCCCCAATTAACCATTTTTATACGTTGTAGTATATCTTTCATGTTGGTGTCATGGTCTTACTGGATTCCAGGACAAGAATTTATCTAGTCTGGTGGAGTATCCAGCTTCGTGCTATTACTTGAGGTAATATCACTTGGAGAAGGTGCACCATTCCTCGGAAAAGCTGTGGAGTAGCCGTAGTGAGGAGATCTTATTTGGGCTGCGAATACTATGTGATTTTGAATATTTGGTGAGGGTTTACTTCTATGGAAAAGTATCCTCATGCCAGATTGTTCTGACAAACGCCTGTACAGAGAGACCTTAGATACTCGAGGACAGTGTCTAGTAGGCATTTAAATTCTCCCCTCTACCTAGAATACGTCTTTATATGAACTCTTAAATCTGACAATTTCCCAGTTTTTTGTAAAGATTATATGATGAACAGCTTTTTATTCTTTTTTTTATTATTACAATTTCATCCCAAATAAGCACAGTGCCACGTTGACGTAGGGGGGGGGGCTACTGTCAGGAATTTAAGTTGCAGAGATACTATGAAAGGAGTTGAGCAGCAAAATGTCTGTTCATATTACACTTGAACTTCTGCATGTCAGTACAGTTGGGAAAACAGGAACCCCGAACGGCGTTCCAAAGTCTAGCAGTCATGGGGAAGAAACTATTAGAGTAGAAGGCTTTCTTACATCTACGGATCTCTACTGTGTAGGGGTGGGATTTTGCTGCTTTTCAGATTTGTCGGGAGTATTTACGTCGAAGGGGTACAAGGGTTTTTAGTTCGTCAGAGCATCCACGGTTAAAATATTTTCCCCAATTGATAGTTTTATCGCCTTCAACATCAATATATTTCAACAACTCGAGTAGATAAAATCCTGCCAAGACGGATTCACAAGATACTTGATAACCTCCTACTCTAATAGCTCCTATATTCAAACTTCTTACTGTTGAAATCCCCTTCCGACACCCTGTTTATTCCATTGTATAAACATGCAGGATTTTAACTGTAATATGAACAAATATATTGTTGCTCAACTTCCCACATAGAATGTACCTTAAACACACCATATAATCGTTATAGTCTCTTACATCTCAGTGACAATATGTCTTTCTTGATGTGTAGAAATATATATAAAAAATATAAAAAATAAATAAAAATCACTCTAATGTTGCTATCTGTACTCAAAGTTTCTCATTTTTACTGAACATATTAATGTAATAAGTATAATAAGTATCTGCTGCTATGTATATTTGATTTATACTACAGAGTTATCCCCCCTGCCATTCATGAACTCGATCATACAATTCGCAATTTTTTTGCAATCCAATAAGCTTTCGTATAAGAAAACGATGCCTGACTTGTCTACTAAATTCCAATCACGAATGTTTATCAGTTTTTTTTTCATCACCGTTCAATGAATACCGACAGGAATATGGCTTAGCTGTGGCACAAAGTTTAGAAGTGATGAGTAAATACATTTAAGTGACAATATTCCGGAAGTTGAAGGTTCAATCCTCAGTACGGGCTATGCTAAAATGTAATTATGTATTACTTTTGATTTCTATCAAGTCATGACTGACGGGACGAGAGTAATTTATCCCTTGTGAAAAAAGTAAAGGTTTCGTTTTAAATTTAAATTTTGTTCGACACAAAGATTCCCGATATCTACAGGACCCGCCTAAGAAGATTTGGAGTTTATAGTCGAATCATTGTAAAACTAGCATCCAAGATAAGAATACAAGTCCAAATAATCACAATAATAGAAAATCAATTTTCCCATAGGAAATCGACTTCTTTATTGTATTTCCTCTTTCCTGTCGGTTATAATCGTAGCAGCTATTCAGTTCTTTATTGAAAAATAAGTGTAGATTATCAAAGGGTGTGATTGACAGGGCCTGACCCTTGAGTCCGGGTTACATTATATGCATAAAACTCTAAAATATTGATCTATTTCGCAAGGTGAGAACATAAAATGGATATCTGAAATAAATTATTACAAGAACTTATATAATCAAATTGCAACATAAAAGAACGTAACGTAGATAAAAAAATATAACTAATTGCAGCTTATAACGTATGTAATGTGTATTAGCACATATAACTAAGTACAGCTTATAACGTATGTAACGTTTATAACCAAATAGAACTAATTACATCCTATAACGTATGTAACGTATATAAACAAATATAACTAAGTGCAGCTTATAACGTATGTAAAGTTTATGAACAAATATAACTAAGTACAGCTTATAACGTATGTAAAGTTTATGAACAAATATAACTAGTTACAACTTGAAACGTATGTAACGTATATAACCAAATATAACTAATTACAACTTATAACGTATGTAATGCATATAACCAAATAACACTAATTACAGCTTATAACGTATGTAACGTATATAACCAAATTACAGCTTACATACATTAGCATGTAATGTTTATAACCAAAAAATAACTAGTTACAACTTAGAACGCATATAATGTATGTAACTAAATTTATCAGTAGCAAGATAGAATCATCTACCCAAATATAATATAGTGAAACTTAGAACTATGTAATATAGATGAACGAAAATAATAAATTGCAACTTACTACGTAAAAAACAAATATAAAAAGCTGTAAATAAGAACGTATGTTACATATGTAACAAAATGTATACAGCTTCAAGTTAGAACATATATAACGAAATATAATAAGTTGAAGCACAATTTTATGTAACATATGTGACAAAAATAATCAGTTGCAACTTACTACGTAAAAACACAACTATAGGAAGTTATAACTTAGAACGTATGGAACATATGTAACAAAATGTATATAGTTTCATCTCAGAACATATATAACGAAATATAATCAGTTGCAACACACCTTCTATGTAACATATGTGACAAAAACAATCAGTTGCAACTTACTACGTAAAAACACAAATATAGGAAGCTATAACTTAGAACATATGCAACATATGTAACAAAATGCATATAGTTTCAACTTAGAATATATTACGAAATATAATTAATTGCAACACAACTATTATGTAACGTATGTGATAAAAATTACAACTTACTACGTAAAAAACAAATACAAGAAGTTGCAAATTATATCGTTTGTAACATATGTAAGAAAATGTATATAGTTGGAAGTTAGAACGTATATAACGAAATATAATCAGTTGGAACACAGCTCATATGTAACGTATGTAGCCAAATATAACCAGTTGCAAGTTAGATATATATACAACACTAGTGATATAGGAGTGCGCTATGTAACATAATGGCATGATTTTCTCGAGCAAAAGAAATATGCCCGCATGAGTAAGACTTATTAGTTGTGTTTTTTTTTTTGTTTTTTTTTGCTATTGTTCTTTTGACAAACGGTAGTTGTAAGCTCAGTTGGTTGTGATTCCTCTTCTTGCTTTTGTAATAGCATTATAATCAATCTTTGTCTCCTTTGTTGCTATGACATGATGTTTTAATTTCTTTTTAACTTAGTAAGTTGAATGTTTAAAGAAATAAAAGTTATAATCTCACTCGCACGATCCCATAGTAACATCAGAGCGAGTATAACTAGGATAACGTTCAGTAATTCGTGAGATCAACTTGTGGTCTTTCACCATTATTACATATATGAGAAATCACTTTTTTTGAGTCATCGCTTATGAGGCGATGATAGCTTATGAAGCAAGTAGATACTATAAGTTAATAAAGATTGTAAGTCTACTTAACATTTTTAAGTTACATTCCTAAATTCATGTAAATAAATATTTTTCTAAATAGTTTGATTATTCTAAATCATATTTAATCTGACAAAACATATTTTTATCTGAAAAAGATTTTGATTAAAATAAACATAATAATCGTTGACTATCACATCTTTCGAAATTGCTCGGCCAATATATAACATACCTATTATTCATGAGTTTAGACGGAAGGTTTAGTGTGAGTTCGATAAAAATAATTCTCCAGATTTAAATGGATTCGAACTTGGCACACCTAGGTTTTCTCTCCCCGCCATTAACCGCTTAGACATCTACGGTGCACTATGGGAAGCCATAGTAACATCCAACTGTGTAGGTATATGTATCAAGAGTAGTACCTTGCCTCATAAATATTGTAAAAGCTTTATTACCAGTGTATTCCTTACCACTGCGAATTGTAAATTTACAGATAAATGTGCAGATACATTAGCAAAAACATAGAAAAATAAAACGTGAGCATAAACACGAATACTGTTGTGATTGGATGTTTCGCTCTCTCTCTCTCTCTCTCTCTCTCTCTCTCTCTCTCTCTCTCTCTCTCTCTCTCTCTCTCTATTTTCTTCGCCGGTGTCTGCGTATTTATTATCATCCAACTCAATTGAATTGTAATAATCCGGACAGAAAAACGGAAAAAATTTTAGAATAACTTTATTTTTGAGATTTCATAACAATAGCTGATTAAATTTCCCAATTTTACACTAGATTTGACGAATAATGATTGCATTTCATAATACCTGACATTAATTTGTAAAGCTACTGAGCAACAATTGTAACGCTGCAGTGAAATGTCGACGAAGGAAGCAATGACATTTGAGAGTTATTGATGTGGAATAAATTTAAATCCATGCGGAACGATATGCGAGTGTGTGTTTTCCAATTTATGTGTTTATTTGTTTTGAGCGCATTCGCGTTTTCCTGACTGTGTACATGCTTGCCTGTGTTTAATGCATGTGAATTTATGACAAAGAAAACTTGAACTCACGATATGTGAGCTCTCTAGGTTTACTAATGATACTGGTGATTAACTCAGCTTTAGAATATTAGATTATAAGTTTATGAGCATGTATTACAAAAGAATCAATTTTTCATAAATCCGTTTTTAATTAAAACAGGGTATTGCTTGAATAAACGAGATTCTTAATACGAAAGAACGCCTTTGAAAAGGGTTCTGGATATGACCTTAAACTATATCCGATGGTGAGGCTTCAGCTTTCGGGCTTTGGGGAGTGTGGCGCCACCCTTTAATTGCCATTGTTCCCAGGTCAAATCTTACCCGGAATAGAAGTACCTGTTAGGGTCCCGACTATGGGTTAAATAGAAACCGATTTGAAAGAAAATATATTCTATTAAACATTTTTTTTCTAAAATCACTGGATTCGGCATTAAATAACCTAAAAAGGTTTGATATGCCGTAAAACAAAAACAACCAACAAACCAACCTTTAAAAAGATGATGACATGACTAGACATCTTAGCCAGTTGACATGGAATTAGTTTATGCCAAATTAGTGTTTAAATATGATTAAATTTGTTTTCAGTTTTACATTAAATACGAATCGCTAATAATCCCAATTACTTCCTTCGTATGTAAATTATATTTAGTTCTCAACACTTTATCATAACGGAGTCCCATACAAAGTTGTAGTCAAATTGGTCCCGTAGAAAAAAAAAGAACGAACAGATAGACCGAGACAGATAGGTCAAGGGAAATATAATATAGAAACTTTTTAACATTTATAAAACTAGTTTGCAAATTTGGCTTAAGAAATTAAAGGATTATGAGCTCCAGTTGTAATATTTTCTTCGCATTAATAATTTCGATAAACAAAATTCAATTTTAATACTTGCAAGCTTATAATGCAAATATAATTCATGAAATCTCAGCTGAAATAAATTTGATGCATTAGAACATATTTTAACGAACGATGAAATCTACTCAACAATCACACTTAAATGTTAGACGTTCAACTTACAGATAATTCGTTTTTGTATTATATTATATGCATCGATGGGTATCTATAGAGGCCAATGATTATATCTCGGCGTACGAAATCAAAATGCGTAAACTTGTTTATACGCACATCTGAATAAAACAAATGATTATATTTTAGTCCAATCGGAAAACGTTCTGAATTTATTTGAAATGTGTTTTTCTTTTTTTTCTGGGAGCCACTCTGATCCTTTAAGAGGCTGGATTTTTCTTCAATAAACCAGTTAATTTGAAATCCACGGACCGCTGCCATCGGTGCCCTTCAATTGGGCTTCTTGACTGCTGGTATGTCAACTCACACTTACACACACGCACACACACACGCGCACACACACAAACACACACGCACGCACACACACGCGCGCGCGCATCTACTGACTGTTTAAATTCCTCCGTTACCGTCTGCTCAATCAAAACCAAATCTGTTCAATGGAATATTCTTTTCTCACTGAACTCTTATCCTAATACGAAATCAAATGAACATTGACACTCGTTTTAGTACAAAATAGGCTCAACTTTGCTTAACTACAGGAACCGGTGTGTCGCCGTGGTTATGCCGTATCCATAAGTATCAGTTAAACAAGTTTTCCTTCTTGACGCTTCTTACGTTTAATCCTTATATTTTGGCATTTTCCAGAATGAAAAGTATATATTAGGTTTTGCTCCAAATCAGAACAAGGAATCTAGACATAAAATTTAGTATCATTATATCCTGATATTATTTTTTTAGAGACGCAAAAGTATTTAAAAATGTTTTTGTTCAAAGAATTATATATATACACACACACACACACACGCATACTCAGGGTTGGGACGATTGATCAAAATCGGAATGGACAAAAATCGAAACATTTGGAGTATTGGAATCAGTATCGGAGTCAGTATCGGAATCGACAAAAATTGAGTGAATTATAAAGAGAAATTTTGATGACGATCTCTGCATCTCTGTTACGCAAGGTTCTTAATTAATCAATTCAGACATTTTCAATATATCAGCTAATGAGCCCCCCCCCCCTTGTTTTTACAAGAACTCTAAAAATATTCACGAACATTCTATGTTTTTCCTATTGCTGTAAACCTTCCATTTTAAACGTATATAAAATGTCTCTTTTGTGAAGTTATGCCTTCTTCACTCATTATTTTGTTTTGTTTGCCGTATAACGTCTTTCCATTTTTCTTACATTTGATAATAAAATCTGAAAACATTTTTTTCACTTAAAATATTTTTCTGAATCCGACTCATCCCCAAAATACTTCTCCCATTACGAAACACTTAAAGTAAAAAGCCAAAAAATGTACAAATTTGTGTATGGGTGTGTTCATGGGTGCGTGCATGTCTGGTTTTGTTTCTCTCGTTTTCTTTTTCCAATTTTGTCTTCTTTTTGTTTATGCTAAAGATCGAGCGTCTTAGCGGATAGTTCTTTAAGAAAGTACATGGCATCTTATTGGTGGGAGCATTATTTTTAGTTTCCCATTATGAAAGTTCCTAGTGTACTGCTGGGAAAAAATTTGGGTAATTTCGCATGCTTTTCGGGTGTTTTTATCGCGTTTGTGAAAAGACTCTTGTCCAAAATGTTTAACCAGTTGTGTGATGAAGGTGGTTTTACTGCCTCCATCTCTTTGTGCTAATCCATCATCATAAGACATGGGTCCTGGTAAGTCAGTGCTCAAAATAGTGATGATTTATTGATGCTTAACCTTTGAGAGGTCCATGTACCTCCTTTTGAAAGATACAGCATCTTGATATGTATTATTACTAGACCGAGTTTGTGAGCGATTGTTCCTCTGTGTGTGTATGTGTGTGTATGTGTTGTATGTGTGTATATGTGTGTGTATGTGTGTGTGTGAATATCGAATGCATTAACATGCATGCTTTAAATAGTTTACGTGTTTAATATTAGCTTTAGAACGTATGTTGATCTAAGTGTGCACAGAACAATTAAGGCGCATAGTTACTTCATCTTGATATTTCCTAGGCGTATTTATGTATACAAACATATATGTATGCATGTATGTATGTATGATGTATGTATGTATGTATGTATAAAGCGGGTGACCAGTACCTGTATTAAGCTGGTCTGCAGTTTGGTGTGTTGCTGGCTATCTTGCTCTTGCTTGTTGCTGGATCTCAACATTTTGAACCGAGAGAGAGAGAGAGACTTAGCTGCCGTACAAAGCTAAGACTCTGTAACATCATCTGTGTATAGATACTCCCTCATGCATTTGGGCTTATGGACTTTAAGTGTCTGAGGGAGTGGCACTCGTCTGACAAGATGTTGCAATCATCATCATGTATGTATATACACACCTACAGATACTACTCTTTCCTCTTTCGGAAAAGTGCATTTATATTTTTATACATGTACACGTAAAGAATGCATATATATATGTATATATATATACATATATACATATATATATATACATATATATATACATATATATATACATATATATATATATATATATATATAGTAATTTATAAAATATATATGGCGATTAAGCTACACTGAATATTCCGCGTTTCATCCACTCTAGGACTCTTCAGGCTTATGCGCGAATGAAGAGTCCTAGAGTGGATGAAACGCGGAATATTCAGTGTAGCTTAATCGCCATATATATTTTATATATTACTAACTAGCTCTACCTACGTATTGAGCACTTTGTAAGTAAATACTTAAAGTTTACGCATAAATCTATACTTTCGTATATTAATTTTATGTGAGTAAATTAAGTAGTTATATATATATATATATATATATATATATGTATATATATATACATATTTATAGTATTAAAATATATATGACAATTAAGCTACACAGAATATTCTACGTGTCTTTCCCCTGAGAATTCGCCAGGCTTATGATATATATATATATATATATATATATATATATATATATATATATATATATATATATATATATATATAATTATATATTCTTTACGTGCACATATATAAAAATAAAAATGCACTCATCCCAAAAGATGAAACACTAGTATCTGTAGGTATAAATGGTAAATATTTATAATTATCCTTATTTCCGCCCTTTTAAAACGTAAGTTTCTTAACAGTTGAACACTGTCTCTGAAATAATTCGGTAAGTTGGCTTCCAGTCGCTTGCTCATTGTAGATCGTTCTTAATAACGTTTAATCACTCTGTTTGGTTTTATAAATGTTAAATTTCATCTACTTTTCGTTGCTATTGACGGTAGCCCCGGGATTATGTTCCTTTCTAATAAAGTCAGAGATGGTTTTGTGGCTGGGTTCGAATTCCACGACCAGCGGCAATTGTGACTTCCTGCACTGATGCTTTCGAAAGCATGAAACACTTGTGTCCTACGTACGAAAACAATTATTTATAATTATCTGTATATCTATAAAAGTGAGAACCTGTATCAGAACACTTCTCAACCTATATACTCGACTAATTTTTTATTCTACAGGCTTGAACGTTGGTATATGGGTTATTCAGACACGTAGAATACGTTTTAATATGTTTTTATCCGGAAAAAGACTTTGTAAGTGGTCGAAATTGAAAAATTGATACGTGAGAATCGTCGGATTTTTCTTTTTTTGCTGTTTCACGATTGCATATGCGTGAATGATTCACATTACAGATACCTTATGTTAAATATTAATCGGTTTAAAAATACATTCTAAAGAGTTGTCACGTTGGTCAAATGGTACTTGACTCGCTGTATTTAGGCTTTGATTTCGATCTCAACTCGAGTAATTTTTTTTATTACTTACAAGAAGTGGACTGGTTAAAAAAAAACATAAACGAATGTACCTGTCTCAGTTTCTCTATGAATGAAAATATAATATTTATGCCTATTTTACGACCGGGCAGCGGCGGAAGGCTTGCTAGTATACATATATATATATATATATATATATATATATATATATATATATATATATGATGAGTGCAACGTCTTGTCCGACGAGTGCCACTCCCTCAGTCAGTGAAAGTCCATGAGCCCGAAAATGACTTATTTATTCCTGCCGAAAAATTTACACGCTCAAACATGACACTGTAGACGGTCATTGGTATGCATACATATATATAAATACATGCATGCATATATACATATATACACATACATACACATACACACATACATATCTATAAACAAACACACATATATACATACACAATACATATTACACATACGTACACTAACATATACATACGTATACATACACACATGCAAAAATACACATATACATACATATGCATGCACATATATGCACAAACAAATACAAACATACATATACATACATATACACATAAAAATACGTACACGTATGCACATCTCTCTCTCTCTCTCTCTCTCTCTCTCTCTCTCTCTCTCTCTCTCTCTCTCTCTCTCTCTCCAAAATGTTGACATCCAGTTACAAGCAAAAGAAAGATAGCCAGCAACAAGTTTAACTGCAGACCAGCTTAATACGAGTACTGGTCTTTTTTTTTTCTTTTTATGCGTTATCTTCTCTTCTCTTCTCTATATAAATAAAATGAACTAATTTTTCCCGTAGGATTTTGACCTTAATAGGATTAAAAATCAAGATATTTCATGCAAATATAATATGCACAAACGGCAGAACAATATCTGAGGTGTGTTATAGGCTTATTATTTCTCAAATTCCTCGATAATCTTAGATTTCTATACTTTTTCTGCTGAGAAGTCACGGCCAAAATCGGTTAAGATCAATGGAAGTGGTAAAATATTTTCTCTCTAATAAATTCCTCCTCCCCTGCCACCACTTAACACCGTTTGGGGATCGTTCACAAGGAACAGTTGAGAAGAGAACACCGGTTTGGCTTCGTAGTTCTTTCATGTGAAGTTATTTAAAATCACTAAACTAAGTTGCAGTGCTCTGTGGCGTAGTGGTTAGTGTGCTGACAATTCACTTTATATTTTCACGTTCGCGCCGACCTACCGTAGTCGTTTTTTTTTGTTTTTTGTTTTTTTTCCTAAACAACTGGAATGGACTTTTCTTGGTGGCCGAACTGTTAACGTTGCAGATGTTTGGGGTTTTTTTCACACTTCATTTTCCTACTTTTACTCATGACTCCGGGTTTGATCCTTCCTACTTACCTACCATAACATTTTTTAAAAATCCCCCCCGTCCCGGAAACAAACACTCGGGCAACGCCGGGTACCCCCGCTAGTGGTGAAATAAAATTAAGTATTAATTTGACTCAAAATGAAGTAATCCAAATCGAAATAAAAGGCTAATCAGATCTTTGTTTAAAAGAAGTTAGCGGGTTGGCCAATGGAAATAGCATCATGTGTGTAATAACGAATCTGATTGGTTAATAAGCTAGCTAAAAGAAAATTCATCCAATGAGAAGTAAAATTGATACTCCAAACAAAATACTTTTGCACTACTTTTATGTTACTTTTACGAAGATAGATATCAAGATTTAATCATGCAAATCTTATTTTTAGAATTGTTTGCTTTTGTTTCAATCCTGATCGAAGTTTATTATAATTTATTTTAGAAAATGTCTTAAATTTAAAAGCTAATTGGTTTTTTAGAAAGAAATGAAAATTAGTACACTTTTGCCAAACCAATTATTATCGATCAAAATCAATGAAAATTTGATTTACAATTTGGTTGCTGTATCCATAGTATGCGTTTAAAAAAAAAACTTAAAAATTTTCTCGAGTATTTGAAATTTCGAAAATTTTATCTGAACGGGTATCTAATAACTATGGCTGAAATTTAAAAAATATCTGAGGAATCTGAATTTTGAAAAAAACGTTTCAAACCCTCTTTATCCACCTTTTATCAAATCAAACTAAATATAGCCAAAATTTGGACCTTTTAGCTAAGCTGCCTTGTTCCAAAATCCATAATGATCTGTCCATTGGTTTAGAAGTGAATCACGTACATACACATATACAAATATATATATATATATATATATATATGTATGTATATATATATATATATGCATATATATGAATGTACATTTGTATATATATATATATATATATATATATATATATATATATATAGTCAGGAACATACAGTACTGTTTCGCTGTATCACAGCTCTATAGGGCGATATACAGGCAACTACCTGAAGCCAGGATATATATATATATATATATATATATATATATATATATATATATATATATATATATATATATATTAGCATTTCAGCCCTGCGTTACCCGGGTGTTTGGAGGTGTGTGTTGAGTAAAGAAAAAATAGTAGTAGAAAGGTAGACTCGAACACGTACCGCGAAGTAGGAAAAGAACGGGAAAAACATGACATCTTTGCTGTTACGACCACCGCCAAACCGGAAGTGACGTAGGGTTAAATTAAGGCTAGACAATCGAAAAGAGTGGATGACTTTCGAATATATCGGCGAAGAAAGCGACCCTCCTTGTTGAAAATGCCCAGTTGAGGGTGAAGAAATTAATATTTTTAGCCAATTTTTCGGTATTTGTCGTATGAAAGGTCAAACTTCATTTATGTATTGGTAGCTCAAATGTTCGACCCAAACTGATTAAAAAGCTTGCCCTATCTCTGAATACCCTTTATGTAAAATTTCAAATATTTAAACCAGAAATTGTCTGAGTAACTTGGTAGAGACCGCAGAGGTCAATTTTTTTAAATTTGACCCCTATTATGACCCCTTAACATTTATTTTTTGGTGCTCAAATAAAGTTATTAAGTTAGATCCATGTACAAGGAACCTATATCTAAATTTATAATTGTTTATACCCAAAATTCGCGGAGGAGTTTGGTAGAGTTCTCAAATGTCAAATCGTTGCACTTTGACCCCTTAACAGCAAAATTTCTGGCCGAAAAAGGATTTCAAGGATTTTCCCAAATCTCAGTACTCTGTATATCAAATTCGAGTCTGTAGACTGAAAATTGACAAAGTTATTGCGTAGGGAAATGTACACAGACAGACAGACAAACAAGCACACACACACACACAAACAAACACTTCATTTTTATAGATATAGAGATCGATATTAATTTGATTGTTTAGTTACCGCGAGTAGAGTTGATATCGATTTAACAACAAATCGCTAAGAATGCGCATTAAGTTTGGTGAATTAAATATAGACGCCACTGTATAGATTACTTGCCATAATTATAAATATTTTATTACTATATACATATATATCTACACACACATATATATGTGTGTGTGTATATATATGCGTGTGTGTGTGTGTGTGTGTGTGTGTGTGTGTGTGTGTGTGTGCATAGCACTCGTTTATGTAAATAGCATAAGGAAGGGCAGTGTAAGCAAACCGAAAAGATAACAAAAGAAGACGATTACAAGTAATAAGTTTGTAACATTTCCTTGGAGAAGTGCATGGGTTCATGTTTAAATAATAAAAGAAAGGTAACAAAAGGAATCGAGGGAAGAGATTCGAAGATTCTACTGCATTAAGGATGGGATTAAACTCAGATAATTTAAACATTTTCTATAATAAACACTAGCTTATGTAATTCTATGCGCCAGGTTTTGCTGGTCTTTTTTATATTAAGAAAACAGCTAATAAAATATCTCAGCCGTTAAGGGTGTTTCTAGAAAATCCACAGAACAATATATGTAATTTGTTGTATGCATATTTAATGTCATCAAATGTAACCGTTAATTTGATTATCTAGCGCGGCCGTAGCCGAGATTGAACTCACTACAACAGTTTTTGTAATGTAATTCAAATCTTGTCGGTAGTTGAATACTTAATGCTTCGCCAGGGCTATCAAGGGTATTTTTTATCGTGACGCCATCACTTAGATGGGAAACCTACCACGGCTTACGAGAGTCCTATCTACCTTCGAGAGAAGAATAGACCGCGCCAGTTTCTCAACCATGGCATTTTACCTCGCGGTACATACAGCGCCTCGTCTTCTCAGATGGTCACCTATCTGGTACTGGCCATGCTAAGCGTTGCTTAACTCCGGTGGTTTTGATACTCTGTTAAAATAGACCTTCACAAGATCGCATTCTTCTGCATCTCTTTATTTGAGGTATTGATGATTTCATCACCATATTCTTGCAGCCATGCTTTAAGGTTTACGTTCCATCTTAATATAGATGTTTTGTAATTGCTTATTACAAGAAATAAATTCTGGAAAAATAAGAATAAATTGCGTCATCGTATCTACATCAATATAATAAAATCGGGCACGTTTCATTGAACTTGAATGAGGCTTGTTAAGCAAAGGATTCTCTTGTTTTACGTTTTATAAACAGATGTCTTCATCGACATTCAAGTAATTACTTTTCCATACACAAAAGCCAAAAGTAGTTGATGATCACGATCACAATTTAAAAGACTCCAAGGCCACAATTAAAACTGTTTTCCATTGTGAGATCAATATCTACAGACGTAATTATATTGGAAATCATTTGCATTCCTTCGAGGGCTGTCGTCTTTAATAGAATAGTCATTATCTGAAGAATTCGATATTGTAAATATTTTACGAGTGAGATAAGCTAACTTATATTTCAGTTAAAGCTGGAATTTTTACACATGAATCACCACTTATCAAGGCCCGGAGGCCACTTGAGGATAAGACTTAATGGGTATACATTAGTCAAAGTGATTATAGCGTAGTAAACATAAGTAGTGGGAATGTTTTTTTTTAAGTTGGATTACTTAGGGAGACGGTTCATGAATAACTTATTTACGTTGGACTTGAAGACAATCATATTTTAGTTAGCTGGAAAGTAGGCCAACGGAAGATAGTTCCATATGTGTGCAGTTCTAAGAAAGAAGCTTTGCTCATGGAATCTACATTTTTGTTTAGGCACAGATAAAGAGTGTGGGAAACTATTGATGGTGATTTTGGCTAGACGAGTGTTTTCGTGAAAGTTTAGCGGGGGAGGGCGGATAGATTAAACCCCAGATGAGTACCTGCCATTGATATAAAGATAAAGCAGAGACAGGCTCGCAACGTCTCTTGTGTGGGAAAGAGGTTGTAGGGAAGAGAAAAAGGCACCCCCCACTCAAAAAGCTAAACAGGCGAAGAGTTGACAGGTGTCGATTCGTTGACCTCTGGGTGGCCCTATGGAAATATATTATCCGACGCATGGCCCTCAGAGAAAAGTGTGATATTAACAAAGGCGCGTTCCGACGAGTAAATAAAATCGATCGATGTCTCCGTTCAGTTTCAAAGGACAATAGATAAAGGTAGCTTCATATGTAATTGTGAGGCAAAGGTTACAAAATCTCACAACTACACCTCTCCTGAATTTTCACTGTTTGCGTCCAGTGGCAAGGAGAATCCCAAGACTAACTGAAAACAATGCCGAGATAAGCAGAGAGCACAAACAGAACCTGGAATTCCTAAATGGTAACCCATTTTAGTACTGATCTAACTCAACGTTGCTTTACTTCAGGGATCTGACATGAACCAGTGTACCAACGTGATTATACCTTATAAATGAAAAAAAAAACGTGATTATGCCTTATAAATGAAAAAAAACGTGATTATACCTTATAAATGAAAAATGAATGTGATTATGCCTTATAAATGAAAAAAAAACGTGATTATACCTTATAAATGAAAAAAACGTGATTATGCCTTATAAATGAAAAAAAAAACGTGATTATACCTTATAAATGAAAAAAAACGTGATTATACCTTATAAATGAAAAAAAAACGTGATTATGCATTATGAATGAAAAAAGAACGTGATTATGCATTATAAATGAAAAAAAACGTGATTATACCTTATAAATGAAAAAAAACGTGATTATGCATTATAAATGAAAAAAAACGTGATTATACCTTATAAATGAAAAAAAAACGTGATTATGCCTTATAAATGAAAAACAAACGTGATTATGCATTATAAATGAAAAAAAAAACGTGATTATGCATTATAAATGAAAAAAAAGTGCTTATGCAATATAAATGAAAAAAAAGTGCTTATGCAATATAGATGAGAAAAAGAAAAGATAATAGGCTGATAACTTACGAATAAACAGTAATTTTTTCTCACCCTTTATTTTTCTTGATTATATACGTCTACACTGGTTGTGTGATATTAATTTTGATAGTTTTATGGTGATTTTTCTATAAGTTAGACTGTTTTGCAAACTATTTTATATATGTTTGCTATTTTTTCTTTCTTTGAAGATTGTAACGCTGAGTATGGGGCAGCCAAACCAGCTGTCAACATTGCCCTGCTTTTTATTGAAACCAACCGAGAGTCCTTTTTAGTATCCTCGTTGTTCCCTTAAGTGCAATTGTCTGGATCTCTTTTGCACTTGGTTCACCAGGAATATTAGTTAGGTAGGACTTCAGGTTCTTCTTCATAAGCCCTGTAGCACCTATGATAACTGGTATGATCGCTATCTCTCTAAGATTCCAGTTGTTTTTCATATCATACATGAAACCTTGATATTTGGTCTGTGTCTCCCTATAACCTCTGTTCAGACCTGCATCATTAGGAACACTCACTTCAACCAAGGTTGCAACTGTCTCTGACTTATTCTATATAACTATGTCAGGTTTCACAGCAGTATTTTTAAGGTGGGTGGCTGTAGGGATTACATGGTCGTAATGTATGGTATATAAGTCATTTCCAACTGTTCTTTCAGGTTGAAGTTCCAGGATTTGCTGCTACATGGGATGTTTAATTTTTGTACAAATAGTCCAGTGGCTGTACTTACATACTCCATCATGTCTCGTTGTGTAGCAGCCATCCCCTAAAAGAACCTTGTAATTTGGTACTAGATGTGTGTACGTAAACATCTTGCTAAGAGCGCTTTACTCTAGATATATACTAATTTGTGATTGTTAGTCTCTATCAATGCTGGGTTCTATCGTGTTAATCCTATCCCCATGTTTATCTATATTTATTCCTCTTGCTTACGTAACGATTGAGATTAAACGAATTTCTATATTCCATTTTATTGTTTACCAAATAAACTTGAATAACTATCCTCTGTTGTCTATGAATTAAAGGTTGAAATTACGAATAAGGAGCTCCCATTTCCGGATGGCAAATCCTCAGTCTGTGAGAATCATGTAGAAGAGAGTACCAGGAGAATTATCAGCAATAGAGAATAAGAAAATGTTGTGAATGCAACAATTATGCGACTTTCTAAGAGCTAAATGTTAAATAGTTAAGAATACGTTTTCACCTGATTTTTTTAATAAATTATTTGTGGACTATTATCCTCATCTTCTAGTTGTTGTCTTCCACGACGTTTCGGCCAATTATTCCTGTGGCCTTCTAATCTCAGAAAGAATTCCAAATTATTCAATAATATGTGTCCACCTGTTTAAACTTTAGCATCGACTAGCGAAAATTGAACTCTGATGTAACGTCATCTTTTGAGGGAAACTCCAAGATGGCGAGTGATATTTGATATAAGACAGTGTGTTATATATATATATATATATATATATATATATATATATATATATAAATGTATGGGATAAAGAAGTATATATATATATATATATATATATATATATATATATATATATATATATATATACGCATAACTTACTGAAAGGTAATATGTACTAGCAGTTCCGCCCGGCTTTGCTCGGTCCCTATGTACTGTTCATACCTTTACGTGCGTATGTATATATTAAAAAGTGTGAATATGTACGCTAATGCATTTCTATATAATAGGCTTCCTTAACTACCATAGAGAAAGTTGGTTGAGACCGAAGACGCCAATTTATTTTAAATTTGACCCCAATTTTAACCACTTAGCATTTGTTGTTTTGGGCTCAAATAGAATTATAATGTTAAATCCCTGTCCAAGTAATATATATCTAAAATGGCAAGTATTTAGACCCAAAATTGACGGAGAAGTTTGGTAGAGTTCTCCAAGGGCAAATCGTTAAACTTTCACCCCTTAACATCAAAATTGCTGTCCGAAAACCGATTAAAAAGACTTACCCAAATCTGAATACCCCTTATGCCAAATTTGGAGTCTGCAGACCGAAAATTGACAGAGTTATTTGGTAGAGAAATGTACACAGACAGACACACAGACACTTTCCCTATATATATATATATATATATATATATATATATATATATATATATATATATATATATATATCCGAATCCAAGAGATATGCATGCCAACTATTGACCCAACCTAGATGTGGATGATTCTGGCTTTGTGAATGCATTACTTCCTTGCCAAATAATTATTCAATAACCGATTAAAGAATTTTAATGTCGTTTCATAATTCAGATTTTGCAACGGAATCCTTTTTAGCCTAATTACTAATAGATGTTTATCTATATATCTATAAAAGTGAACGTTTCTGTGAATCTGCCTGTCTGTGTATCTGTGTGTCTTTCTATATGTGTGTACATTTACCTACGCAATAACTCTGTCAATTTTTAGTCTACAGACTCGAAATTTGATATACAGAGTACTGAGATTTGGGAAAATCTATGTGATCGGTTTTCGGCCAGAGATTTGGCTGTTAAGGGGTCAAAGTTCAACGATTTCACCTTTGAGAACTCTACCAAACTCCTCCGACAATTTTGGGTCTACGCACTTTAAATTTTAGATATAGGGTCCTTGGCCATGGATCTAACTTAATAATTGTTAAGGGGTCATAATAGGGGTCAAAGTTTAAAAAAAATGACCTCCACCGTCTCTTCCAAATTACTCAGACAATTTCTGATCTAAATACTTGAAATTTTACATAAAGGGTATTTAGAGATAGGACAAGCTTTTTCATCAGTTTGGGTCGAAAATTTTTAGTTACCAATATATAAATGTATGTATGTATGTCTGGTTGTATGATCATAATAGAGGTAAAATTTTAAAAAAACATACACCTCCAAATACACGGCCAACGCCGGGCACCCATGCTAGTTAATATAAAGTTTAAAAGGATTGAAGGTACCGGTAAAATAATATATTGTAAACTGACAATAATCTATTGACAAGCAGGTAGTTCTGCGTTTTCTGGTCGTCAACTCCGATAAATATATTTAAATTTATGTAGATTTATGTAGATTTCGTATCTAATTCAGAGCCAATTCAGAATAGATTATTATATTGTTCCCAATATATACTAATTATTTCAGAAGTTTTAAAATATTTAGCTCTATAGTGTTATTCGCTATTGTTACAGATAACGATACCTGCTTATCAAAGCATGACACATTAAGGCCGTTAAACGTAGAAGTATATATTTGCGCATGCATAAAGAATTTTGACTCCTCGGCGGTTTTTTTCCGGCTAAAAACTACATCGTTATTGTTCCATAGGTCTGAATGAACAAAACATTCACGTGGTTAACTGTAGCCGAATGGATTCGGTACTTGCTAATGAAGCCAGATACGGCTTCTGTCGCCGGGTTCGAATCTCTCGTCTGGTGTTAATCGTGACACCCTGCACTGATGATTTTTGAAAGGATGAAACCCTAATGTTTGCAGGTATTTAATAATAAATATAGTAAATAATTATATATATATATATATATATATATATATATATATACTAGCATTTCAGCCCGGCGTTGCCCGGGTGTTTGGAGGTGTATGTTGAGAAAAGAAAAAGCGGTCAATTTTTTTAAACTTTGACCCCTATTATGTCCCCTTAACATTTATTGTTTTGGACTCAAATCAAGTTATTAAGTTATATCCATGTCCAAGGAACCTATATCTAAAATTTCAAGTGTCTAGACCCACAATTGGCGGAGGAGTCTGGTAGAATTCTCAAAGGTCAAATCGTTGAACTTTGACCCCTTGCTCGGGTGTTTGGAGGTGTATGCTGTGCAAAAGAAGCAAAAAAACAAAAAAAATGGTTAATTTTTTAAAACTTTGACCCCAATTATGACCCCTTAAAATTTATTGTTTCGGGCTCAAATCACTTTATTAAGTTAGATCCATGTTCAAGGAACCTATATCTAAAATTTCAAGTGTCTAGACCCAAAATTGTCGGAGGAGTTTGGTAGAGTTCTTAAAGGTCAAATCGTTGAAATTTGACCCCTTAACAGCCAAATTTCTGGCTGACACCCGTCACATCGATTTTCCCAAATCTCAGTACCCGGTATTTCAAATTTCGAGTCTATAGACTAAAAATTGACAGAGTTATTGCGTAGGGAAATGTACACAGACAGACAGACACACAGACAGACACACAGACAGACACGTTCACTTTTATAGATATATAGATATATATAGAGAGAGATAGAGAGAGGGTGAAAGAGATGGATGTATATTTTACGAAGAAATTCACCACTTATTAAAGTCAAAAGCTACTCGATGATAAGAGTTAATTCACGTAAAATGGTGTAATAATCGGTAATGGTGGAAATTGGATATAATTTGACTATTTAATGGGGACAGCTCAACAACTTTTTTATATTGGACTTGAAGTCTTCCATGCCAGTAGAACAAAGATCCAAAGGTGGAAAGTTCTATGAAAAAAAAGCTTTCCTCACAGAATCTTCGTTTATTTCGGTACAGATAAAGAGTGGGAAAATCGTTGATATAGTTGTTGTAGCTAGTCGAGTGTTTTGTGAAAATTTGTAATGGGGCGACTTTAAACAAGAGTTCAGACGAACGCTTGCTATGAAATTAACGATAGATCATATATATATATATATATATATATATATATATATATATATATACTAGCAAAGATACCCGCGCATCATACGGGACTTTTCTGCACACTTATTTTGTGGGCACCTTTCCAGTAAGTGGATGTTGTAAGACGGAAGTAAATTTTAACTCGATGCTTAAATCTTATCTAACACATTGAATACTAAAAACATACCACAATCAGATCATATTAGTTTTTCATCATATCCTTTTGTAGAACTTTTCATTGAAGAGCCTCGTGGTAAACTACATTTCTACTTCTTTGATTTGCAGCCAGAATGTAAAGTTTTTCTCAACTTCCTGTCCGGCTGCAGACGTAGAACATACCGTGACTGAAGCAGTCTGATGTCAGGTCTACACCAATGGTTTTAAACGTCTGACCTTGACTTTTATTTATGCTCATTACAAAACATACCTGCACCGGATACATTTCTAAATAGTACAATTACAACAACATCCCAACATCCCCCAGACGGCCGCCAACATCTCCCCCGCCCCAATATAAACAAAATGTTTTGGGGAGGAGGGGACAACGTGTGGGTGCTCATGTTAGGTTTAATTATCATAGAAAAGTGATCCTCCACTTTATTGAAACTAACATTTCTTCAAAAAGTCCCAGGGTCCAGGAGTTCATACCATGCAAACGGTAAATTTGCGACGGGTTTGATTATAAGATTTGGTGTCAGAAGAAAAAATCGGTTTGTGTCAAAAAACGAAAATAAATGTCTTTTTTATCATAAAAATAATTATTTGTTCAATCATGAGAAAGTGAAAGGAGGCCTGGGGTCATTTTTTGGCTCGTTTGGCTCTTTTTGGTGTTTTTTAGTAAATGCACGAGCGGCCATCTTGCTTGCCAAACTGTTTGATTACGTTGGATACTAAATGTCTTCAAACATGAATAACTATTCGCTTGCGCAAGAAATAAATGCAATATTTGTTCTCAGCATCCCCCAAACCCTATTAAAGTCGACAATTCAAAGTTGAATGCCGAGGGGTCGGTAAACTAACAAAATACCGATTTATGGTAATAATTATACCATAGCGATGTATGTAATATCATATATGGTAAAAAAAAATTATATTAAATCTATATAATTATAAAACTCAAATGACCTTGTAACGGGTATTGTAACCCAACATCCGGTTTACGACTTCCGGTTGTGTATGCGTACATAAACATAAATCCATAAGAGCTTAAACAAATAAACATAAATCGCTACTTTTGCAGAATTTGACCTGCGCACTAAAATATTAACGCTATTATTTAGAAATTATTATTTAACATGAGAAGGATGTTGATGTTTTGCAACTATTCTATGTTACAAGTATACTGTCACAGTTTTCTTACAAATAAATCAACTTTAATCCCTTGACAATGTATTGTTTTACTGTGTACGCTTTCAGTGTCCCAATTGTTTGTTTTTTCGCGTTTAAATTATCTAAATAAAAATTATTAATACTTTCTGCATTTTTTACACCGTTCATTTCCGTATTACGTTTAAGTTATTTTAACGCAATTTCTTACAAATAAATCTACATTAACCCGTTAACCATAAGAACATTTTACAACGAATTGTTATACTGTGTACGTTTTCAGCGTCCAAATTGTTTTTTTTTTCGCGTTTGAATTAAAAGATATATCGAAATTCTATCGTTATTTTCATGGCAGGTGCTCGTCTGAACTCCAATCCCTGGTCCCCCCTCGCCAATCTTTCACGAAAAACACCCGTCTAGATGAATCCACTGTGAAAAATTTTCCCCACTCTATATCTGTGCCTAAATCAAAACGCGGATTCCATGAACAAAGCTTCTTTCTTAGAACTGCACGCCTGTGGAACTCTGTTCCGTCTGCCTGCTCCCCTCCGGACTACAACTTGGATGTCTTCAAGTCTAATGTTAACAAATTCCTAATGAACCGCCCCCTTAAGTAAACACTTCATCAAATCTCCACACTAACGTAATGTACTTGCAATAACCCTTATCCCTGAGTGGCTTCCGGACATTGATAAGTGGTGATCACTGTGTAAAAAAAAAACCTTAAATATTATGCTATATGTTCAGTGTACATTTACCTATAAGTATAGCAAACAAACCACTTATAGCTCAACGCTGTAATATTTTGTATCAAAAATAAACAATTATAAACAGAATGATGAATTATATCGGCGTAAAACTACTAAATACAGTGAAAGAAGCGGATAACTCAACAATAACAAATACAAAAAAGGTTGGTACTCATGCAGAGAGTGATCCAGACGTAACTCAGCGCAAGCCCGGCTTTCTCCGGAAGATGACGTCAACAGCCGGAGTAAACCGAGAAAATTAAGCCGTCTGACGAAACATAAAGCTGAACCAATGACAATGTAGCGCGATGGTTTTCAACGCGACGCGTGGTCGCGTGAGTTGAAAATTCAAAGCAGCAGACGATAATTTGGAAGAGGAAGAAAAGAAAACAAATTAGTTAAAAAGAAACACCATTTCATACTTTAACGTCAGAAAAAAAACAAAAAAAACATGAATTTTAAAGCCTTAAGTGAGCAGCTGGAAACACCAACTGGAGTCCACGACTTTTGTCAAGAAAAAGAATTACTGGCACGGACGAAAACGTGCGCATCATGTGGGCAAAGAAAGGTAAGCGATGGCTATGCCTGGAGGTCTCAGGCTACCACATGCCGAACCTTTACATCATCCGGATTGGTACTTTTTTTTTGCCAAGTCTAGGCCTACAATTGCCATTGTGGGCGTTTGAGCGAACAACACAGAAAGACCTCCAGCGCGAATGCGGAATACGATTTACGCACACGCACTATCAATAAAACAACGGTCTGAGGAAACAACAACAATATCTGTTTTAATATGAAAAAAGAATAAAAAATCTACCCCACCCAGTTTTGTTTCAATTTTTCTAGTTTTCAGGTTTTTCCTTGAGAAAAAAGAAAAGAAAGAAAAAAAACAAATAAAATAAAGATAACACCCCAAAAAACATAATTTTTTTTCAATTTTTCTTGAAAAAAAATCTTTACAAAAAAAAAAAGTGTTTATTTGACTTACCTTTGAACCTTTTCTCGAATAAAAAAACTCGGTCAATGTCAAGTTTCTTTCCAACTCCTAAAAAAATATTTTTGGGTTTTCGGTGGTGCTGAAAACGAATATTACATTTAAATTTGGGGCAGATAAGTAATTTTCAGGATATGAAGAATTTCTTTTCAAAAAGTGGGGGATCACTTCCAATATAAATTTAACGTAAAATGAGCGCCCACTCTCTGGCCAACTAGTTATTTCTTCATATCAAAACAAATTTTACTGATATTCGTTTTCAGCATCTCCGAAAACCGGCGCTATTTTTTTTTTTTAACTAAGATTCGTTCAGTTTTTCATCTCATAATTTAGGACGCTAATTATGCTCTCAGTAAGTTTACAAAAACATACTTTTTTTTCATTATACAACTTGTATTGTTGTTAACAGGTGCTTCAGCAGTTAAATATTTCACAAAAATTCTGTTTACATTTGGGGCTGTGGAGCCCCCAAATGTAAACAGAATTTATGTGAAATATTAAACGATTCTGCTTTAATGGTTTAATGGTTAATGTCGGCATGTTACTTACGGAAAAACGGTTAATTAAACTACAGAAGCACCTGTTAAAAACTATACAAGTTCTATAATTGATTACCCACTTAAAAAAAAAAACGCCCGTGTAAGCTACTGACGGCATTATTAGCATCCTAACGTATAAAAAAAAATGAACAAATCTCTTAGTAAAAAAAACAGCGCCGGTTTTCGGGGGTGCTAAAAATGAATATCACAGTTACATTTGTTTTATGATATGAAGAAACTATTAGGTGGCCAGAAAGTGGGTGCTCATTTTATGTTAAATTTATATAGGACAGTGGTCCCCCACTTTTTGAAAAAGTAATTTCTTCATCTCATGCCCCAAATTTAAATGTGATATTCGTTTTCAGCACCACCGAAAACCTGTAAAAGTCGTCAATTTAAAGTTTTTTGAGGAGTTGGAAAGAAACTTGATATTGACCAAAAAGCTTTAACATTATTTATTTAAAATATATATATAGCAAAAACAAAACACAAAATATTATTATAAATTTTTCTTTACAGTTAATGACATTTAAAATTTAAGGTAGGTTTTCTTTTCTTGTTATGCTTTCATCGGCTTAATTTCCTCGGCGACGCTCGTTTTACTCCTGCTGTTGAAAATTAAAAGGTTTCAGATTTACGATAATAATAAGTAAATTTAAGTTAAATAAAATATAAATTGAAATGAAAATAAACTAAATAATTACATTTTAAATAATATTTTTAAATAGTACAGTATTAACGAGGCTATTATGTCGAATAAGTAATATAATCGAGCTAATTATTTAAAATGATTTAATTCAATGTGATATGCTAATGACCATAACTCAGTCGATGTATATGTGATGTGAAGAATGCTATATCTAGAAGTTACACATAAAAATAAATGTTCCCTTCGCCAGAAGGTCCGCCCGGCCTTTTGGCCGGGATCAAAGTGTAGCATCTGATCCGGCAGATACTGCACTTAGGATAATTTGTACCAGTCAATGGAGGGGAAACCCTCTATACTGGGACAATTATTATTTTTGGTAACCAGAGTGACCCCTTTTAGGGGAGCTGGTTTTTACCTCACATTAAAAACGGCCTTGTGCCTAATTTGCTCAGTGGGGGAGCAAATAAATACCATCTGATCCGGCAGATACTGCAAGCTATGACTAGCTATGACTAGCAAAGACCAGATGTGGGGGCAACCCCACATGCCTGACCTTTAACCAGCCCCCATTTCCCACCTCTCGGGAGCTGGTCCTCCCTTTCCCTTCCCCCTCCCTTCACTCCTCACATTAAAAATTGGCCTTGTGCCTAATTTGCTCGGTGGGGGAGCAAATAAATACCATCTGATCCGGCAGATACTGCAAGCTATGACTAGCTATGACTAGCAAAGACCATATGTGGGGGCAACCCCACATGCCTGACGATTAACCAGCTCCCATTTCCCACCTCTCGGGAGCTGGTCCCCTTTTTCCCTTCCCCCTCCCTTCACTCCTCACATTAAAAATCGGCCTTGTGCCTAATTTGCTCGGTGGGGGAGCAAATAAATACCATCTGATCCGGCAGATACTGCAAGCAAAGACTAGCTATGACTAGCAAAGACCATATGTGGGGAAAACCCCACATATCTGAACTTGGTCAAGGTAGGGATCACCCTACGACCACAGTTACTATCCAGCTCCCATTTCCCACCTCTCGGGAGCAGGATCCCCCTTTCCCTCCCCCCTCCCTCTCTCTCTCGTCACATTAAAAAACGGCCTTGTGCCTAATTTGCTCAGTGGGGAAGCAAATAAATACTGTCTCCTTTGACAGAAGGATCTGCCCGGCCTTCGGACCGGGATCAAAGTGTAGTATCTGTTCCGGCAGATACTACACTTAAGATAATTTGTACCAGTCAATGGAGGGGAAACCCTCTATACTGGGACAATTATTATTTTTGGTAACCAGAGTGACCCCTTTTAGGGGAGCTGGTTTTTACCTCACATTAAAAACGGCCTTGTGCCTAATTTGCTCAGTGGGGGAGCAAATAAACACCATCTGTTCCGGCAGATGCTGCACTTAAGATAATTTGTACCAGTCAATGGAGGGGAAACCCTCTATACTGGGACAATTATTATTTTTGGTAACCAGAGTGCCCCCTTTTTGCCTACTTTTAGGGGAGCTGGTTTTTTACCTCACATTAAAAACGGCCTTGTGCCTAATTTGCTCAGTGGGGGAGCAAATAAATACCATCTGTTCCGGCAGATGCTGCAAGCTATGACTAGCTATGACTAGCAAAGACCAGATGTGGGGGCAACCCCACATGCCTGACCTTTAACCAGCTCCCATTTCCCACCTCTCGGGAGCTGGTCTCCTTTTTCCCTTCCCCCTCCCTTCACTCCTCACATTAAAAATCGGCCTTGTGCCTAATTTGCTCAGTGGGGGAGCAAATAAATACCATCTGTTCCGGCAGATGCTGCAAGCTATTACTAGCTATGACTAGCAAGGACCAGATGTGGGGGCAACCCCACATGTCTGACCATTAACCAGCTCCCATTTCCCACCTCTCGGGAGCTGGTCCCCTTTTTCCCTTCCCCCTCCCTTCACTCCTCACATTAAAAATCGGCCTTGTGCCTAATTTGCTCAGTGGGGGAGCAAATAAATACCATCTGTTCCGGCAGATACTGCAAGCAAAGACCATATGTGGGGGCGACCCCACATATAAGACCTTGGTCAATGTAGGGGCAACCCTTCATACCAATTGTCACTATCCAGCTCCCCTACTCCCCGGGGAGTTGGTCCCTATTTCCCCTTCACTCCTCACTTTAAAAATCAGCCTTGTGCCTAATTTGCTCGGTGGGGGAGCAAATAAATACCATCTGTTCCGACAGATACTGCAAGCAAAGACCATATGTTGGGGCGACTCAACAGATAAGACCTTGGTCAATGTAGGGGCAACCCTTCATACCAATTGTCACTATCCAGCTCCCCTACCCCGGGGAGTTGGTCCCCATTTCCCCTTCACTCCTCACTTTAAAAATCGGCCTTGTGCCTAATTTGCTCGGTGGGGGAGCAAATAAATACCATCTGTTCCGACAGATACTGCAAGCCATGACTAGCAAAGACCATATGTGGGGGTAACCCCACATATCTGAACTTGGTCAAGGTAGGGATCACCCTACGACCAAAGTTACTATCCAGCTCCCATTTCCCACCTCTCGGGAGCAGGATTCCCCTTTCCCTCCACCCTCCCTCTCTCTCCACATTAAAAAACGGCCTTGTGCCTAATTTGCTCAGTGGGGAAGCAAATAAATACCGTCTCCTTTGACAGAAGTATCCTACAATGGACATTAATATTTCTTGACCAGGAGAGGTGTATACACACTATATATACTTTATATTTCTTTGATCATAGGGAGTTGTACACACAGACAAACACACACACGAACGCTATTACTTTATATATATAGATAATGTAATATATATATATATATATATATATATATATATATATATATATATATATATATACAGGGTGACCAAAAAAACGGGCCCCAACTCTAATTAGGCCCCTTTTCTTAGTGTTTTGTCCGAATAAATTAAAATTTGGTCATAACTAGTATATTATATTCAGAAAATTACATCAAAACACTAGGGTTAGAGTCTTTGGCCTTTTTTTCTTCTTTGACTGTAAAATGCTCAGAACAACAATTGAATGTCCTCTGTTTTTTTGGGGGGGTCACCCTTTATATATATGCTAATAATCATAACTCAGTTGATATATATATATATATATATATATATACATAAGTATATCTATGCATATATATATATATACATATGTATATATAATTCTCATATTATTTCTCTACGTCTATAATATATATATAAGCCTTTTATCGTTTTTTTTTATTTTAAAATATTTTTATAACGTGTTTCAAGCTTTGTGCAGCTCTCTTCAAATATATTTTTATATTAAGGTTTCTTAAGTGAAGGGTTATTCTGGAGAACATTTTACATCTAATGATTCTGAGTGTGTTTTTCAGAGAAATGTCAGTTTCAGACTTTTGTCGCCAATGGTCAGCGTGTTGTAGGGTCCAATCAGAGTTAAGTTCATTTGGAGAGGAGGGGGCTTTTTGGTCCATTTGGTAAAGATTTTTATGATTTTTTATGACTTTCTTTTTTGATATATACGCGCGCACACACACACACAATCACACACACATACATACACACCACACACATACATATGTACATATATATATATATATTAACCCACACACACTCATATATATATATGCGAATGGATAATTATAGGATACCGAAGCAACTCCTGTATGGCCAATTAGACAGAGGCCGTCGAAACGTGGGACGACCATGGTTGCGTTACAAAGACAAAATAAAGTCTAATTTGCAGGTTCTAAATATTGATTATAACAACATTGAGCTAACTGCAAAAGACAGAAGGAATTGTATAGAAGTGTGTGACAGAAAAATCAAGGAGTTCTCGGCGTTTTGCATCAAAAAACTAAAAGAAGTGAGAGTCAAGTCAAAAAATAATACTGAGCAATGTGGAGCTAAATTCTCGCATTTATATGTCTGTCACCACTGCGGTCGCCATTGCAAGTCTCTAGCAGGACTGAAGTGTCACACACGTCTAAGTGAATGTCGACACGCTGAGTTCTAGACCTTCAGGTCAACTGTCGGAGTCTCATACGTCGAAAATCGACGGAGAGTCCGTCATTTACATATATATATATATATCGAGAGAGAGAGAGAGAGAGAGAAGAAAGAGAAGAGAGGAGAGGGAGAGGGAAAGGGGGAATGTATATTTTACGAAAAAATGTCACCACTTATTAAGGTAAGAAACCACTCGAGTAAGAGTAATTGAATGTAAAATGGTACTGCAATCATTGTAAATGGTGGAAATTGGATAAAATTAGATTATGTAATGGAGACAGCTGAACAAGAACTTGTTTATATTGGACTTGAATGCTTACAGGCCAGTGGGACAGAGTTCCAAATGTGGACAATTCTAGAGAATAACCTTTCCTCGCGGAATATTCGTATATTTAGACACAGCTAGAGAGTGTGAAAAATCGTTTTTATAATGGTTGTAGCTAGTCGAGTGTTTTCTGTGAAAGTTTTTTAAGGGTGACTATATCGTTCGAAAATTTTCACAAGATCAGCCTCTCATTAGACATTTAAAAAGAATTTACAATGAACAATATGGAATCCATTTTCCTTTTAAGGAAAAATATGAGAAAATATTTTACCTACATCTCTTCCTTCCAAGGTTTTTCGAGAGATTTTTTTCATATATATATATATATATATATATATATATATATAGGCAAAAAGAATGTCCGCACTTGTAATTCTTTCAAAAACTGAAAAATTAAGCGAAATTTAATGTAACTGTTTAAACAAACTATACTTCATTTGATTGGCCTTTTATTCTTCTATAATTTTGCCTTTTCATAATTTACTTTTAATTGAAATAGTCTAGTATCTATGTCATTTTAAAAAAATAACTTCAAATTGAGGAGGCAAAAAGAAAGTCCGCACAATGGAAAATTGTTATTTAAATGTAACTTTAGGACATTAACGCAACACAAATACAACAGGAACACAACGAACTAGTTAATATTTAGTAGCATAGCCCTTCTGCAATTTGACAGCCTGCAATCTTTTGGGAATTCCTTGAATTAGACTGTAGCAATGCTCCGGGGAAAAGGCATACCGCTTTTCTTTCATTTTTGTCCAAAGTTCTTCCAAATTTGAAATTTTATCATTGCTTTATGTAATGCCATATGTTTTTGATAGGATTTAGGTCTGGCGATTGTGCAGGCGAATCCAAACACGGAATACCATGCTCTTTCAGGAACTTCTTGACATTGTCAGCTGTGTAAACGGGAGCATTATCCTGCATGAAGATGGGATTATTATCCAAATTCCGACCACAGTAGGGTAGAAAATCCTCAGTAAGCATATTAATGTACTTAGTCGAATTAATTCGACATTGTAAGCTAATTATAGACCCTGGACTTTAGGTACAAATAATGCCCCACACCAAAACTGAACCTCCACCACCTTTCAGCGTTGAAACTGGGCACCTGGGATTAAATACTTTTCTCCGATGGACGTATTGCCTACCATCACTGCCTAGCCTATTGAACTTGCTTTCGTCGCTAAAAAGCACTTTTGATCAATATGAATAGTCATGATGTTCATTGCATCTGACGAAGTCCAGACGGCGCTTTCTGTTCTTTACAGGAATCATTGGCTTGCAACATATCCTGTCAAATTAAATTCCTTTAATCTGATCTTTATAGTAGAAAAAGAGCATTTTTTAACAAGATTGCACTGTTGTTGGATTTGGGGAGATGTTTCAAATGTTTCATAGGCTGCGGATCTTGATAGCATTGTCTTCCCTATTAGAAGTAACTCTAGCACGACTAGATTTAGAGGCATCACGAACACTGCCGGTGTTTTGGTGCTTTTGCACAGTCTTTGGTACCGTTTTCTCAATCTGCGGCTGATTTCCCGATTGGATAAACCAGAAAGGTGGAGATTAATGAGCCTCTGGCGATCACTAAGAGAGAGTCGTGGCATATGCACTAAATGTTACGTTGTATAACCTGGAACAATAACAATTAGATTAGAGATGCTTTGTTGCCAGTTGGTGGATATTTTAAACTAAATAAGGGGCGATCATTTAAGCTGGTTTTAAGCGAATTTGTTGCTGCAGACTTCTCTTTGTCTCCTCAATTCGAAGTTATTTTTTTAAATTGACGTGAACACTAGAATATTTCATATACAAGTCAAATATGAAAAGGTAAAATTATAAAGGAATAAAACGCGAATCACATGTGGTATATATTGTTTAAACAGTTACATTAAATTTCGCTTAAATATGCAGTTTTAAAAAATTGACTTTCTTTTTGCCGGCACTATATATATATATATATATATATATATATATATATATATATATATATATATATATATATTTAAATAAGGGAGCAGTCACTAAGAATGTGTATTTTTTAACATTATTTTATTATTCTGTGTCTTGATTTTTCATTGAGAATTATGTTTGGATCATTGTAATAATGTTTTTTCAGTCATTGAAATCGTTTACGCGCGTTTCAGACGGTCTGTGATGCGTCCTCGTCAGAAAGTATTTTCAAATGTGTAAAAATGGCGATTTTCGTAGTTAATTTGAAGTTTTTCCAAGGGGTGGCGGCTTGTAGTGTTTATTATTCATTGGTATGCTGAATTTTTATTGCTTTTTTATTTGGTTTGTCCAGGGAGACGTTGACCTCGCTGTAGTCGCTATCTCTTTCTGCTAATGTTTTTTTTCTTTTCCTTTAGGGTGGGGTAGGGTGTGTGTGTGTGTGTGTCCGTATATATATATATATATATATATATACATATATATATATATATATATATATATAAGTGCTAGTCTTCGATTGTAAAAGTTTTAATCCTCAGTGCGGTTGATATTCAGAATACAATTATGAGTTTACTATTTATTAATAAAATTTGTTCATTGCTGCTGGAACAAGATCCAGTTATTGTGATGGATTAAATAAAGGGTTCGATTCGGAGTTTCGTACTGATTCTCAAGGTCGACAGAAACAATGCAAACCAGAAAGTTGTGAGATTAAATTAGTGGGAATTTTGTCAGAATAACATCTAAGATTATAACAGAAATTCGAATAAGACAAATTATCAAACTAATCTTAAACAAAAATCTAAAAGATAACGAAAGTGTCCTCATTGTTTTCTCCGTTGTCATTAAACTACCATCAAAATATTACGAATGAAAGAAATATCTAATATTATGTTTATCATACAATAAACATTGTTTCAGACATTATTTATAATAATCAATTATTCTGTATGTTTGACTTTTTACTTTCTGTAATTATATACAGCAATTTCCCTGATTATAAAGGAGAGCAATTTTGCAATCAATAAATACTTGTACGTGGTAGAGAAACCTAAGAAGCCTAAACATTTCATAAAGGAGTCGTAAAAATATTGTGAAATTTAGAGTTCATGTTATATTTTACTGACTGAGAAAGACAGGTACTAGCACATAATGTTGCTTTTAAATCGACTTCTTATTCAATATCCAGTTATTAAGTATGTGTGAACACGTAGTATAACTAAAATAATGAGTGGGCAGATATTTATCTACAATTTAGAAAAGCATTTCATTCAAGGCATGAAAATTGTTAAACAAAATGTTTTTACCATCAAGGTAAAGATTCAATTTGAAATTTATTTATCTTCAAAGTGCACTTTTATAAATTTTACAAAATAAGGTATAAAAATTTAATTTAAATTGAATCAAAAAATTACCTTGAATTTATTTTATGTAATGTACATTCCGTTTCACTTTTTAAAAAATCATTGAAAATTTTATATCTATATCATTAATTGCTATATGAAAGATAATGGTTTTAAATTGTAAAAAAAAAATGTACATTAAATAAAATAAATCCCAGGTATTTTTTTATTCAATTTAAATTAAATTTTTATACGTTACTGTGTAAAATTTATAAAAGTGCACTTTGAAGATAAATACATTTCAAACTGAATCTTGTACCTTTATTTTTAAAGCCTATAGTAAAAACATTTTGTTTAACAATTTTCATGTCTTGGATGAAATGCTTTTCTAACTTGTATCTTATCTTTTTTAGATTATATTTTAAAACTCTCCTTCTGTCTATTTCAGTTTGTATTTCTTCTCACACCACAACACATTTTTGCAACCCTCTCTTTGTATTATTAAAGGTCTGAATATTCTCTCTGTTTCAGTTTGTATTTCTCCTCACATCACAACTAATTTTTTGCAAACCCCTCTTTGTAATACATGTCTGAATAATGAGGAAATCTGAATTTTTTAGCAAAACTTTAAAATAACACTTTTAGATTATATTTTTTTAACTTCTTTCAAAATAGAAAATCTTTAAAGTTTAATAAGGGACATATTTCATATGGGTTTCATTAACAAATATTCAGTAGATAACGAGAAAAATAGATATGAAAATTTCAAAATGAATGTATAACTGGTTACGGTCAATAGTAGTCCTCGCCAGCGAAAATCTTTGTTATTGTTATTCTATTATTATTATTATTATTATTATTATTATTATTATTATTATTATTATTATTTAAAACATTTTGTGTCCTGCTCTTTCGCGCGAGGACTAATCTTCCTATAAAGTTGAGTCTTTGTTTTTTTTTTGTCTTTTGTGGGGTTTTTTTTTTGTTTTGATATTAAAAGCATACTTTTTGTATTTAAGAATTATTCAAACGAATGTCTCATTGATATGCAAGAGAATACATAAAGATTTACTAATTCGCATATTCTTAATAAACGAACCGTAATTTTTTAATGATTGCTTATTGAATTATTGGGTTCAATTAACTCAGTAGCATTTGGGATTAAACAATTCTACAAACTCTCTTTCTATCTATCACACAAACACACATTATATATATATATATATATATATGTATATATATATATATATATATATAATATATACATTTGAACGTCTGTGTGTGTGTCTCGTCACGAATAGGCTCCTATATGGTTGACCATTTTAAAAAAACTGATTACATATAATAATAGAAGATGTATCGAGGATCAGGAATGGGTATGCTTGATCTGGCAGAACGGTGGGTCATAAAAATTGTGGGGTCTGCGTTGGCGCCTGGCCCCCAATGTATGGAAATAAAAAATTTAAAAAAAAAACGTTTACAGGGGTTTTGATACAGATGTACATAAAATACTTTGATAAGTATGTTTCAACTTAAATAGGGATGGTATAATAAATTGTGGGGTCTGCGTTCGCGCCTGTACTCCATGGAAATATGGCACAAACTTTAACAAAGACTTTTCATATCTATTTGCGTAAGTATACTTTGATAATTATGTTTCAGTTTGAAGAAATATGGTATAATAAAATTATTGGGTGTTCATTCGCGCCTGACCTCCATAGAATGTAAATATGTCCCAAAGTTTAACAAGGTTTTTTAAAAGGTCCAGAATAACACCTTAATTTTTATCTTAATTCACGTTAGCTTTCATTTTTTTTTGTTGAATCATATAGTGTCGAATAAATTCACCTAATAAATTCACGTTCTTATTAAAGTGAAATCCAAAAAAAAAAAAGGTCGGAACTTTCAACAATTCTCGACACAAATTTTGCATAACTCTGTTTTTTCTTTCTCTACTTACACTTGGCACTCGTTCGAAAATGGATAAATAGAACAAAAATGAAAATAAGAACTTTACTTGTTATCCTGTAAAAAGAAGGAAAAAATCCTGGTCACGTGATCACGTGTCTTTTTAAAAACATTTACATAACCTTTTTATTTTTATTTATATATCTTTTTAAGCTTTTTTGTCAGTGTACTAGAAGGAATTCAGTTGATCCCAATCCTTTCTGTGTGGTCTTTACATTACAATAGTACAACCCTGAATCCGACGGCGTAATACTTCACCGTTCAATACTGTAAAACGTAAACGAAGCTATTCTGCTTGAAAATGGCGCCATTTTCTTCTTATTCATATTTATATCGATTCTTTGCTTTAAACAAACTAAAGTAATTACGTGTTTACTTTTTTAATATCCCATTTTGCTGTTTCGTATTATTGTACGTACAGCTTCATTATTTTTCAAAACTGTTTTTGTTTCTTTGTTTTTCGATATTTCGTTGGTATTATTTAGTAAGAGTGTTTAGCAGAAAAGCCAACAAACGACTACCCGAAAAAATAAATATACAAGAAATAAATGTTACCATAGTCAATAAAATTTTAGTTCATGTTTTTCTTTTGTTTTGAAATAGTTTTTAATGCTCTTTACTTGAAATAATTTCAGCCAACTGGAATTAAAGCGAAATTTGAGGCGATAACTACTTAAATGAATTTTTATATAAACTACACATGCCATAATCGAATATTCCTCAAACACAAAATAACGAAAAACATCAAAATATGTTTATATTCCTTACGTTGACGTAACTCTCTTAAATTGTTAACACAGAATGCTCAAGTGCCCTTCCTTCAAATTGAAAACCGGACTCTCCATTTCAAAGTCGCTGCCATTTTGATTTTTTTAAAAACCGGTTCGTGATTAAAAAAAAAAATTTACAAACTACTTAAAAATACAAACCAATGAACTTTTCTACCATAAAAGTAACTTTTATTGACTATGGTAACATTTACTTCTTGTATATTTATGTTATTATATATATAACATTTTCTCTTTGTAAGGAAACATCATTTTGTTGTTCACTCTTGGCTACGAATGGAAACAAATTTGATATAAAAAATATATTTTCGCGAAAATTATCTTTACTTTCATCATATTTTGCTTAGCGTCAAATTTTTGAGTATCAAAACCTATTTTTTACAACCCCCTCCTTTTCCTAACCTATCATACTTTCATCAATCACAGTCCATTTTCTGTAGGCTGTTTTTTTAACCCAGTCCACGACAGGTGCTTCTGCTAGTATATATATATATATATATATATATATATATATATATATGTGTGTGTGTGTGTGTGTGTGTATGTATATATATATGTATATATATGTATATATATATATATATGCATATACATATATATATAAAGTGATGTAGCCTCTCTGTGTGCGGAAGTATCTCTACGAAACACTGAATGTTTGGTGACCAATTTGTTTTTAGACAGTAAAACAGCTACCTAGGGGTCAAAATTAAAAATAACATTCACCTTGGCCTATCGCCATTTTTTCTGCGCATGCGCTAATTGCTTTGTAAATTGTAAACAACGTTTTTTTTACCGCTTTTGTATGCGTATAGATGTAGGTCATACGATGACAGAAAAGGCTGGAAAGGTTTATATTTTTGGTTCCAATTCTAGCCGATGGAATCCGAGTCATTTTTTTTTACTTCTATATATTGCGCATAATATAATAATCAATAGAGAATTGACTCTGTAACAATAAATACGAGATCTGCATAAATTTAATAAATCCGAAATTTTCGTAAATAAAAATATCATACTTAAGCACACGCACACACACACACATACAAACACACACACATACACACACACCCAAACACACACACACAAACATATATATATATATATATATATATATATACAGTGGAAATGGTAATTAATAAAAAAAACTGAAGAAAGTGCTCAATACTGTTGTAGAGCAAATATGCGTTTTATCTTTTATTACCATATCTTTCTGTTAAGTTACATTATTGTTTAAGCTACCCGGCCGTTTTTTTGGCCGTCTGTAGCTTCCTCGGACTTTTACAGAAACCCGCCTGCCTGAGGAAGCTACAGACGGCCAAAAAAACGGCCGGGTAGCTGAAACAATAATGTAACTTAACAGAAAGATACGGTAATAAAAAATAAAACGTATATATATATATATATATGGATATATTTCGTTGGCATACCGGTTTTCGTCAGATCGCCGAAGTTAAACGTCGGTAAGTCTGGCCAGTACGAGATAGGTGCCCATTTGAGAAGGTTTGGCGCTGTATGTACCGCGCCGAGATGTAGGAATTTCTGGATTGAGGCGCGTTTATTTCACTGGGAAAAATTCACCCGCAGTCTTCATTAAGACATCCATGTAGAAGAAGGAAAACTGATGTAAAACTTGACGTGTACTGTCTGCTCTGTCTCATAGTAATTATTGCGCCGACAAAGATTAGCAGTAGTGCAAAATGTGTGGTTGGTTCTGCACAAAGTTTTCACCACTATAAACAAACAAACTGTGTGAATTTCTGAGCAACTAAGTTGTTGTGGCGGAACTCATACGTTGAAATCAACGGGAGGGTCTCTCATATTGTATGCGTTATCTACAAATGTTTAGCTATGTAAGCTAAATATTCGACATAAATCCATTGACAACAAAGGCGAAATCACAAAATTGGCGTTTGGAGGCAGGTATGTTTATGTCCAAACTCATTCTATAAACGAAATTGGAATTAGGAATTAACTGTTGCTCGACTTCGAGATTATCACTCCGCCAGTTCTTCTGCATGCCCTGCCTAGTCAACTTCCCACACGCATTCATAATTACTAAGCAATCAAGATTGGTTTGTTTTTTTCATCAGCGTTTTAGGCATTTCCCCATCCAAAATACAGCATATTTATTAAAAGGTATTGGTATTGATCAACATGGCATGAATTATATTCATGTTTCCCTGATTTTTTTTTCCAGACTTACAGAAATAAACATGTAGAGCATAACAAAATCCATAAATGAAAACGGTGCTATTGAACGGCTAGATTCGATTTTGACATATCCAGGTCACCAGTCATGGCTGCTTCTCTTCCATATATTTTAGTTTTGTTCATGCCAAAAATAAAACATAGTGCTACCGAAGCATAAACAGCTACTGTGACAAGAATCACATTTATAGGGGTACTGTAGGTTTAGAGTTGGCGGAAAAATGTTTGTTGATATCATATGCCAATTCCTAGTGTTTATAGTATTGGGGAAACCAAAATTTCCATTCTGCATAGACAAAAGTAATCGGTTCGAGGAGAGGCTTAGTTAGGGAAGAGAGTTTTCAAACGTTTGGTAATAATTTTGTGGATCAGTTCTTTTGCCAGTAATTTTTAGAACTAGTACTGCAAAGGCAAAGCATTTGCTATAGAGTATTAATTGTGTAAAGTAATATTAAAGGGGTGATCCGGTATTGACTAGGGTTGATTATCTATATATTAATCCGATAGCGTGTGTGTTATTTTGTGTGTCACGCTTACGTCTTTTTTTTCTGAGTGACTGTCGTTTAATTGTTATGATCTTCCATTTCTTGTAATAAATAATTTTACCAAGAATTCTTTGTAAGTTTTTGGTTTTGGTTTAGATTATATCTGAAAGAACTCAAGTTATATATATATATATATATATATATATATATATATATATATATATATATATATATATATATATATATTAAGTAATGTGATTGATAATTTAAAATTTAAAAATCAAATTATAATTAAATTAAAAATCCGTTTCATAAGAAGGAACAACAACAAAATCAATTATCTGTACGATCGTTTCGGAAAACAATGCTTTTTATTGTGGTAGATATGTATATCTATGTATATGTATATATGTGTGTCTATTTTTTCATATATATGCATGTATATATTTGTAATACGGTACTTAAAGCAAACTTATAATTTAAATTCAAATCTATATTTTACTCTATTTCTTTTCTATCTCTAACCCATATTAATTTTCTTATAAATTTTAAATCCAGACCTTTTATTTCAATTTTTTCAGATACATCTGCCTTACTTTTAATGCTAGGTTTGTTTATGGTGTCTTTTAAATTTAATAAAAACCCTTCAAAATTTGCTGACAAGGAGACCTTGCTTATTAAAAAAACTATATGTAATTATTGTACGTAACTTGATGTCTACTACAATAAAAAGCATTGTTTTCCGAAACGATCGTACAGATAATTGATTTTGTTGTTGTTCCTTCTTATGAAACGGATTTTTAATTTAATTATAATATTATTTTTAAATTTTAAATTATCAATCACATTACTTAATATTGAATTAGCTCTAGGATATTTACCTATCGAGCTTATTATATATCTAAATTACAACGAGCACTTTCTCTTTCCTGTATTTTAATTAAACTAGTAATTTCACTGTTACATTGAAATACACTCAGCTCTTTAGACTATTGTTCTAATCTCCTTTAAATTATATATATATATATATATATACATTATTTTTTCTTCATAAGTTTTGGTTTTGGTTTCGATTCCGGCTGATGCACCCAATTCATATGGATATTTTTCTACTTTTAAAATCATAACTGTGTCATATATAAGAATCCATAGCAAATTGACTGTAGAATAATATATACGAGATCTACATAAATCAAAATATCATATTTAAGCGTGTTTTACGACCGGGCTACCCCGGGCGTCCTTGCTAGCTGAAATGAATGCTTTTGCAGTTTTAACAAAAGAGCTACAATAATATCACGACATCTCCATTTACGCTGAACATCCTCTGAATGCCAGCATCAATATATTACACATGAAATAGTGGAATTTTCACCGGTCCTGCTAGTCTTATGAAATATAAGAAATTTAAGAAAAAAAATATCTATTTATAAACGTACACGTGTGTTAAAATTTTGGAACCAATATGTGTGTTCACATTATATTTAGATTTCTGTATTACTCACTTGTCTTACTTTTAGATAATATTCCGTGGCTACATGCCGCTTAAGGATAATTTTTAATATGTTTAGAGTTAAAGAGGAGCTGGATATGTTTATATTTAAAGAAAACTAAGGTTTTGCGAAAAAGTTATCTCTATTGTTCAAAAATTCGTTTGGGGGTATTAATGATCTGCTCCTGATCAAGATCAAGCGATAATAAACAGGAATGTGTCATTCGAAATTAAGAAACGTTTACTGACATCAGCTTCGTAAATATCCTAGTGGTTTTAATAGAATTCCTTTCAATTGTAAATTGTATACGTAATTTATTCTTGTTGATCTACATAGAATCGTTTTCATCCATTTGGTTTCTTCATATTTATAGCTAAAGAGTCACACAAACCTTTTCATCGCAATTCATACCATTCATAATATACAGCACAATCACATTGACACACCGGTTTCTGCTGGATGACCGAAGTTAAGCAACGTTGAGCCTGGTCAGTACTAAATAGATGACCATTTGGGACTTCCAGGTGCTGTATGTGCTCTCTGCTTATCTCGGCATTATTTCCAGACGTCCTGCTCTTCTCTTTGCCACTGGACCCAAACAGTGTCGATTCGGGAGAGGTTTGGTTAGAGATTGCGCAACCCTTGCGTCACAACTACACGCGCAACTGCTCCTACAGGGGGTACCCTTTGTCTTTCGAGACTGAACGGAGGCATCGATACCATTCATATATACTTGCAACTGCATGCATCATTCTATATTAGAGTATCCGAAGAGACACAAGTAGAGTAAAAGCTAATCTGGATTTAATCATTTGTAGTTATCAGCTTCCTGTCAGTAATCCTGCCGTGCAAATATATTTAAAGAAAACTTTCACTCAGATCAAGATCTACTTGGTGATAAAACGATTTTCTTTCTCGCCTCCTCAATGCAATTTTAGCAAGATCTTCCCCACTATGCATAAAAAAATTGCAACAAAGTAAATCAAATAAAGAAAAATCAACTCCGCTGCACATAAGTGCACCATGTTTGCATGCTTGTACATTTAATGCAATCGATTAATCTATGTTGAGAATTTGGAATTTTTTATTCACAGAATATTTGATCGATATATTTCTCATATTGATTATTTTTTCATTGAGCGAAGTAGTTTTAGCAAGTCAAAGGTTGGGAAGATATACAGATATGGCAAAAACATCGAGACATCACATTGATCACGATCGGAGGGCCCTGATCGGCAAAGGAAACAGGTTACTTATATCCTTGTTCATTTCTGGTGAATTGGACAATCACGTGTCCACATTGATCGAAGTTATTCTAGCAGATCAATGGTTAGGAAGATATACAAACATGAACAAAATATAGAGACATCTTAAGTATCGTTAACCATATTGATTAATGTGAACGGGGTGTAAGTGTGAGCATATGTATTATTTTCCATCTCTGGTGAAGTGAACATCCATTCATCCCCAATTTATTCGTATAAACATCCATACATGTATTAAAGGCTTCGTGAATGAAAAGGCTTCTAAGAAATGTGTTATTTCATATAATAACAGAAAAGAAAACGAAATTTATCGAAGTAGTTCTAGCAGGTCAATGGTTATGGGGATTTACAGGGGTTGCGCTTGCATTTTTGGCAAGCAGGATTGCTCTTCGTACGGCACAATCACATTGACACACAAGTTCTCGCCAGATGATCATTGTTAAGCAACGTTGAGCCTGGCCAGTACAAAATGGGTTACCATTTGGGAAGACTAGGCGCTGTATGTATCTTCTGGGAAGGCTGGGCGTGGGACCAACACCATCGCTTCGAAAAAAGAATTCCTCGCTACAAAAGCATCTACAAAGTTTTGGATGGTCCCCTCCAGGAGCTCAAGTCTATAGGGATGGGTGGGGGGATTGGTCTTCCTTTAAAATGTTGAGTTTGTAAATCCTACTTTCCAACATTTGTCTTGTATAATTATAAAGCCTAATAGGATGACATGATTGTCAGGAGAAAATCTAAAAATGTGCGAAAACGTTTTTGTTTTTTTTTACTTTGAAGTGATGAAATTGTAATTTGCGAGAATGCGGTCTTGTAACGTTTCACATTTCTTTACACACGCGTACACATGAAGGTTCCCGGAACCCACATGTTGTAAAACCAGTCGCAAAGGAAAAAATGAATAAAAAATCTTTCAGGTTTTAAGAAAAAGGCCTTTATTCCTCATTCTTCCGCCACGCGTGACTTCTCGTTACCACTCTGACGTCACCCACATTTCTAACGTGATTGTCTTCTCTGGCGTGCTCCCTCTTCCTTTTATAGTCCTTTTTTTTCTTTTTCCTTACCATGATGTCATTTCGTACACGGCTCGGTATTTGCATATAGTTGCCACACGAATTCTGTTTCAGTTTGTTGGTAATGTGCTTCATAGATGAGAAGTTCTTGTAAAGAAACTTTGTGGAAATACCTATGTCATAAAATGGCAAATTTGTAATAGCAACACGGAGCACGTTTTGAGTTCATTATACACTGTAGAAGGACAAATTTGTTGCCTTAAAGAGAACACAACAGCTGTATTTTTTTTAAGTTTCATTGAAAAATTCAATTCCGGTTACTTGATTATGTAGTAGAGCTGACATTATATTCAATGTATCCGCTTTAAACCTCAATCACCGCCTCGATACAAGTTCGAAACTGGAAGGAAGCCTTTTTCTCAAACCTCGGCAGGAGCTCGACGAATACTCGATGGATTACAGCGATCAGGCTGGCTTCGGTGTTGTGGGGCCTTATGTTGATGGTGTTCTCGACGTATGACCAAACGAAGTACTCCAGCGGCTTCGTGTCGGGGTGGGGGTGATAGAAGGGTACAAAGTCGTGGAACTCCTTCTGAAGCCAAGACTGGATCTTTTTAGACTTGTGGGCCGGCGGCGAGTCATGCTTCCACACCCATGATCTGCCAGCAGCCACCTGATTGCACCAGGGGCTCACCACACTCTTCAGCACATCCAGGTACACTTTAGTGTTGACTTTCAGGCCGATTTCGAAGATGTGAGGTGGTATGATGTGGCCCTCACTTGAAACCACACTAAAAACCATAAGTATGGGTCGTCCAGTGCGTTCAGCTGTGCCGTGAAGCATTGCACTGTCCTGATTTGCATTTTGAGGGTGCTGGCAGTGATCCTGTTGTCATAATTTGGATCGGTAGAAAGCATGAGTTTTACAGCGGTGCATGACCGGTTTCGCTGGTTGAAACTTATGTCACTTTCTAACATGATCGGAGGATCCTAATCGTTCTTGGGCTTTGTACACAACTGGCTAATAAGTTTATGGTCTGCAACAAAAAAAGAAAACCAGTTTTCATCTAACAGAAATAGAATCATGTTGTCTTTTAAGGGCGACAATTTTATCGTTTCTACCTGTATCTAGTTAGATCGAACTATTTTGTTTCAAATAGAAAATCACTATTACTTTATGTTGCAAAATATTGTCACGAGTTAAGAAGGTCATCGATAAAACCTCGAAACGCTCGAACTCCAGGCAGTGAAATATTTTATTACATTGTCTACATGTTTAGTTCGCCAAGATGTTTCTGTCTTGAGATTGCCGGTTCGAACAGTTGAGGGAATTCTACATCCTGATCTTAATCTCTAACCATAAATTAATTGTTGCTCAGAAAATGAACGAACGAAGTTGGGGAAATGACATGTTTGTTTTTATGCTAGTATTGATTGGACGATTCCAATATTTTGTTCGATTCCGATTTTTTGTTTTTTTTTACTGATTCCGTACTAACTTCACGATTCCGATACCGTTAACGATTTCGATTCTTTATAAATCTCTAAATTTTTAACTACAGAGTTGTTATATATTCCCAATTACCTTAGGAACACATGTTAAATTTGCAGATATTTCTCACGCGTAAAAATTGATATGTGGAAGATGATCTATATATTTTAGTTTGATTTACAGTTTAAAATCAATAAATATTTATTATTGTATCATTATTACCAACAGTAGAAAATTGTGATTTAAACAAAATAAACTGAAAAAGACAATTAAATAAATATCGACTCCGATACCCCCAAAGTCCCAATTTTTTCGATTCCCGATTCCGATTAATCCTCCCAACACTAGATTCTAGCCTTCAAAATGCCTCCGTAATTAATCTTACATATTGTTTTTTTTTTTAATTTACATTGGCCAATACAATATTGGTGACGTTTTTAAAATACTAGGTTCTGTATGTTATCTCCCCTAACTGGGATATGTATGCTGCCTGAAGACCGCGTGCGAATTTGTCTTCGTCACAAAGTCTCCGGTGGAAAGTGAAATACCCGATGCTGCTTGAATAACGCCAAAAAGTGAGATTACCGATTATTTGAATGACTCTTCCAGTGATGGAAAACTTTCGCATGTACACACAACTTTTTATGGGTTGGAAATGTTTCCATTCATGAAAATAATTTGGGTTAACATTACATATTAAAACTTGCTAGCGTTAGGTAGTAACACAAAATTCGTATCGACACGAACCGGAAAAGAAAGAAAGAGCGTGACTAATTTGAGGCATTTTCGTTTTAGCGTCTATCGGAATTCCTTTGAGATTCCTCTGCACTATAGCTCCATAAGCCACAATTTACCAGTTAAAGGAGTATAATTCCCACATTGTGGTTGATACACCAATCACAAGATGCTTTTGGATATGACGCAAAAACTTATTTCTAAACTAATAAGTCTCGCACTGCTTGCCAAGCATCAACCCCTGTTACATCGCCACAGTGTTGCACCCTTTTGTACATTTCCCAAGTATGTCTACGTGATACACTACAATGAACTTACTGCGCTTACAGTAATCTATGAACGTAAACAATCCGCACCCATTCAACTAGTAGGAACATTTTTTTACAAACGGGTCACCACTTATAAAGGCACGGATGCAACTCGAGGATAAGGGTTATTGAATGTATAGTAGTCAATGGGATAATTTCTTAGTAATCGTTAGTAGTAGAAAATTGGTAAATTGGATGATTTGATGATTTGACTACTGTACATTCAATAACCCTTATCCTCGAGTGACATCCGTGCCTTTATAAGTGGTTCATCAAGAATGCTTTCAAAATAAAATAATTATGCTTTATCTAAACTACAGTATCCTTTTTTTTTTTTAATCTTGCATGCTCTTTAGTTTGTCAACCTTTCAAATGTGGGAGATATTTTTGCCGCAACCTCTATTATGATATGAGATTACGCAGCAAGTTAATAACGCGCGAGGCAGGATCGGACTTCTTTGCTGACTAAATAAATAGCTGAAAACATTATTGTTTCCATCCTCCAATAACGTTGTCTTCCTGTGTGAAATCATTTTTTTTTATTTGCTGTTATTCATCGAATCCAAGAATCCATCTTCATCTGCCTCTTTTCTTTTTTCTACGACTCTAAATCTTAAAGCTTCCAAACACTTGAGATTTTTTTCACTTTTCCGGGAATAAACTTTTAATAAAACACACGTGTTTTTAGAATTTTATATACATTTATTTCTTATGTTTTCCTTTCAATATACACTGTTCGCCTTCGCCAGATATAAGTCGTGGCAAAATAATTGACAAGAAAAATTTAATATATCTTTTCTTGGAAATATTCACCGCCATGAGTTGGCATACACGTATCTACTTCAGTTTTATTAACGGCGACTTGTACTTTTTTTTTACTGTATTTATTTATTTTTACTGTATTTATTTATCGTCTTTTCCCAATCACTCAACTCGAAATATTTTAACGCCACTGTTGTTTATGGTTTGGTTAGGAATGGCTGCTTGATCAAGTGGAATATTATGGATGGCGGTTGTGCATATTCGCATAAGCGTTTCCACTATAAACGGAGAATATAGATATCAATACATGCAAAAAGGAATAAGTATATGGAAGATACTGCAAAGTATGCCACCAAGAAAGAAGACTCTCCTCACCGGAATAGAATACTTCACACGTGTGCGGGTGTGCAACTGTGGCGAGATGTTTAGAATTTGTAGAGGACATCTTGGATTTTTTTAGTGTAGCCAAGAGCCACATCGACATTTAATATTAATTGGGGTATAAAAGTTGTGCTTTAGCGAAAAATGAACATGAAAGGTTATATATATATATATATATATATATATATATATATATATATATATATATATATATATATATATATATATATATATAATTTCAATCCCGGCTTGAGGTAGTTGCCTGTCTAGCCGCACTGATAAGCTGTGAAACTGGGAAATAGTACTATATGTGGATTACTATAATGCTCCTCATCTTGAGTTGAGCATATTGAGAACTGATACATAAACTACCGTAAGTGTATAAAGCGTAGCTCTTTATGTAAACAAATCGAGCTTAGGTATTAAGGACGATGCCAAAACATCGTTAATTAACGACTCGCACAGCAGGCGCCGATGAGCGTAATTGTTAGGAACCTTGACTGTCGTACAGGCTTCAATCCTGGCTTGAGGTATTTCCCGCAGTGATGAGCTGTGAAACAGCGAAACACTCCCGCATGTTAATGACTATATATATATATATATATATATATATATATATATATATATATATATATATATATATATATACTAGCATTTCAGCCCGGCGTTGCCCGGGTGTTTAGAGGTGTGTGCTGAGCAAAAAAAAAAAATTTTTAAAGGTCAATTATTTTTTAATTTGACCCCTATTATGACCCCTTAACATTTATTGTTTTGGATTGAAATCGAGTTATTAAGTTAGACCCATGTTCAAGAAACCTATATGTAAAATTTCAAGTGTTTAGACCCCGAATTGTGGGCGGAGTTTGGTAGGGTTCTCAAAGGTCCAATCGTTGAATTTTGACCCCTTTACAGCCAAATCTTTTGCCGAAAACCGATCACATCGATTTTCCCAAATCACAGTACTCTGTATATCAAATTTCGAGTCTGTAGATTCAAAATTGACAAAATTATTGCGAAGGAAAATATACACAGACACACAGGTACGTTCACTTTATATATATATATATATATATATATATATATATATATATATATATATGTATGTATGTATGTATGTATGTATGTATTTATGTATACTAGCATTTCAGCCTGGCGTTGCCCGGGTGTTTGGATGTGTATGTTGAGCAAAAAAAAGTGGTAGTAGGAAGACAGGCTCAAACCCGTACCACAAAGGAGGAAAAGAACGACGTAAAACCTAACGTTTATGCTGTCACGACCACCGCCAAACCGGAAGCTACATTTTTTAAAAAAAATAAGGCTAGACAATCTAAAGGAGAGGATAACTTTAAAAAATATCGGCGAAAAAAGTGCCCCCCCTGTACAAAAGTGCCTAGTTGAATGGGAAGATATTAATGTTTTTAGCCAATTTTTCGATATTTATCGTATGAAAGGTCGAACTTAAAAACGATACTGATCTTGGCAAAATCCGTCGCCTCTATAGAAAGTTTAAGGCAGACATACAAACAGACATACATACATACATACATACATTTATATATTGGTAACTAAAAAATTTCGATCCAAACTGATGAAAAAGTTTGTCCTATCTCTGAATACCCTTTATGTAAAATTTCAAATATTTAGATCAGAAATTGTCCGAGCAATTTGGAAGAGACCGCGCAGGTCAATTTTTTTTTACTTCGACTCCTATTATGACCCCTTTACATTTATTGTTTTGGGCTCAAATCCAGTTATTAAGTTAGATCCATGTCCAAGGAACCTATATCTAAAATTTCAAGTGCGTAAACCCAAAATTATCAGAGGAGTTTGGTAGAGTTCTCAAAGGTCAAATCGTTGAACTTTGACCCCTTAATCGCCAAATTTCTGGCGAAAAACCTTTCACATCGATTTTTCCAAATCTCATTAACCTATATATCAAATTTCGAGTCTGCAGACTAAAAACTGACAGAATTATTGCGTAGGGGAATGTACACAGACACCCAGATACACAGATATACAGACACACAGATACACAGACACTTTCACTTTTATATATATATATATATATATATATATATATATATATATATTTAAATAAGGGAGTAGTCACCAACAATGTGTATTTTTTAACATTATTTTATTATTCCGTGTCTTGGTTTTTCATTGAGAATTATGTTTGGATCATTGTAATAATGTTTTTAAGTCATTGAAATCGTTTACGCGCGTTTCAGACAGTCTGTGATGCGTCCTCGTCAGAAATTATTTTCAAATGTGTAAAAATAGCGATTTTTGTAGTTAGTTTGAAGTTTTTCCATGGGGTGGAGGCTTGTAAGTGTTTATTATACATTGGTATGCTGAATGTTTATTGCTTTTTTATTTGGTTTGTCCAGGGAGCCGTTGACTTCGCTGTAGTCAGTCGCTATCTCTTTCTGCTAATGTTTTTTCTTTTCCTTTAGGGTGGGGTAGGGTGTGTTTATGTGTGTGTGTGTGCGCGTGTGTGTGCGTGTGTGTGTTTGCTTTTATTGGTTTGGGAATGTGTATATTGTTTTATAGTATTTTGGGGTTATTTGCTTCCTTAGGAAGGCGGCTGTGGTCCGAGGTCGTTACTAATGTGTATGTGTGGGGAGGGGGGACTGGCTCTTCTGAAGTAAGGGTAGGGGTGCTTTCATTCTATTTTGATATTTATTTTTTGGATTCTTGGATTTTAGTATTGTGATTTTTCGTTTTAGTCTTATATTATGCTTGTTTAGAAAGAAATAAAAAGCAAACGCCAACCAAAAACTTAAAACACATCCTAACTTCTTCAAAACTCGTCCCACATACTACAAAAGGAGTTACAAAATGCAACAAACCGCGATGTGGAGTATGTGACATAATAATAGAAGGTAACACATACACATTCAAAAACCCAGCACAAACATTCAAAATAAAAAAGGATCTAAATTGCACCTCCAGAAATGTAGTATATGCACTAAGATACACAACATGCAACAAATCCTACATAGGCGCCACCAAAAATTTCAGCAATAGAGTGGCCTTACATAAGAGCAACATCAAAATTGCAGATAACAAACACCTCTATGTTTCAAAACACGTACACACATGCAGTGGAAACAGCTTCAAAATAATGCCAATCTTCCAAACAGACAATTATTTTTATTTACTTACACAGGAAAAAAACTTCATCACCAGATTCACTCCTGAACTGAACAGAACCTAATACCATCACACAAAAACATGAAATGCAAGGTACACTCGCATGCACACCCATACACGTACACATATACACACCCACACATAAATCAGAACCGACACATTAAAACACACACACATGCGTGCATACAACCACACACAGACATAACACCCCTATCTCTAATACAACACACTGAACAATACCAACCCTACTTAACCTCGAAACCAACAACACTAGGAGACACCTAGAACCATAGTATAATATCTGTTCCAACACCTCGCTCCCTCCTCAATCAGGGGAGGAGAACCCCCTCATGACTGAAACGACTATCTTCCCTTCTATCATCCCCCTCCCATACCTACACCCCTCCAATGCCCCCCTCTGAGGAACAAAATCTTCCCCACACTAGGAACCGATCCTGGGTCTGACCATACCCACATGGGGAGACAAATAAATAGAAACATTAGAAAATCCCCTATTTTAAATACACCCCTCTTTCTAAACAAACATAATATAAGACTAAAACGAAAAATCACAATACTAAAATGCAAGAATCCAAAAAATAAATATCAAAATAGAATGAAAGCATATATATATATATATATATAATTCTTAACTTTAGAAGCGATAAAAATCCCTGCTTTGAGTGATAATAGACAGTGGTACATTGGTTAAATATCCGAATGCGGCTCATGAGTTCGATCCTAACTTGTGATGAGGAAGGCTAAAAAAAAAAAATAGGAACACGTGTGTGCATATATATACTTTTATGGTTGTAAAAAAATATTTAAGAATAAAAATGAATAAATACGTTCCATAAAAAATAATTCATATATATATGAATGACAATACAGGGTGACCCCCCAAAAAAGCAAAAGCTAAATAGAGGCCATCTAGAACGTATGCTGTAGAACGGAGAAAAAAAGGCCAAAGATCTAGTGTTTTGGTGTGATGTTTGGAATATAATAAACTAGTTATGACCAGAGTTTCATTTCATTCGGACAAAACACTAAGAAACGGGGCTTAATTAGAATTGGGGCCCGTTTTTTGGGGAGCGTGGTCATCCTGTATATAATATATATGAATGGATGATAAACAATGAGAGCTTATAATTCTTTAAAAAAAAACGCTAAACTAGCGGAAAGAATAAAATCTACGGCGTTTCGAAGTTTTGCATATCGCTAAATAAATGCCAATAACAATATCTTAACTTTATAAGCGATAAAAAAGTGTAAAAATCGTAATCGACGGTGAAACATCAGGTAAGTATCCGAATGCGGATACTGATGTCATGAGTTCGATCCTGACCTGTTCTGACGAAGGCTTAAAATCCAGAAATATGCATAAAAATATTTAATAATAGAAAAAATAACGGTTCCAGCAGAGAGCTCCATTATCGAGAAAAATTCCGTCGGTTTCAAATCTGAGGTGAGTATCGACTGAAAAGGGCTTGATATGGGTATCTAAAACGTTCCCCTATTATCAGGTTTGAAACCGACGGTACCGATAACATATCTCATATACACTTTATGTAAATAAAAATTATATTTATATATATATTATGAAATACTGAAATACCGTAAGCTTACAGAATATATAATTCTGTAATCATAAAGTCCAAATAAATATTAGTATTAATATTTATCAGACGATCCCAAGCAAATAAAGAAAACTCAATATGCAAGATAATATGAATGCAAATTCTGAGTTATGTTATGCAGAATTGCAACAAAATGTATTGTTTGCCAACGGAGTACAATTAATTATTAAAGTTTTTTTACAGAAACATATAACTACAATATTTTAATAACATACAACTGTACAAGATAAAAGAATAGATATTTGAAATTAATCACTTCAGTCCGCATTTCTATGTCGTTTCGTCTGAGTCTGAGAGCGCTATTACCTGGATAACGGTTATCTATAATTCCGTATTCAATTTTCATACATGATAACGTCGACACAATTACGTAAATCTGGTCGTTTTCCTTCCCTTTTTTATGTAACACAAACAGTCTACAGCGATGTATGTGGGGTTGGGATAGGAAGTCTGGCGACAGTAATCTTGTTATTTAGTCGAGTAATATACAATATGTAGCGAAAATGTTTTACAGCTTACGGGTGAGAAATACTAACAGCAGAAACTCGATTTAGATGCGATGTTTGGGGAGCTGGCCTCGATTATACTCAACTGGCCTTCCTCCTCACCTCTGACCTGACTTCTCATTAAAAAAAAAAAGCTTTTATATCGGCAGCTGGGTGAAAAAAAAAGCTTTTATATCGGCAGCTGGGTGGAGAAGTAAAGATTCTCCGAATGGCTTCATACATACTCGCATATCGAAGTAAATTTCCATCGAATTTGTTCCCCCTGTAAGCTGTCATTGAGAATTGACCCTTGGGTCAAATAGTTTCCAAAGTTTAGCCAAAACACACTTTAATAATATTCTTCCTGCCTGGTCAATCGTCTCCTTCACAAAACAATATTATTATTAAATATTATTATCAATCTCAAACCCGCCAATTTTCAATTTATCTTTGTTTTTGGCTGCATTGGTTCTGATAATAAAAGCTCTAACTTTGCTGCTTCACACAATAAAAGCTTTAATTCATCTCTATTTTAACCGTTATTAATGCAAAATTAAACCACCAGAGGTGGTTGTGTTACAATAATTGCCAACATCTATTTTACTTAACAACGTTTCCTTTGATGTATTGAGCCATTCATTGAAAATATATGGGTTAAGAAAAAAAAGCTTTAAGGTTAAGGAATATTTACGTTATTTTAAAGTTAGTCAATGATCGTAATCGTCATTTTTCAACCGTAGTCGAGATTATGGAGTTCGGTAAACCCTATAACCTTTTCATACGGTTGTTAATGTGATTGCGCGCAATCGCTATACAAATTAGACAGCAGGAGAACCGTACTAAACTGGTACTTACATATAACACCTTGGGAATCCAAAATGGTTATTCATCTTTGTTGCGGGGTAAAAATCACTCCTATTTGAGAACTAAGTGGAATCAACCAGTCCTATGAATACCACTGTTACAGAGACAAAATGGAGACATTCATACCATGTTAAACAGCATGCTACGAACACGTTCCTCTCACACCACTTTAGTGGTTCCTGTATTCTTTATGATAAATGCATATTATATTTTATACACTTTACACTACTTGTGGTTTTTTTCATTTGTAACCCCTAGCACGGGTCCATAACAATATTGTAATAACCAGGCTCCGCGTTGCTTAAAGATCAATAGTATCACCATGAACGTTCAGTAGTCACAATGCTTACAAATATGTAGGTCAATATGTTCGTGGTGTGAATGTGCGTGTATGTAAGTATTTGGCAGCGTGGCATTGTGTATCTGTGTTTGTGATTTATCTTCTCTGTGTTTGCGCGTACATTGCTGCGAGTAGTAGTTTTTTTTGTTCGTTTGACTCGTTTGTGTGTAAGCATATGTGGGCGAGATGAAAGATGCTTGTATGTGAATCGTTGAGTCCTTTCTTTTTGTGACTTGAAAAGTAATGCCGATAGTACATTCTGGCGTCATTCACTCCTGTGAAAACAGATTTTGGTGATCTGTCTTTAAAGTAATTTTTAAGTTCACACTGGCTTACTACTTTCGCGTATACATGAAACTTTTTGTGGGTTGGAAATTTTCCTATTGATTGAAAATAATTTAAGTTAACACTTCCATGTAAAAACTTGTTAACTTTAGGTAGTAAAGCATATCGATACGAACCGGAGGGAGAAAAGAGGTGGTTGACTTTAGGTATTAGCGTCTGATATTCGTCGGAATTGCATTAGAATTCCTCTGAACTATCTCTCTAAAGGATGGAACAATAAAGTTGTCGCCCTAAAGAAAACAACACTACAGCTTTATCTTTAAACTTTTATTGAACAATTCAATTGACGTAACTTGATTATGTAGTAGAGCTGACATCTATTCAATGTAGCTGCATTCAGCTTCAATCACCGTCTTGATACAGTTCCGGAACTGGAAGCATGCCTTTCCCACAATCCTCGGCGGGAGCTTGGCGAATACTCGGTGGATGGCCACGATCAAGATGGCTTTGGGTTTGTGGGACGTCATGTTTCTGATGTTTTCGATGTATGACAAAACGAAATAGTCCACCGGTCCTGGGCGTGTGAGGAGGGCAGGGGGGGGGGGGTTAATGGCAGAAGGGTACAAAGTCGTAGTATTACTTCTTGAGCTAAGCCTGGGTCTCTTTGGACTTGTGGGCCGGCGTCGAGTCGTGCTGCCACACCCAGGGTCTGCCAGAGGCCACCTGATTGTATTAGGGAATCATCACACTCTTCAGCACATGCACGTGCACATTGGTGTTGACTTTCAAGCCGACTTCGAAGATGTGAGGTGGCATGATGTGGCCTTTACTTGAAACAACACCAAAGACCATAACAGTATCTGGCAACTTTGTGTTCATCACCCTGGGCACGTTCCTAATATTCGTGTCAATCCAGCGATGTATTTTGACAGTGTTGGCAATGGTCCTGTTGTCATAACTTGGATCGATAGAGAGCATGAGTTGTACAGCAGTGCATCTCCGATCTCGCTCGTTGAACATTGTGTCACTTTTAGACATAATACAAGGCTCATGTTGCTCTTGGGATTTTCACACAACTGGCCAACTAGTAGATAGTTTTCAAAAAAATGTTTTTCATCAAAGGGAAATGGAATCATGTCGTCTTTTTAGGTCAACAATTTTATTGTTCCATTCTGTATAAGCCGCAATTTGCCAGAGTATAATTCCCACGTGGTGGTTGATGCCATAATCACAAAATCCCCCTCTTGGCATGATTCAAAAGCTTATTTCTAAAAGTATAAGTCTCGCTCTGTCTGCCAAGCACCAAACCCTGTCGCATCGCAACAGTGTAACATTCTTTGAGATTGTTTTACAAGTACGTCTACGTAATACATCTCTATGAACTTGCTCCACTTAGGATACTATATGAACGTAAATAAACCGCACGCACTCGACTTGCAGCAAAATTATACTGCCTTTTCTCTTTAGACGTGCCTCGATGTATCTTCATAGATTTATCATGTCGTTGGCGAGTTGAAAAGCCAATAATATACTTCTTGCTTGTATGATATACTAGCGTTACCCGTTCGTAACATTCGCATAAATATTTTATTTTAATTAATGCAAATTCCTTATTCATTATACACAGGAATACTGTAGTTATTAAACGTAACGTTAATTCCTTTAAAAAATGAAGCAAAATACGAAAGCAAACTGAGACATGTGCATGGGAGTATTCTGTTTTGCTAAAGAGTTCGCTTCTTGTAAGTAAAAAAGAAATACTCAAGTTGAGATCGAAATCAAAACCTAACGACAGGGAATCAAGTAGAAGAAACATTAGGCACGCTTGCAATGATTTGTAAAAAATGTTTTCAAACATAACAGTCTTAACATAGAGATCTGTAATGTGAACGATTCGCGCATGCGCAGTAGATAAACAGTTGACAAACAAATCTGATGGCGCCAAGTACCAATTTTCTAATTTGTATCCCTTTAGCAGCCCTTGCTTTCAGATGAAAACAGATTAAAAAGTTTTCCACGTGTCTTACTACCTTATATGCAAAATTTCTAGTCTGTATATAGGTTTAGAAGTGTCCTCACACACACACACACACACATTCTCACTTTTGTAGATATATGAAGTTCAACTAGTCGGGAAAAAAAATATTCCGTGTTGGCTGCAAGAAAATAGTCCAATAAATGTCCGTCTTCCTACTCCAAGATTTCTGATTAACCAGTGGACCAATCACTCAATAGTAAAATATATTTACAGAAAAATAAAATAAGTGAGTTCTATAAAATAAGACGAGTTTTGATTTTATCCATAGCTCGCTGGTTTCTTGTTTTAGTGTTAAATGGACTGGGCAAATGTAGAGAACTGTTCAATCGTAGAAAACAAACTCTTGAACGTCTATTGATTTGTACCATAGTGAATGCGCACATAAATAGTTATCGATAATATACAAGGAAGCCGGGAATATAATATTTCATAAGTGAAAATATTGTAGTACAAAAAGACGAAACGATAAAACGGTTAATCATGCAAAATACAGATATAAGAAATAGAGAAAAGGGGGAACCGTGTATTAGGCCGTGCGGAATGGTCCTAGGAGAATATAAAGAGAAGAATGAGAAACAGATTTTTACGATTTCTTTCGCTACTGATGTATTAGTACAACAGAAGAGAACCAATAAATTAATGTATGATGAAGCGAACGAATAGGAGTTTGAAAATTCAGATGAAGATCAAATGATGCAAAAACAAATATGAAAAAAGCCACAAAAAGGACGTTTTTAGCACTAAAAGTCACCAGAGACGCGAAGCAGATTTTTATCAGGGTCACCCATACTCCATTGGTATTAATAACAATGGGCTCCACATTTTGGCCAAGTTTCAGAAAAATTTAATGAATGGATCAAAAGTTATGGATCAAAACGTGTCATTTTTAGCCATTTTGGGACATTTTTTACCACTTTTGAGCCCCTGGGGACACAACGGGAATTTTTGCGAAAATTGTTTTTTTGCTGTGTACATCTATTTAATGAAATACAATTTGTGGCAAAAAAATCAGGAAAAAGTAATGGACGGTTATCTGGCAATCGTCCGGACTAACGGGCGCATGGACGCACGGATGGGCGCACAGACACACGGATGCATGAACGGACGCACAAACGCACAGACGCCACTGAAAACATAGGTCCCTCTCCGATAAATCAGAGGACCAAAAGAGATGCTGGTTAGAGAGAAAAGAGAAAGAGTTCTACAAATTCGATAGGAATTCATTTTTTATAAAAATCGTTCCGGACAAATACAACCATTTGATGTACGGAAGTAAATGAAAAATATTCCAAGGTCAAAAACTACTCAATGGTAAGTGTTAGATTGAAAAATTACGATGAAAAAAAAACAGCAATTATTCGAGTTCTTTCAAAATCATCACTCATGGAATGTGACGACTAAAGGACAAACCAAGGGAAGCGGGAGATACGAGGCTGTCGGGATTGAACTAAAGGTGAAATTTTTACTCTTTTTTTAATGAAATAGGAATATATATATATATATATATATATATATATATATATATATATATATATATATATAGATATATATTGCTGAAGGTCGACTAAACACATGGAATAAATAACTACAACACAGAAGTAAAGTAGAACACATATGTTGAAAGCAAGAAAGTATATACAACATTTGCATAGTGAGCATTGGTATAGTCATGGGGAGACCGTCCCTGGAGAAGGTGTCGGCTGGGTGGTTGTCGACTCTGGATCTCGTGTTTGTGAGTCGCTCGTTGGGTCTCTGCCGTCTTTACGGTACCAACCATACTTATATATAGTTGACAATCTCCCGTATGCTAATTAGGTAGATCCTACCACAACATATATATATATATATATATATATATATATATATATATATATATATATATATATATATATATACTAGCAAAAGTACCCGGACTTGGTTCAAAAACAGCCTACAGAAAATGGACTCTGATATATTAAAATATGATAGGTTATGAAAAGGAAGGGTTGTAAAGAGATAGCTTCGAATTTGGGGGTATCAAAACCAAAGCAAAATATGATGAAAGTAAAAATAAAATAGATAAACCCCATAATATATTATACCATACCTGTTCACACTGAAACACTTATAACAATATTCTCTGGGTCTATATTAAAAAAACCTTGTTATTTCCATTTTATGCAGGTCAGGCGCGGACGAACACCCCATAATTTTATAATACCATATTTCTTCAAACTGAAACATAATTATCAAAGTATACTTACGCAGATAGATATGAAAAGTCTTTATTAAAGTTTGTGCCTATTTCCGTTCTATGAAGGCCAGGCGCGAACGCAAACCCCACAATTTTATTATACCATCCCTATGTAAGTTAAAACATACTTATCAATGTATTATTATGTACATCTACATCAAAAACACTCGTAAACTTTTTTTTTTAATTTTTTAATTTTTTATTTCCATACTTTGTGGACCAGGCACGTACGCAGACCCCACAATTTCAATAAATCATCATTATGTCAGATCAAACATATCCATTCCTGTGTCTCGATACATCTTCTATCATTATATGTGACCAGTTTTCTATAATAGTCAACTATATAGGAGCCTATTCGTGACCAGACACACTAACAGAGGTTCAGCTTTATATTATAGACTAGCAAAAGTACCCGTCGTTGACTGGGTTCAAAACAGCCTACAGAAAATGGACTCTGATTTATTAAAGTATGATAGGTTATGACAAGGAACGGTTGTAAAGAGATATGCAGGATCAAACATACCCATTCCTGTGTCTCGATACATCTTCTATCATTATATGTAATCAGTTTTTTTAAATAGTCGACCATATAGGAGCCTATTCGTGACCAGATACACACACACACACATTCAGCTTTATATTATATATATATATATATATATAGAGAGAGAGAGAGAGATAAATGGATAGATAGACAGACAGACAGACAACAGACAGACAGACAGACAGATAAACAGACACAGACAGACAGACACAGACAGAGAGAGACAGAAAAAAAGAGAGAGAAATAGATAGGGAGATAGAGAGAGGAAGAGAAAGATGGATAGAGACGGTGGAAGAGCAAATTGAACCCTAAAACGAAACAATTACAAAAATTACAAAACCTACTAGTGGCATATAACCTTTACGTTTCAAGGCGATGTAATGATACTAGTAATTATTTAATCAGCCCAATTAGCATAAGACTAAGAGAAAGCCTGTATAATTATCCTAATAAGATTACGTAAATAAAGGGAGAGTATCTAGCCAATAATGAAAGAGAACCTTTTATTTCATGGCAGAAATCGTACATCAAAGCCTATTGACAAATTACAGCGAACTTTATACAAACCGCGTTCAGATTTTCAAATGATAATACGAATTATATTTCTCCACAAAAGCAGAAACTCAACCAAAACTTGATATATGGGCGTTTAAAAAAGTAATGTTTGAGAAGAATTTTAAAAATCGCTTCTCCTTATTTGTCACTCAGTCCTCATTTTTAATGAGTGATTTTTCTAATAAAGGGAGAAGAAAAAGCTGCATTATAGATTTGCATTATCTTACGTGAACATTCGGCAGAGATGTCTGAAATTTTCTATTTCTATGTCTATCCTTGTGGCCATGTCGCTAGTAATGGTGCTCGAGGTAAACATTTTAGCAGGGCTAACGTTATCCGCCTAATAATCAGGGACCCGAACCTTGGTTTAACTACTAAGTAGGCTGTCCTTACAGCAGGTGCACAGTACTATAGATAATTTATGCACGTAGAAAATGTTTAAATAAATATTTAAATAATAAATTAATTACAACTAATACGTCTACAAAATGTTGGGAGGGGGTAGAATATACACGAAAGGCAGATAACCTCTCTCTTTAAAGCACTCGGGGGGTGAAAAAAAAGCACCATAGAATCTCTTATAAAAAAATATATATAAATAAACATTGAATTAAAAAGCGATAAAAACCGGGCGAAGAATTGTTGAAAACTCGTGATTCGGTGTTAAGACATCAGGCTACGTATCGAGTGGTGTGAGTTCGAGTCTTAATCAGTTTAGCTATACTGACGAGAAGTGAAACTTCGAATTTTATGCACGTAGAAAATATTTAAATAAATCTATATATATATATAAAGTAGTAGCGTTCGTGTGTGTGTTTGTCTGTGTTTTCAATCCCCCCCCATGTCCAAAGAAATATAAAGGCGATATGTGTGTACACCTCTCCTGGTAAAGAAATATTAACCCCCTGATTGGATACTTCTGTCAAAGGAGACATTATTTTATGCGTAATTTCTATATATAGCATTCTTCAAACCACATCTACATTAATTGAGTTAAGGTTATTTGCATATCACATTACATTAAGTCTATTTAAATAATTAGCTCGATGATATTACTTATTCGACACGATAGCCTCGTTTCAACTGTATTATTTAAAAATATAATTTGAAATTTAATTATTTAGCTTATTTTCATTTCAATTTATATTTGATTTAACTTATTTTATCTGAAATCTGACACCGTTTAATTTTCAAACCTGAAAACGAAAGGGGAATAACTGATGGTTTAATTCTTTAATATTTTTATTTTTAATTCAGAGGAAAATATTTTTCGATAATTCTTAATTTTTAAGTAACCTTTTTTATTTGTTACTAGCATTTCAGCTCGGCGTTGCCCGGGTGTTTTGAGGTGTATGTTGAGCAAAAAAAAAAGCGGTCAATTTTTTTTAAATTTGACCACTATTATGACCCCTCAACATTTATTGTTTGGGGCTCAAATCAAGTTATTATGTTAGATCCATGTTCAAGAAACCTATATCTAAAATTTCAATTTTTATATCCAAAATTGTCGGAGGAGTTTGGTAGAGTTGTCAAGGGTCAAATAGTTGTACTTTGACCCTTAACAACCAAATTTCTGGTCGGAAACGGATTACAAAGAGTTTTCTAAATCTCAGTACCCTATATTTAAAATTTCGAGTCTGTAGACTGAAAATTGATAGAGTTATTGCGTATGGAAATGTACACAGACACACAGACACAGACAGACAGACATATTCACTTTTATAGATATATAGATAGACTAGACTACCCGTGACCCGTTAGGTCAGTATGTTATACTAGCTATGGAATTAATGTATAAGCATGACATTTGTGACGTAAAGAAAAAAATTTTCTGACATAACAGAAACATTTCTATGAAAGTTTATTAAAATGAAAAAAGAATATAGATAGATTTCTATGAGTCGTTCTGTTTATAATTGTTTATTTTTGAAAAACGAAACTTAGAGCCATTGAATTATAAGTGGTTTGTCATACTTATAGGTAAATGTGCATTGAACAGATAACATAATACTTAAAGTTAAATTCAACCTGCGATTTGTGTTTATTTGTTTACACTGTTATGGGTTTATATGTACGCATGCGCAACCGAAACTCGTAAACCGGATGTTGAGTTATAACACCCGTTACAAGGTCATTAGAGTTTTATAATTATATAGGCTGCTGTGTTATCCGTTTCATACACTGTAGTAGTATAAGGGGTAGTGGAACTTTTTACTCTTTTGACTCACAATGTTTCGTCTGCTTAAATTTTAATCACGTGATTACGGTGTAGCATCAATTAAATAAACCATTAATTCAAGTGCCGCTTATTATAGATTTAGCTGAATACGATATTAAAAATCACTTTTTTGGTAATTATGCATTTATGTTACCGGGAAAGCGGGTGTATTGTAACTATTCCGTAATTTCAACTAATAATTTAATAAACAAAAAGATATCGTAAAACTTGAAGGGCCGTTTATATACATTGATTTAAATTTAAAGTGTGTAATATTTTTTTTTTTAAATAAAGGCTAAATTGAATTAATATATACTAGCGAGGCCTGTGGAAACTTTATAGTGAACTTATTCATATGTAACATATTATTTTGGCATTCTGTGGATGTTCAGCATAAATGGAGACGCCCTGATATTATTGTAGTTATTTTGTTAAAACTGCATAGTATTTAGCTAAGATGGCAGGGACCTTCGGCGTAACCCAGTCGTAAAATACGCTTAAATATGATATTTTAATTCATGCAGATTTCGTGTATATTATTATCGAGTCAATTGTTCATCGATTCTTATATTTTATAAAGTTGTGATTTCAAAAATAAAAAATATATATCCATATGATTTGGGGGCATCAGCTTGAATAGAAATCGAAACAAAAATTTATAAAGAAAAGATATATGTATATAAATATATCTTAAATTTCTTCAGCTATAATCCACACCGAAACCAAAATTTATAACGAATTCTTGGTAAATTTATTTTAAAAAAATAGACCACCTAAGTCTCATCAGCTCTAATCGAAACCCAAACCAAAACTTATAACGAATTCTTTGTAAAATTATTTATAAAAAATAGATGGCTTGAGTGTCATCAGCTATAATTGAAATCGAAACCAAAACTTATGAAGAATTCTTGGAAAATTTATTCTTTACAAGAAATAGGCCATAACAATTAAACGGTAGTCACTCGGAAGAAAAAAGATGTAAGCGTGACGCACAAAATAACACACGCTATTATATTAATATATATAGATACTTGATATAAAATGAATTACGCGACGCAATATCTTCTAAATTAGTTGAATTCATCTTTCTTTCCAATTCAACGTCTCTGATTCGTCATTGGATCTGGGCGTATTCAAAATTACTGTCGACGCTGAATGAAATAAAAGGGAAGTTACCGTATCAGAAGCAACTTTTTAGAATTTCCATTCATCTTACTATCTGAAGTGCGTTGCTTTGATATAGAACTTATGAAAGAATGGGCGAGTCCAATATGGCTGCCTCGTTTTCACGAAATATATCTCATATTTTTTTTTTGTTTAGAAGTAATAGATGCAGAAATATTGTTTTGACGTATCGACTCATCGTTGTACAAAAACGCAAATCACCAGTTTATTTCAACTTATAAAATGCGCAAGAAATATTCACTACGAACATTGGCACATAGTATAAAAACACAAATAGATAACACACTTAAAGAGCATACTTGTAGGCGAAATAAACTGTTGGGTTTAAAAGAAAGTTCTTGCGGAATTTTTAATTTTGATTTCAAATGATGTATTTTCAAATATGTTTTCGTTGTAATACCTTTAGGTTATATATCATTTGAAAGAGTGTTTTTCTACCAATCTAATTGTTTAAGTTACACTCACGTTAAAACAACTGTTTTTTTTTTTTCAGAACAAGTATTGAATACAAGATAGACAAAAAAGCAAATTTGCATAATTTTCTAATTTCAGGCCGAAAACAGACAGTGATATCAAAGTAGCATTTAGCTCAGGACCCACTACTGAACGCCTAGCACAATGGTGGTTTAAGAAATTTCGTGGCGGCGGTGAGAGTCTTGAAAAAATGAGCGTAGTGGTTGGTTATCGCATGTTGACAATGATCAATTAAGAGCCTTAGTCGAAGCCAATCCACGCACAACTGTTCGAGAACTTGTTTCTAATTAAACGTAACGTATACGACCATTTCCAACCAGTTGTGAGGAATTGGAAAGACAAAGAATACTTGATAGATGTGTGCATCACGAATTGAACGACAACCAAAATAAACGCCGCTTTGAAGTGTAATCTTTTCTTCTTTTACAAGAACAACGCGTTTCTCGACTGGGTTGTGACTTGCGAAAAAAAAAGTGGGTCCTTTACGACAACCGACGATACTCACTTCAGTTGTAAGAGGCCGACGAAGCTCCACGACTCTTCCTGAAGCCAGAGTAGTACAGATAGAAGGTCAAAACTTTAGTGGTTTTCGACCTGTCTCAGCCATTACAGTTTCTTTTTTAATGTAAGCGAAGCCATTACGGCGGAGAAGTACTCTCAACAAATGGATGAAACTTCGACAACACCGAGTATTAGTCAATAGAAAATGCAAAATTCTCTTCCAAGACAATGTTCGACCGTACGTTGCTAAACTGCAGAAGTTGAACGAATTGGGCTACGAAACTCTGTCTCATTTACCATACTCTCTAGACCTCCCACTTACCGACTACCACTTTTTCAAATATCTTGACAACTTTCTTCGTGAGAAATGCTTAAAAATCTAAGCGATATCATTAGATTTTTACATTAATGGCATAAATACACTTGTTTTACGTTGGCAAAAGTGCGTTGATTCTGATGGTGATTATTTTGATTAATAAAATTTTGTTTAACCCGAGATATGTTCACAAAAATTTAAAAGTTAAAAACCGCAAGAACTTTCTTGTCAACCTGATGTTATATCTTAGACTTTTAAGTCTGTGAATAACGTACTTAAATCATAGGTTCTTGACTAAAAATTTATACTTCATGCCAAATTGATGGTTGCATTTGGTTAAATTTGTGCTTATTTTTTGCATTAAATATTAATTTCTATTAGTCTGTATAAATTCCTAACTCTGCTTAGAAAGGACATCATTCTTCTTAGTTCACTGGATTTGGATTATGATTAATTCGCTGCAAAATTTTGGCCATATCGTCTGTGTAGTTTCCGAGAAGAGTTGAAACGTACTGACAGATATACAAAAAGAAATATAATATCGATATGTGTAACGTGTGTGTATAGATTAGTGATGGCAGCATTCCAATATTCTACTGGTGATATCGATTTTTCGATTCAGATTCCGATTTTTTTAAGTTAAAAAACATTTAGTTATAAAGTTGTGTTTTTTCTTCCTTTTCGTAAAACTCTATATAAGATATAAATTTTCAAAACCATAAAAAATATACTTGATGAGTGTGATGTATAGATTTTGGTTTTACTGGTTGTATAAAATCAATAAATATTTACTATTTTATAACTTAATTCCAATAGTGGAAAATTAAATTCTAAACAAAAACAAACCAAAAGCAGTAACATAATTGTTTTTTTTTACGTCTGAGTATAGTCACATTTTTTCCGATTCCGATAACGAATTTAATCTAGCACTGTAAAGCGTGGTTGTGGAACCAGGAAATGGTACCAGGAGACATGTTATCACTTCGTCGGCAACGTTTGGCGTTCTCGCCCTCGTATTATAGATTATCTCGGTAGGATGTATGCTGAAGAAGTATGGGAAATTACCGGCTAGGAAAGGGAGACTGGTAGCAAGGACTGAGAGTGGGACAAGGAAGCCATGGGGTGTTCTCTTTACCGACAGGTCCGACGAGACTGCCACCGGGCAGGCCATTGTACCTCTAGAAGAGGAGACGAACCCACGGGGAGAACCAAGTATTCGTAAGGAGAAACCAAGCGCTGTCCCGAAGGGGAAAATGGCAAGGAAAGACAGGAACTGAGGGAGTGATTAGGACTCCCAATTTGAAAAGAGGAGATACTTTCTTTTTAAGTGTTCTATTTAAGTAAGGAATGGTTAGGGCTCCAACTTTTTGAAAATAAAATGACGAGAAGAGACATTTATATATTTTTTTTGTTTTTTTTTTCTTTTGGACAATGAAGAAGTGAACTTTTTGCATGAATTGACCCTAACAGGACTGTCCATTTCAGTTTTACCCTCACCACTTCAGGAATGAGAGCAGGGGCGGTGTTATTTACAGGACAAAATTGTGGGGGGTGATATAACATTGTAAAGCGTCTAAGTTAAAAGTATTGGAAAGTGCGAGACGAGAAATCGAACCTGGCTCGTGGGTTTTAGAATTACTGATACTAGTTGGTAGATAAATAACAGAGTTGAACAAAAACAAGAGGAACGCCAAAGTTTTGTAAACAGAAAATCATCGCTAAAAATAGATAGGAGAAAACAATAGAAAAGTTGAACGGGTCGACATTTGATAGGTATAAATACGGTATTGAATGTCGGTCGAGCGAACCCAATAATTGACCTGTTGAAACACTTGATACGTATGAATGGAAGATTAATATCTTACGTATCAGCAACCTCAGGCCAAAGGCGATGTGCGACGGGCTAGCCAAAAATATATAAAACACGGGTTTTTTTGCGAGTAGGCAGTCAGAGGGAAAAGCCGGAGAAAGATATAGACGCGCCGACCGCACCTACTGCCCCGCATCAACACGCCGCATCTAGAACCACCACATCCACGATCACAAACACGGACTTTTACAGTGTTCACGCTCAAACGACTTGATGTAACAAGGAATTGGTGTTTTATTGTATCTTTTTTTGTAATACACTTAGACTTATTATTTATAACAAGTCGTTTGTTTTTTTTATTTGTCTTTCTCACTCATCTTGTGACGTCATAATAAAACATCATAACTGGTCCCGTGACTTAGGACCGACCCTATGGTGAAAACGTCATATTAATACCGACAGTTGTGGTGGTGGTGGTGGTGGTGGTGGTGGTGGTGGTGGTGGTGGTGGTGGTGGTGGTGGTGGTGGTGGTAATAGCGGTGGTGGCGGAGGAGAAAGATCGGGAGGGAATCTTTAACCTTGGTGGGGAACCCTCCTAGAGATGATGTCTCAATAAAACTATCGGTGTTGGTGTAACCTAAAATTCACTAACCCCATTTATGGAGGAAAGAAAAATAAAACTATTGAAAATATCGACATGAAATCAAAATATTGAAAATAACGACGTGAATGAGGCTGGAGTATCTTGCGAAAGTCTCACGTCCGGTAGGTGTCCCACTGATCAGCAGGGTGAGTCCTATCGTCATCCTACAACTGTTCGAAATTCTTAGGATGTGGGTGGATGTAGCCGCAAGGAGAATTTACAGAGAGGCCCTTAAGACACGAAGGGAGTTGGAACAGGAAATGTCAAAAAATCATGGACAGATGGGGAAAGAAGAGTACTGTGGGAATGCTTTGTAAGAAGTGGAAGTACCAAATCTGGTGGATATATCCGAAAAGTGAAAGAAGTGTGGGAATCGAGAGGAGGAGGAGCTAGGAGTGTCGCAAGTTTGGTATCCCAGTTAAAACAAATTAAAAATAACAACATACTTTCTGTGATTCTAAGGGAAGAGATTGAACGGATGGTTAGGAATGAAATGAATAACGAAAGTAAAATTGATGAAACTAGCTCTGATTAAAGCACTGAGAGAGTGGAAGTGCAAAAGGGAAATGTAAACGATCATGGGAGGCGGGCAACTGAGGAGGAATGGAATTCTATGGCTATGGGAAATTATGAGAAGGATGTTGAAGGATCTAAGGCAGATTAGATCATTGACTGAGACAATGGAACCAGTGGAAGGGGCAGATGTATAGAGAAGCGGTGATGAAGTTCGAGGTTTCACTTCTGTAGAAAAAGAAGTACTTCAGAAGTTTAGAGAGGTTCTTTTTTTGAGACGAGATTATAGATATTCCAAACATGAAGAGTAGTGATAGGCGAAAGGTGAAAAACGAGGTAAAATAGTTCAAGGAGTAATTCACATCATCATAAGAAAGAACATATCGATTACGGAACTTAACAGGCTTCTGTTTGCAGCGTCATACGTTGTTGCTGCGAATTGTCTTTGCTTAATTCAGAAGAAAAAGAGAGAAATGAAGGATAGAAGGCTATACTGATAGAGGCGGCTTGAAGAAAGTATTAAACGGTAGCGGAAAAACATTGGTAGAATCGAAGAAATAAGAAAAGGAATTAAACTAGGACAGAAAGCCAAGGGCGAGCTTGAAAGGAGGGATAGATTGCTGGAAAAAGGAACGATGACCGTTCTAACAATGTTGAAAGAGAAGGTCCACACTCATGGTATGAAAATTAGGAACTTTGTTGGAAAAAGTGTTGCGTTCCAACAAAACACCCTTTTCCGGAACAGTCAGTCGCAGCTGTATAAAGAATTAAATGGTAGTAAACAGGTGGGAAATAACAACACTTCAAATGCAGATGATGCTAGGAAGTTCTGAAGTGGGATTTGGTCTGTCGAAGGGCGATATAATAAGAAGGCTAGCCGGTTGGGAGAGGTCAGAGAAAGGCTATCAGGAATGCAGCAGATTAAGAACGTTGAGATAATCTTTGATTACGTGAAGGCTGGCATACGAAGGATGACAAACTGGAAGGCACCTTGTCCAGATAGAGTGATGGTCTTCTGGTTCAAGCAGTTCCAATGCCTTTATTCACCTATAGCTTCTGTCCTTCAAAAAGTCGTAGAGATGTTCCTTATTGGCTTGTTAAGGACAAGACGACACTAATTTGAAAAGATCCTGCAACGGGCATTGATGCCAGGAATTACAGACCAATTACATATCTACCACTAACGTGAAAACTGTTAACTAGAATCTTTGCGAAAAAACATTATGGACATCTTGTGAGTAATGGTGTTTTCCCTGATGAACAGAAAGGGTGCCGGAAAGGCTCGAGGGGTACCAAGGAGCAGCTACTGATTGATAAGGCAGTAATGCCGGATGCGAAGAGGAAGAAGAGGAATCTGAGCGCAGCATAGATCAATTACAGAAAGGCTTACGACATGGTTCTTCATTTATAGGTCCATGAAACACTATTGATGATGAAGGTTGCTGGGAATATGGTAGGGATTTTGGAGACAAGTATTTCTGAATGAAAAATGGTGCTGACAGCTAATATAGATATATAATGAAAGATGAATACATGAAATTGATCGATTTTTAAAAATGTTAAATCAGATGATTATATCTATCTATCTATCTATCTATAAAAGTGAACATGTCTGTGTGTCTGTCTGTCTGTCTGTGTGTGTGTCTGTCTCTCTGTATACATTTCCCTACGCAATAACTCTGTCAATTTTTTGTCTACAGACTCGAAATTTGATATACAGGGTACTGGGATTTGGGAAAATCTTTTTAATTTTCGGCCAGTTAACGGGGTAAAAGTTTAACGATTTGACCTTTGAGAACTCTACTTAACTCCTCCGACAATTTTTGGTCTAAACACTTGAAATTTTAGATATAGGTTCCTAGGACATGGGTCTAACTTAATAACTACATTTGAGCCCAAAATAATAAATGTTAAGGGGTCAAAATAGGGATACAAGTTTTAAAAATTGACCTCTTTTTTGTTTTTTTTTTGTTTTTTTGCTCAGCATACACCTCCAAACACCCGGGCAAAGCCTGGCCGAAATGCTAGTATATCTATGAAAATGAACGTGTCTGTGTATCTGTCTGTCTGTCTGTGTATCTGTGTATCTGTGTGTTTGTCTTTGTGTGTATATTTCCCTACGCAATCACTCTGTCAATTTTAAGTCTACAGACACGAAATTTGATATACGGGGTACTGAGATTTGGGAAAATCGATCCGCTGAAAATTTTGGGTCTAAACACTTGGAATTTTAGATATAGGTTCCTTGGACATGGATCTAACTTAATAACTTGATTTGAGCTCAAAACAATAAATTTTAAGGAATCATAATAGGGGTCAAATTTTAAAAAATTGACCGCTTTTTTTTTTCAACATACACCTCCAAACACCCGGACAACGTCGGTCTGAAATGCTAGTATATCTAGAAAAGTGAACGTGTCTGTCTGTCTGTGTGTCTGTCTGTGTACATTTCCCTACGCAATAACACTCTCAATTTTTAGTCAACAGACTCGAAATTTGATAACTTGATTTGAGCTTAAAACAATAAATGTAAAGGGGTCAAATTTTAAAAAGTTGATCTTTTTTTTTCTTTTTTTTGCTCAGCATACACCTCCAAACGCCCGGGCACCAATGCAAGTATATATATATATATATATATATATATATATATATAAATATATATATATATATATATATATATATATATATATATATATATATATAAGTGAACGTGTCTGTGTGCCAGTATGTCTGTCTATGTGTCTGTCTGTGTGTCTGTGTATTTTCCCTACGCAGACTCGGAATTTGATATACAGGGTACTGAGATTTGGGAAAATCTTTTTGATCGGTTTTCGGCCAAACATTTGAGAACTCTACAAAACTCCTCCGACAATTTTGGGTCTAAACACTTGAAATTTTAGATATAGGTTCCTTGCACATGGTTCTAACTTAATAACTTGATTTGAGCCCAAAACAATAAATGTTAAAGGGTCAAAATAGGGGTCAAAGTTTTAAAAAATTGACCTCTGTGGTCTCTACCAAATTACTCAGACAATTTCTGGTCTAAACATTTGAAATTTTACATAAAGGATATTCAGAGGTAGGGCAAGCTTTTTAATCGGTTTGGGTCGAAAAGTTTTAGTTACCAATATATAAATGTGTGTATGTATGCATGTTTGCATGTCTGTCTAAAATTTCGACAAAATTAATTTTATTGCTTTTCAAAATTAGTTCTTGTTTTAATTTATTTTTATTGCATTTCAAAATCAATTCTTGTTTTAATTGCATTGTGACAGATACATGAATAAACATAAGCATTATCACTGAGAACGACTGTTAGATAGGGAAGCGTGCTGATACATACAAGAAGATCTGATTGGTCGAACTAGAAGGTATCTTTTGATAGCCAGGATCTATTAGAAAAATGGGCGGTCCAGTAGAGTGCAAATATATTACTGTTGTCTTGTAGTATTGAGTATTGTTGTCATATTTGGGCAGGTGCATCTGCTACGAGTCTCTCCCTCTTGGATAGGGTTCAAAAGAGAGTCACCAACATGAGAAGTCCTGAACTGTCATCTAAGCTTCAGCCTCTGTCCCATCGACGAAATGTTGCATCTCTCTGCCTGTTCTACAAGTACCTTAATGGTGAATGTTCTGATGAACTTCAAGCACTTGTACCCCCTCGACGTAAATACCCGACAAGGAGCTAAATCCTACCCCTACACAGTAGAGATACCTAAGTGTAAGAAAGCCTTCTACTCTAATAGTTTCTTCCCCAAGAACTGCTAGACTTTGGAACTCCCTTCCGGGATTCTGCTTGCCTAACTGTACTGACATGCAGAAGTTCAAGTGCAATGTGAATAGACTTCTTGCTGCTCATCTCCCTTCATAATATTCCTACAACTTATGACCCCGATAGTTTCCCCCTACTCCAAAGAGGGACTGTGCCTTGTTTGGGGTAAAAATTAAATTTATATATATATATATATATATATATATATATATATATATATATGTATATATATATATATATATATATATATGCTCCAAAGAATTATCTAAAAATTGTTTCAGACAATTTTGAATCGGAGACAAACGTAGTATCTGCTCTAATACTACGGTTCATCTATTCTGTCTTAGGACTGAGCCAATTTTTATTTTTGTCCCAATAAAATGTACCCATTTTTTTTTCATGTTGGATCTCATTATAAACCGATCCTGTTGATAACTTTGTCCTCGTGTCCTCGTGGGAAGGTAAAAAATAGAAATTCCAGTGTCATTTTAATGCAATTATTTTTACTTCATATTTCCCGTCTGCAGTGAATGAAAGAAAAATTAGTCTATATCGAGGCAATTTCATTTTTGTCCCAAATAAGAGTGCCTACTTTTGTAGAGCTGGATTTCATTAAAACTAGATAGTGTGCCTAATTCTCTCCTCGCAAGCAAAATGAATAAATAGAAATCCAAGTGGCATTTTTTTTTTATTTCAACGTATTGGATGAATAACTTTTTTAAAAAAAAAAGAAAGAAGGAAATAACTTTTTAGAAGAAGAAGAAGAAGAAGAAGAAGAAGAAGAAGAAAAGGTGTTTAATAATAAGAAAAAGAGTAGGTTTGCATTGTCTGAAAAAAATATAGAAAAAACATGGCGATCATAAAAGGTGTATTTCGCGTACTTTCTATATATTGTTTCTCTATATTACACAGAACTCTTTAGTGGTTTGGCCAGTACCTTGTATACGTGGACGTTTTGATTGTTCATTGAAACACAGAACATTCGACGGATAAAAATCATTACGACCATTATAACGTAATCTACCATTGAAGAGTATTTCTGTCGGAATCAGACAATTTTTACAATTTTCTGTGAAAAGTGCTCGTAAAAAAAAGACTGAAAACTTGTTGAAGACACCTAGTATTATATTAAACTAGACTACCCGTGACCCGTTGGGTCAGTATGTAATATTAGCTATGGAATTCATGTATGAGCGTGACACTTGTGACGTAAAGAAAATAGGGTTTTTTTTTTACATAACAGAAACATATCTATGAAAGCATATTAAAATGAAAAAAGAATATAGGTAGATTTCTATGAGTCGTTCTGTTTATTATAATTGATTATTTTTGAAAAAAAAATCACAGTTACTGAATTATACGTGGTTTGCCATACTTATAGGTAAATATGCACTGAACAGATACCATAATACTTATTATAGTTAAATTCAAATTTTGATATATCTGCTTTTTTTTTTAATTTTACATCGTTCATTTATTACGTTTAAGTTATTTTAGACCCCACTCTTCTGATGTTAAATAACAATTTCGAAATAATAACGTTAATATTTCAGCGTCCCAATTTTCTTTTGTTTATTTTTTTCGCGTTTAAATTATCAATATAAACAATTGTTAATACTGTCTGCTTTTTTTACATCGTTCATTTCCGTATTACGTTTAAGTTATTTTAATCCCCACTCTTCCCATGTTAAATAATAATTTCGAAATAATAACGTTAATATTTCAGTGCGCAGGTCATGCGCGCATGCGCAACCGGATGTCGTAAATCGGAAAGTGGGTTACATACATTGTTACAAGATCATTTGAGTTTTATAATTATATAGATTATCATGACAGAAATTGCCGAAGCTAGATTAAAAAGTTTTGAAAGAAGAAGGAAAAAAAGAAAAAGAAAAAAGAGGCCTACACCGTCTGAAAGTACGGAAATATGAAGAAAATAACAACCACATAATCGGAGTTAAATCTGTAATTGAAGATTTTTTTTTTAGTGTAGATTCATATTTGACATTATTTGGATTATTCGGACTACTGCTCTCATCTTGAATGTTATTTATTTATTTTTTTACACAGTGATCACCACTTATCAAGGCCCGGAAGCCACTCAGGGATAAGGGGTATTGCAAGTACATTACGTTAGTGTGGAGATTTGATGAAGTGTTTACTTAAGGGGGCGGTTCATTAGGAATTTGTTAACATTGGACTTGAAGACATCCAAGTTGTAGTCCGGTGGGAAGCAGGCAGACGGAACAGAGTTCCACAGGCGTGCAGTTCTAAGAAAGAAGCTTTGTACATGGAATCCGCGTTTTGATTTAGGCACAGATATAGAGTGGGGGAAATTTTTCACAGTGGATTCAGCTAGACGGGTGTTTTTCGTGAAAGATTGGCGAGGGGGGACAAGAGATTGGAGTTCAGACGAGCATCTGCCATGGAAATAACGATAAAACAAGGATAGGCTCGCAACATCTCTTCTGTGGAAGAGAGGTTGCAGGGTAGAGAAAAGGGCATCCCCCATTAAGCCACGAAGTCTATTTTGTACTCTGTCAAGGCAGGATAGGCTGCTTTTAGCAGCTCCTGCCCAGATATGGCAAAAGTATTCCATTCTTGGACGTACTTGGCTTTTATTATTTTCAGGATTTGCTTGAGGAAACCTCCGACCTTCTTCAGATGTATTTTATCGAAGCGTAACATCTTTCTGTTGGGTTGTGTGTTTTATACCCAAGCGGGTTAGTATGGTTTCATTCCGTCAGCCATAATCGAGTAGATATTATAAAAAAATTCGTAATTTTAGATCTTTTTTTTACATAGGCATAACCACTTATCAAGGCCAAGAGATCACTCGAGTATATGGTTAAGAGTGTACAGTAGTCAATTGGACAATATAGTAATCGTTAGTAATGGAAATTCGGTAAATTTTTTAACTTAAGGTGAACGGCTCATCAAGAACTTGTTTACGTTGGACTTGAAGACAACCATATTGTAATCAGCTGGAAAGCAGGAAAACGGAAGACGATTCCACAGGCGTGCAGTTCTAATAAAGAAGCTTTGTTCATGGAATCTACGTCTGGGTTTAGGCACAGATAAAGAGTGGGAGGGAATTATTGAAAGTGTTTTTAGCTAGACGAGTGTTTCTTGTGAATGTTTGGCGATGAGGTACCATAGATTGAAGCCCAGTCGAACACTTGCCATGAAAATAACGATAATGCATCTTATAAAACAGTCGCCATTTAGAAGAGTATCACTTACAAAGGAGTTTTAACTCGTACTTTATCGGTTACGTCACGTCATCTATTACGTCATCTCGCCTGACCCTCCATTGTACACTGTCTGTCATGTTTCATTTTTGCATATCATTCTCCATTGGTTTGTCGCATTTAAGTTTGAGATAGATTTTTTTTTTCTTTATTCTGTCAAAGACGTTTTTATCACTAAAACGCGCAGGTAGATGCATCACAAGTGTCTATTACTGGTTTTCTTTCTTTCATTTTATTTCTAAAAAGTTAAATATTTCTTTGAATGCCTATTTTAAGAAAATTAATTTGGCGCATCGAGATGTTGATCGTATTTAACCGAGACCCACCTTACACCACAATATATTAGATTGATCACGCCGTCTCGTTTTAATAATGTTAGACTTCCGGCACGATTTTCCGTAATGAAATTAGTTAAACGTGACCTGATCTGGCTCGTCTTCACTCGCATTGGAAGCTGCTGAACGCGCGCTGTGCTGTCGAGGTTTTTCTCTCGCCTTAAGACGACTTTGATTAAAAGCTAGTCCTGCTCACTGTCATAATGTCCTCGGCCAACCACTTGTAATTTCGCTCATATCAAACGGATAATTGCATTTTTAGCATTAATTTATTGGGAAATTTTAAATTGTATTTACTTTTTCTTCTTCTTCATATCATTATTATTATTATCATTATCATTATTATTATTATTATTATTATTATTATTATTATTATTATTATTATTATCGTTGTCGTTGTTGAGCTTTTATGTCATCTTATTCTCATATTTGTTTTGGTTTTTAATGCTGAACTTGAAATGATTTATGTGATTGCGTATGCTGCAAATATAAAAATCGATTATTGGCGAATCTTCCTTTTTATTCATAGCGTATTTTTATGCGAGCACAAACGTGGGACAGCTCAAAGAAACCCTAGAAAAATCCATAGAATACCCACACACATATTTATATAGTACATAAATATAGTAATGTTGAGTTTTCCCATCGGGAATCACACAAGATAGGTGCCACATCATTCCAATATGGTCACCATATATATATATATATATATATATATATATATATATATATATATATATATATATATATTCATCCACATACAGTACTGTTTCGTTGTATCACAACTCATCAGTGCGGCTAGACATGCACCTGTTCCAAGCCGTGGATCGAACCTGTTTACAAACAAATAAATAGTGCGCTTCGCTTAATCGCTTAAATACGTGTCAGGTGAAAATATGTTTACGAAGTGCTCAATCCATAGAGGAGGGTTTGATAATCATTCACATAAGCACTGTTTCGTTGTATCACAACTCATCAGTGCGGCTAGATATACTCCTTTTCCAAGCCGTGGATCGAACCTACAACCGTCGTGTTGACAGTCGACAGCTGTAAGCATCGGACCACGAATCAGTGGCCGTAAATATTTCTCCTCAAATGCCTATTAAATTAACATTTGCCCGTCGCACAGTGCTCAAACTATCAGTTTGTTTACAAACAAATAGTGGGTTTATTTATATATATATATATATATATATATATATATATATATATATATATATATATATATTAATTCTTGGCCTGAAGACGTAATCCCCCAACGTGGGTGATTACAGAAACATGTATGCACATATGTAGCCATTAATGTTTGTATAAATAAAATTAATATACCTGCTCTGTTCACTCATTGAGCACTATTTTGGTAGACACATGTTGTTTCATTGGATGCACTTCTAGGAAACTAAACTCTACTGGCTATATATATATATATATATATATATATATATATATATATATATATATATATATATATACCATAGTGTATCGTTGTACTTGGAATAGATACTCATTTTATAGTTCATTTTAAACTGGTTTCATTGGCAACACTTCGTTACTTTTTTTTCAACCCATAACTGGTACATTAGTATATTAGTATATTATGCTTCTCAGTAATAATTATACCACTTATCAGTGCGAAAATAGTTTGTTACTTTTTTGTAAGCAGGTATATCTAATAAAACCTTAATTTTTTTTCAAATGAACAAAACACATGAATGCCTATTCCTTTTAATGCGGTAAACTCTAGCCATAGTATTGCACTATTAACATTTTCTAGCATTTATAACGTTTTAAAAGATCCATTAACAAATTGAAACTCCTTACCCACTAAACAAAATAACATAGTTTACTTAATATGTATACAAATTATACTGTAAATATTTGGGGGGGGGTCTTTGTAAGTATAGGATTTTTGTCGCTACACGACTCAGAGGTAGATTAATTTAATTGACACGAAATTGAACGACGTTACCACTATCATTTTGGTCCTGGATATGACCTTAAACTATATCCAGTGGTGAGGCCCCAGCTTGCGGGCTTTGGGGAGTGTGGGGCCACCCTTTAATTACGATTGCTCCCAGGTCCACTCTGACCCGGAGTAGTAGTACCTGTTAGGGTCCCAACTATGGGTTAAATAGAAACTGATTTGAAAACAACAAATATATTGTATTCAAAAAAATTTCTTCAAAATCTTTGGATTCGGCATTAAATAACCCGAAAAGGGTTGATATGCCGTAAAACAAAAACAACCAACCAACCAACCACTATCATTTTAGATGTTGAGTAGATCATCAGAAATTCAGAAATTCTTTGGTAAAACAGCAGTTACTCATGTAAATAGACAAGTTTTCTAATGACACAATGCTCTATAAAAGACACGAAGGGAAAACGAATGAACACATAATTAAGGCAAGAACAGAAACACTAGAGGAACACCTCCAATCTATAGTGGAATGCTATGGTTACATTTAATACTACCAAAACCAAACGTGTTCGCTTCAATAATTACAAGACACCTTCTCAACCACCAATAGCTATGGCTAAAGATACATGAACTGAAAGTACTTCTGTCAAATTCCTCGGCTTAACGTTCACATGGAGCATGAGTTGGAACGGATACATCAAGAGCGTTGCAAAGGCCACTTCGAAGAATGTGGGCCTTCTCTACTGTTCTAGAAAGTTACTTGCACTTGAAAATATCCTGAACCTCTACAAGGCCATCATTCGCCCATGTGTGGAGTGTTTTTGTCTCATTTAGGCTGCTGCATCTGCTACTGGTCGCTCACTCCTGGACAGGGTTCAAAAGAGAGTCGCCATACCTGATAGGTCCTGAACTCTCATCTAAGCTTCAACCTCTGTCCCATCGACGAAATGTTGCATCCTCTGGCAGTTTTCCAAGTATTTTAATGGTGGATACTCCGATGAACTACTAGCCCTTGTACTCCCTTGATGTAAATAACTCCGACAAAGCAGCAAAGCAGCAAAGTCCCACCCCTACACAGTAGAGACCTCAAGATGTAAGAAAGCCTTCTATTCTAATAGTTTCTGGCCCAGAAGTGCTAGACTTTGGAATTCCATTCCGGTTTCCTGCTTCATCAACTCTACTGACATGCATAAGTTCAAGTGTAATATGAACAGATATCTAGCTGCTTAACTCCCTACATAGTTTTTCTGCAAGTCTTGTCCTTGATAATAGCCCCTATATCAAAGTGGCACTGTGCCTTGTTTGGGGTGAAATTGAAATAATAAAAAATAATTTTAAGTGTTTTCCGAATAGCGTTATGGTATCGTCACAGCCTTTGTTGGCGGAACACACACACAAGGAATGTTGGCTTTTTTCATTGCAGCTGAGAGCAACGATGATACATTGAGTTTCTGCAGAAGCGACAACTTTGCGCTAGTGTGAAAGAAATATTCGAAAGGTAAATTTACATTCCAGTTGATGATGTTATAACAAGGGCTATGGCAACAGCATATTCTTTTCATTGTTTTGACTCTCAAGTATATATAAGACACAGTTAGACACAATTAATCAACCGAGGACCACATCACTCTATATAAAAGCATATAAGATATTAACGGATACACACTCGAGAGTGAAAACAATGAAAATAATATGCTGTTGCCCTAGCCCTAATGGATCTAAAACCAAGCTGCTATCTCTACATCATCTGCTCTCTAATGCCAATCTGGCATTGGTTGAGACGAATAGCTATCGTCTTGGGGAGACTTCATGTTTTGACAAGATTCAAGGTTTGACCTTTACTCCTGACCTGAAATCGAACACGTATATCAAATCCATTGCAAAGGGCGCTGGAAAAATGGTAAGATCCTAGTACCGTTCCAGTAGGCATCTCACCCCTGATGCAATACTCTATCTATATAAAAGCCAGGTATGGCCAACGATGGAGTACTGTTGCCACATCTGGGTAGGAGCTGCTAGAAGCCACTTATCCTGCCTTGACAGAATTCAAAATAGACTTCTTAGTTTAGTGGAGGATGCCCTTTTCTCTTCCCTGCAACCTATTTCCCACAGAATAGACGTTGCGAGTCTGTCTCTGCTTTATCGTTATTTTCATGGCCTGGTCCCCCCTCGTCAAACTTTCACGAAAAACACTCGTCTAGCCAAAACCACTATCAATAATTTCCCACACTCTTTATCTGTGCCTAAACCTAAATGTAGATTCAATGAACAAAGCTTCTTTCTTAGAACTGCACGCCTGTGGAACTCTCTTCCGATTACCTGCTTTCCAGCTGACTACAATCTGATTGTCTTCAAGTCCAATGTAAACAAGTTCTTGATGAACCGTCCCCTAAGTAATCCAATTTACAAAATTCCCACTACTTATGTTTCCTATGCTATAATCACATTGACTAATGTATACCCATTAAGCCTTATTCTCGAGTGGCCTCCGGGCCTTGATAACTGGTAATTCGTGTGTAAAATATAGAAAGAGCGTGATTGAAGAAAACTGGAGATTAAATATATGTTAACATAATCATAACAATGAAGAAAATGAAAAAAAAACACAATAAAAAGAATATTAAAAAAGTAGAAAAAACTAATTTAAAAACTTATTATGCCTGTATGTCTCCATTTTCTTCAAAGTACATTGCCACTAAAACTCAAGGTCGCAAAGCGCTAAATGTTTTAGTGTCGATTGTAACTGATTACACCGTCATATATATTTTTTTTACTTTTAGAATCACTAGTATATATTGGGTACAATATAATAAGAATTAAATAACTGCCTCTATAATAATAACTAAGAAATTTGCATGAATTAAAACATCATACTTATACGGCAGGTGTAAGTCGACTTAAACTGTTCTTATACTCATACGCAATACGTAAAAATAGGTTCATTTTAAACTAGCTCTTGTCCGTCTGACTACCGCTCAAACGGTAACTAGAGCTGGATCCCTAAATGATTTTTTTTTATATCACTTGTAGTTGATGACGCCCGTCACATTTTTTTTTTTTTTTACTTTTGAAATCACTAGTATATATTGGGTACAATATACTAATTAATAAAGAATTGTCTCTATAATAATAAGTACGAAATTTGCATAAATAAAATATACGTATTTTACGACCGGTAACACCGGGCGCCATCTAGTAAGAAAAAAAAAGATGAATATTTTTAAAACTAAGAAATAAGACTAAAACGTTTATAAGTAGATGTAGAAACTGGTGATGATTTAAAAAAGAAAGAAAGAAATGAAGAAAGAAGGCGAATAAAAGGAAGAAGAAGAAGAAGAAGAAGAAGAAGAAGAAGAAGAAGAAGAAATAATCGAGTAAGATTAAATCAATTAGAAAATGAAATAAGGAAAAATAGACTTTAGAAATAAAAGAACAAAAATATGACAGTAGGAGAAAGAGAAAAAGAAAAACGTGGAGGCGAAGAAGATTTAAATGATAATGACATATTACAAAAATAATAATAAGAAGAATAAGAAGAAGAAGAAGAAGAGGAAGAAGAAGAAGAAAATCAATAACGAAAAGAATATTAATTCCGAAGAAAACTCAGCTAAAATGGCGAATGATAATAACTTATAGCAACAACAAGAGTAATAATAATAATAATAATAATAATAATAACAAGTATAACAATAATAATTATGATAACAATAATGATAATAATAATAATGAAATAATAATAATAATAATGACAATAATAATAAAAATAATGATAACAATAATATTCATGATAACAACAACAATAATAATAATAAAATAATGTTCTTGATAACAATAATAATAATAATAACAACAATGTTCTTGATAACAATAATAATAATAACAATAATGTTCTTGATAACAATAATAACAATAATAATAATAACAATAATGTTCTTAATAACAATAATAATGATAATAATGTTCATGATAACAACAACAATAATAATAATAACAATAATAATAACAATAATATTCTTGATAACAATAACAATAATAATAATAACAATAATAACAATATTAATACTAATAATACTAATAATAATAACAATAATAATAATGTTCATGATAACTATAATAATAATAACAATAATAATAACAATAATGTTCTTGATAACAATAATAATAATAATAATAATACTAATAATAATAATAATGAAATAATAATAATAATAATAATACTAATAATAACAATAATAATAATAATGAAATAATAATAATAATAACAATAATGTTCATGATAATAATAATAACAATAATAATAACAATAATGTTCTTGATAACAATAATAATGATAATAACAATAATAACAATACTACTACTACTACTAATAATAATAATAATAATAATAATGAAATAATAATAATAATAACAATAATGATAACAATAATGTTCCTGATAATAATAATAATAATAATAATAATAATAATAATAATAATAATAATAATAATAATAATAAAAATATTGAGAAGACGAGGAAAAGAAGACATTTAATAACAAAGAAAATATAAAAAACAAATGTGCGAATGATAATGACTTATAACAATAACAACAACAATACTACTACCAATACTACTACTACTACTACTAATAATAATAATAATAATAATAATAATAATAGTAGTAATAATAATAATAATAAGAAGAAGAAGAAGAAGAAGAAGAAGAAGAAGAAGAAGAAGAAGAAGAAAAATCCAATAACAAAAAAATATATTAAAAACCGAGGAAAATAATTCAACTACAAATGTGAAAATAATAATTACTTAGCAAACAAGATGGGGTTCGTTTCGCTTAAAGAGAATTACATTAGTCGATAATTGTTTGATTGTGCGAGTCAAGATTGTCTCTTAACAAAACCATTCGCAGCTTCCGGTTCTACTATTGATTAAATATTTACTGTTTAAGATTTCGCGCAAACTTTAGGCGTAATTTATAAAAAAAAACAATTGGCACTCTTCCCTAAATCGAATACAACAACAATAATTATTTCTTCATCCTTAATCACACACAAAATAAGAAAATAAGTACCTATTTTATGAGATTTCATTGATTTGTTGTCGTTTTAAGTTTTAATCGATGAGTGAACCCATTTTGATATTTTCTATGTTTATCACGGAAACCGTAACTGAATCTATATACTATTAAAAGGTTAAGGTTTATTGGAAGTCTGTTTGTTCAGAAACATGTTATTGCTTAGCAAAAATGAATAGGTAGGGTACGCCTTACTAGGTCTTATGATAACAATAAGTGAGTTCGAGTCAGCCATAAGTCTAAAATAAAAATGTTAACTGGATAGTTGCTATAAAAATTTAAAGAAATAAAAAAAAAACAAATAAATATCATCACCCACATTTTTTGTGAAGTAATCTTTTTTATAACACACAACAAACATCTATACTCCTAAAAATGTGTATTTTGTTTGTGTGTGTGTGTGTGTGTGTGTGTGTGTGTGTGTGTGTATTCATATTAAGACACTTTTTTTTTTTTTTTTTTTTTTTTTTTTTAAAGAAAATACAATCGTGGAATTGCATTCACCAACAAAAGATCTAACTGATTTGCATATCCTTTAAAACATTCATATTTAATTAACTGCCTATTACGTTTTTTTGGTTTTCTTCTGGGATGATCATCTTTAGTTAACTATTACGTGTAATTATATTCATGCAGATATTTTACATGAGTTATACTTACGTAATATTGGCAAAAAAAAGTTTATAGTAAACACAAAACCCTTTCCAATGTATATGTTTGTTTAAAAAAAATTGCCTACCAAACTCCGCCTAAAGTTTTTGGTCTACAGACATGAAACTTCATATATAAGGTATTTGAATCCATGCAAAACTTTATATTTGGAGTTTAGCCCGGAAAAAATCGGTACAAAGGTGTGAAAATTAAAAAGAAAAAGAATGAAATTTGCCAGGTGAAGGTCGAACGCCGGCATTATGAATATGCATGCATAACGTAGTAGCTAGTGGTTCATGTTTTAATTTTTAACTTTGAAGTAAACATGTCTTCATAGGTAAGTCATTAACGACAGAGGCAACAATAAATTGTAAGCAAAGCATTTTGGTTTCGATTCTCAGTGGTGGCGCACGAGTCATTTTTTTTTTTTTTACTTTTTACTTCATTACTATATATTGGGTCTAATATAATATAATAATAAATACGAAACCTGCATTAATCAGATTATCATATTTAATCGTATTTTACGGCTGGGCAAGGCCGGGCGCCCTGCTAGTATGATACGAAGTGTATTCAGCGTTAGTTCAAAGCGAAACACAAGAGGCGTTCCATGAGTAAAACCTGCCTTTCTTATTCAAAATGTTAAAGAGCTACGAGGACAGGAACGGTACTGTCAAAACGAGCAACCCTTTGTGTTCTAGAATATAGTTTACTACATAATCAGCATTATTCTTAATGCACTTTTGCCAGCGATAAACAATGGCTGTTCATGGGCGTCTGGAGCGCGCTTTGTAAGACGATCGTTGTTTCAAAAGTAAAGCCTCTTATGTTTTTAATCCAAAAAGTTAAAAAGCAACAGTGACGGGAGTTGTACAATTATAACGCGTGATCTTTTGTGCTCTAAAATGTATCTTTTTAAATAGTCATCACCATTTTCAATGCACTTCTGTCAGCGATGAGGGATTGCTGTGCATGGGCACCCGGAGATCACTTTGTAAGACGAGGGCCGTTCCAAAAGTAAAGGCTCCTATTTTTTTACTCAAAAAGATGAAGAGCGGCTGAGACGAGGATTGTACCATTAAGATGGGTGACCTTTTGTGCTCTAGAATTTATTTTTCTACATAGTCAATGCCATTCTCAATGCTCTTTTGTCCCGAATCTAATGACGCATCACTGTTTCTGACGCACATCTATGACAGGGGGTGTCTTCTAAAAATCTCATACCCTCAATATCTTCAACAGAGAAATTAAACATTCAAGTCTTAGCATAGGTTCAGTGGTCATGACAATGCAATTTTAATCCTCTCTGATCCATTTGGGTAGAATGAAAAATAGGAAGAATCACTTTTTGGAATGCACCTCCTATTTCTTTTATTTATTTTTTTTTATTTATTTTTCTTCTTTTTTTTTGCTGAAAAAGAAAGTTTTGTATTACCCTACGCAAAATATTATAACGAATAATATATTTACTTTTAACAATGATAGCATGTATAAATTAATAATAATAATAATAATAATAATAATAATAATAATAATAATATAGCATATATAATCACGATAATGTTTGCAGTAACGTACATATGAATTGAATCTTTTTTTTCAGTCTCCATGTGAAAAGGCCGTGAGGAAAGGATCATTTCGGTGCTTAATTATTAAGACTATGGCAATTTATTTTTTCTGTCACGCATATCTTCCACTATTGCAACTACTAGCACACGTTAGCTTAACATTTAACTATATTATTATATTTCTGATTAGAGTTTCCATTATTTAATTTTACTTCATGTAGAATTTTAATTTGTTACAACTGAATATTAAAAAATTGTTGAAAAAATATACAAATTAAATTTAAGTGTGGGAATTATTTCTTTGTGGCGATCCATCTTTTTTTGTGAACAATGGATAAGCAATAAAACGTTTCATATTTATTGTTACAGCAGACTACGAGAGAAATATTTTTTTTATCAGAAATGGAAGATGAATTCAAGAAACGGGGGTACAAAAAATTTTTATACTCCGACACAATGTAAGATTCCAAGAGAAGATATTGACTGAAAAAAAAAACGATGTCCTTAGAGGTACAACCCGATACACATATGCATACAACAATCATATGTAAAAGAAGAAGAAGAAGAAGAAGAAGAAGAAGAAGAAGAAGAAGAAGAAGAAAGAAAGAGAAGCAGACAGAAGAAAGTTAGGATATCAAAATGGGCGATGATCAATTTCGATTGCTATATCAAAGAAGCTCACAATGTCAGTTTTAAAAAGTAATCTTTTTAAAGGTTCAGAGTTCCACTGAGATCCAATCAAACAATGAGGTGATTGTTTTTATTGTAAGTTTGGATATAATAGCTTTGTTACTATTATTTTTCTTTAAAATATTATTTGTGATTTATTGTGTATTTTTGCTGTACATTTATGCACATGTATATTTTAATGTATATTTATTCACATGTATATTTTAATGTATATTTATCCATATGTATATTTTAATGTACTGATCATGTCTTATGGTGACTTTTTTGTTTGTTTTGTCATGCCGGGTTATAAATTGTTATTGATTTGTAGGCTGTGTCTAGTTTCCTTATTTCTGAGGTGGCTTGTCTTTATTTCTCTGGTTTCAATAATCTTCTTAATTGGCGAGTTCTAATACATTATTGATCTGTAGGTTGTGTATAGCATCCTTATTTCTGAGGTTGCCTGCATTTATTTCCGTGGTTTCAACAGTTACTCTTACCTCTTTGTTTTTGTTCTTAAGTTTAGTTATAAGTTTCTTTAAATTAAAGCGCCTTTGTTCCTTAAAGTGGATGTGGAGTGGCCTGACCGATCTACCGATGTAAGACTCTATCCAATCGTTGCATTGTGTGCGCTATATTGCATAAATTTTTAACATTATCATTGTAATTATTGCCGTTGTAACACGATCCTGTGTTGTTTAACTACTGATTATGTCTTGTGTATAAATGTTATAAATTGCATGGACATTTTCTTCTAACAAAATACAATTACGTTGCAAAATAGTAAAAAGCGAAAATGATGTAAAATCACTTTAAACCAAGGTCGTATTGAAATTGACGATGGGAAATTCATAATATAATAACCAAACATAAAACGAAAATATTACTATGGCGTTGACGGAACCAGTTATCTGCATCGGAAATTACTGAAGGCACACACATCCATACGCAACATGATGATGAAGCTTAGCGTGTACTGATGGAGGCGGTTCTTAAAGAGCTAACTGTTGTTTCGGCCATAGATACTATCACTCTGGAAATTTCCGACCACAAAGTCCATATGACATTGCCACTTTGAAGCAAACTTAACTACTTTCATTATATGGCAGTCATCAATGAAATCAAACCTGAAGGTAAATTCATAAAACTCATGGAATTACCTGAACTAAAAGCAGGTTGACCAAAAGGTAATAGGTAGTTCCTTCACGAACCTCATGGAAGGGGTTACAAAGTTGACTAACAGAAAATCTATACCGCACGCCAGAAACCGCAAATAACGGGGAGCAAGTAGGAGACACGCCGCCGATATAGAAAACTTTGATAATCGCCAAATGCGAAATGTTATCGCGATATCCTTGTCCACATGTCACACATTTAAGTTAAGTTAAGAATAATTCTCTTCTAGGTCACTTCTTCCCCAAAATATAACATTTTAGAAACTCTTACCGCACATCTCCTTTTGTCTTTCCTACATGGAAAGAAGCTTTATTTGTATAGCAACCATTAGACGAAAGTGCGACGATAAAGAGAACTGGCGACGTCAGACGCAGATAATAAAAAACCCGTATGCATAAAAACATTTCGCTAATTAAAACATTCAGTGTGATGGCCAGCTTCATGTTCCTCCTATCTATTAGTGTTGAATTTTACAGCTTGTTATAGAATATATATTTTAATAAATAATGGTGAAAACGTACATCAGTTAAAGATAAAACTCCACAATTATTTCGAATTAACTTGACTAAATCTATTACACGCATGGTCTATTAAATAAAGTCATTGATAGACAGATATGCAAGGATATAATGAACTTAAATATTGATGTAGATTATGTGGAAAATTATAACATTACCGTCTTCGTCTCATTGACAAAAATTTTTTTAAGAGCTCCATTGGGAGTTAACAGGTTTTAGCTAACGGCTTCAATAATTCCTGGCGTATCACTATTTCTCTCTCCTTGGCTTTCGTTTTGTGAACCGCCGTGGTTATAGCAGCATTGGAGTTGTCTTTCTTGCTGTAATGAATACCGTGTCATTTTATTGCTGTCGTTTTTTGGGGGTTTTTTTCTCGTGTAAAATTTACAAAACAATAAGTTTGATTTTGTATTTTATGTCTTGCTTTTATGTTCTTTGCAGGAAGTTAGACAAAAGACCAAGTGTAATTGTAATGAAACTGTTGCTATGGAACAAACAGGATTCGAACTTGCCCCACTTGGGTTTTAAGTTTGTGCCGTTTACCACTTAGTCACCGTTATTCTTTATATTCGCTTCTGAATTTCCTATGTACAGGATCACACATTTTTAATAAATCCCCCTATAAAGGCGAAAGGCTCCGAAAATACGTCTGCGTTTCGCACAGACCCAAAACTAAATCATTTAGTATTATTAGCTATTGCACCACATACCGATATTAGAGTTGGCCAAAACACTGTGAAAATAGCATACTATTTGTGGAATAAACCAAACAATACTCTTTAATATTTATCGAATATTTTTTAAGCGAAGATGATGTTAAATATTGTTTATTCGGGATCAGCTGAGAGTGCTCAGATGTCAGTTCGACTCTCTGTTTGCAATATTATGACGTCACATTTCCTAAGGTAAGAGTAATAAGAAAGGGGTCGTCAGTTCACTTTGAAAAACACACGTGTGGACTTAGCATTTGAGAGAGGTCCGAATAATATATTATTAAGCAGCAATTATCGATCTCTTTCTTTCGCTCTCTACGCTACACTGATTCGTGGTTTTGGACAACAACAAGCGAATTAAATACATTTATCTTCAAACGTTTGCTATATTTGTAGGCAGCTTTCTTCAGTGGAGTAATATGGGAGTAAAGAGCGAACGCCCACTAATGTATTTTATGAACGTTTATGGCTTTTAATTGGTTACTAGCCTGGGTGCCCAGTGTTGCTCGGATGTTTGGAGGTATGTGTATTGAGCAAAAAAAAAAAAATTAGTAGGCTGGCTCGAACCCGTACTGCGAAGGAGGAAAAGAACGTAAAAATAATGTGACGTCTTTGTCGTTGCATTCCTTGCCAAACTGGAAGTGGCGAAGGTTTAAATTAAGGCTAGTTAATCGAAAATATCGGCGACAAAAGCGACCCCTCATTGTAGAAAATTATCCAGTTGGTGCTGTAGGAATTAATGTTTTAACCAATGTTTCGACATTTGTCGTTCGAAGGGTCGAGCTTCAAAACGATACCAATTTCGTGAAAATCTGTCGCCTTTTTCGAAAGTTTGAGGCAGATATACAAACATACATACATACATAGATGCATTTAAACAGATAGGCGAGATTTATATTATAGATGAGTTGTGAGAAACTAGCCCTGCCTTCGAAAGGAGTGTATCTAAAACGATACAAATTATCAATCTTCATCTCAGGAATTCAGAAATATATTATATATAAACTTGTATTAATCAGCATCGTGGAAATCTTTTGAGTGGTTTGATTCTTTGAAAATCGAATGAAATTAAAGGGCATTAAAACTGTTAAATAGAAAACGTTTTGGACTTGAGCTTTGTTTTAGCAAATATTTATTTATTAAAAGACGGAAATATTTATTTATTAAGCTACTTATATCAAAAAAATTTATAAAGGGTGATTAAAACAACTTTATAAAGAAAACTTAACTCCTCTGTTAAGAATTTGTTTTCTGGCTGCTTGATTGAGGGATTCTTATTTTGCGGTTTCTGTGCTGATTTTTTAATTCCAGAATTAGCTTATTCGTCGTCAGGCATGACCACTACAGTGCCCGTAAACATAAAACAGCCCAAAAGAAAACAGATATGATTTTGAATTATAATTCTTAAACCGTTGGTTGCTAGATGGGCCGTTTAATAGGGGACCGACAATATGAGTGTTGAATTCCTTCTGGGTGGCAGAGTTAACGGCGTGTTACAAGAAGTCGTTTTAATGAGTAGAAGACTAAAATCATAAATTCATAAAAAGAAAGGAGTATTTGATTTAACAATGTTATATCTGCAATGTGCTGAGATGTGTCATTAACATTCACAAAGCTTTTTTTGTGTCCCCCGACAAAAGAAGGGTGGAACTGTAAATTCACCCTTGTCCGTTCCTCCGTTCGTCTGTCAGCACTTTTCTCAATAATCACTCCCTGGAATTTTTTTGAAACTTTGCACAAACATTAAACATGATATGATTAAAAAAGTAACAGAACGGATTTTCCGGGGAAAAAAAACTCCGGTTGAACCCCCCCCCTCCCCCTAGAAGTGCCTTTCGGGTTAAAATGGCTAAAATTGACACTTTTATGCTTATTAAAAAAAAAATTGATGCCTTGGATTTTTATCAAACTTTCTGAAAAGTTGTAACTAACTGATTTCTATATAATTTTGTTTTTCTATACTTCACGATAACTCTTCGGTGTGCTCGAGTGGGTCTTTTAGGACTAATAAAAACACTCCATTTTTGGGACTATTTTACCATAGCTGTCCAAAATTTTCTGTGTATGTCTATTTAGCATTTTTTACATTCTGCTGAACTCAAATTTAAATATTTTAAGGCCTTGGGGACTTTTGAGGCTAAATGGTGGTTGCAAATGATGGACTTTCTTTTTTTTTTTTTTCATGGTGCAGAACTCAAATTTACATATGTTAAGGCTTAAAACTGCAGTTTGTCCATTCTCATTATGATTTGACGTCCCCTGGGGACTGTGCGAACTAAATGGGGGACGCAAATGCTGAACTCAGTCATTTTTTTTTATGCCTCGGTCACTGTGCACTCACGGGGGACCGTGCATGCTTCACTTACTTAACAGGCGAGTGTGTTGATGGTTAACAGCTGACAGCTAACCAACATCTGAAAAACAATAAAGCTAAGCTTATTCTCGCGAAAGAAGTCAGGGCGTACGCATTAGTCACATGAGAAGAAGTTACGTTCAACTCTGACAGAGAGTGTGTTTGACTTACGAGTGGAGCCAATGAGAAAATACCACGCATGAAAGATGTTTTGTACAGCCGGTCTATATAAATGACCTTTTCTTTTATATGTGAATGAAAATCAGAGTTTGTTGAGTAGAATAAACAAAATCAGAGATGACTAGAAATGGACAAGTATTACTGTATATTTCGGCGTATAAGACGACAGTTAATGTTAAAAAAACATCTTTCAAAATTGAACGTCGTCTTATACAACGGATATAAATGCCATATATATATATATATATATATATGTGATAAATTTATGAAACTTTTCTCCAATTTTGTACCTCGTCTTTTCTGACGGTCGCCTTGTACGCCGAAATATGCGGTATATATTATTTTATTTTTATTTTTTTATTTTTTGGAATCCTTTGAGATGAGGCTTCAAAATTTATGCAATTCTTTTTTGCGTACTGTTATCCTCATCTTCATCGTTGTTGGTGTTTCACCACGTTTCAGTCAACTAATCCTCTGGCCTTCATCAGATGATTAACTGCGATAGGATAGGAATACTGAATCTTGCAACTGCATCCCCAGTAATTACTGCCTTCCATAGTTGTTGTTTTGTCTCACCACATTTTAAGCCAACTAATCCTGAGGCCTGCTCTGGGTAAAGTTGAAACCGCTATCTTTAGAGAATGCTTGCCCAGAACCGTAAAGAGTCGGCGTCTCTATCCACTGGGTCACTGGCTTCAAAGAGAGACAATAACAACTATCGAAGACATTAATTATTGGGGATACAATTACAAGACTAAGCATTCCTATGCTGTTGCGGTAAACCATTTGAAGAAAGCCAGAGGATAAGTTAGCCGGAACGTGGTAAAACTATAACTATGAAGATGAGGATAACAGTTGGCAAAAATAATAATTACACACAGACAAAGATTGCTTGTTAAATACAGAAGTAATCAAACATCTCAACAAAAATAACCTTCTTAGTGACACTCAATATGGTTTCCGTTCTGCTAGATCTACAGCAGATGTGCTTACAGTTATATCTCATAGGATTAGCAAATCTCTCGACGGAGGCAACCTTTCTAGGGCAATTGCTCTTGACATATCTAAGGCCTTTGATAGGGTATAGCATAAAGGTTTACTTCACAAGATCTCTAGCTATGGTATAGGTGGAAATGTCTTCTCAATTATTAAATCATTTCTTTCTGATAGTTTCATAAGAGTAGTAGTTGAGAGGCAAAAATCAGAAGCTCACAGTATTAATGCTGGTGTCCCTCATTGGTCTATCCTGGGGCCAACTCTTTTCCTGATCTACATTAATGATCTTCCAAATCATATCCTTACATCATTTGTAGACATTTATACTGACGACACTACCATTTATGGTAGCACATCTAAGACAGTAAATGGGCAAGTTCTCACCGATTCTCTCTCCTCTGATCTTGAGCACGTTGTACAATGGGGAAAGGAGTGGCTGGTTACTTTTAATGCATCTAAAACCAAGCTTCTCTCTTTACATCATCAACATTCTGATCCACATCTGGCATCAATTGAAATGAATGGCTCTCGTCTTCAGGAGGCCTAAAGTTTTGACAAGCTTCTGGGCTTGACCATTACTCCTGATCTTAAATGGAACACGTACATCAAATCTGTTGCCAAGGTCGCTGGAAAAATGGTGGGATCCTTCTATCGATCCGGTAGATATCTCACTGCTGATGCAATTCTCTATCTATATAAGAGCCAGGTACGTCCAAGGATTGAATACTGTTGCCACATCTGGGCAGGAGCTGCTAGAAAGGACTTGTCCTGCCTTGATAGAGTTCAAAATAGACTTCGTAGCCTCGTAGATGTCTTTTTCTCTTCGCTGCAACCTCTCACAGAAGAGATGTTGCGAGTTTGTCTCTGATGTATCGTTATTTTCTTGGAAAGTGTTCAACTGAGCTTCAGTCTATGGTCCCCCCCCCACCTCGCCTAACTTTCACAAGAAACACTCGTCTAGCTGAAAAAAATATCAATAATTCCCCCTACTCTTTATCTGTGCCTAAACCTAAACGTAGATTCCATGAACAAAGCTTCTTTCTTAGAACTGCACGCCTGTGGAATTGTCTTCCGTTTTCCTGCTTTCCGGCTGACTACAATATGGTTGTGTTCACGTCTAACGTAAATAAGTTCTTGATGAGCCGTTCCATATAAGTTATCAAATTTACCGAATTTTCATTACTAATGATTACTATATTGTCCAATTTTCTACTGTACACTCTTTAACCCTTATCCTTGAGTGGCCTCTTGGCCTTGATAATGTGGTGATGACTATGTAAAAAAAAGAAGAAACTTCCCTAAGATCAAGTCCATTAGCACGTCGAGACATAATAAAAACTGGCAACAAAATTGCGACGAAGTAACCTAAAAAATGCAACGAACATTATACTTCCCTTTCTTTTCGATAATATATTCTTACATTTTATATAAAAAAGAATTTTGCGACCTTTTTTATTTCCTTGTTGTCGTTCATGCATTCTAATTTTCAACGGATTCCGATCTTCTGAAATAAATGTGAATACCTAACTTTAAATAAATAAAAAAAATAACGTGGAACTAAATAGAAAGTATGCACTTGCTCATGGCCGCCCTTATTGATATTGGATATTAGGAAAAAATGTTAATTACAAGTAAATTCTTAATTATTTTTATGTCGAATAGATTTTATTTTGTGTTTCTCTTAGCATTTATAAAATTTTGTTTTATTATTTGTAAATAATTGTATTAATTGATGTTAGAGTATTGTATATTTGTCTAATAATCAAGGATTAAAATATTTAAAAAAAAAACATATTTTCGAAATAAATCAGAATAGTTTTATAAAGATAAAGTTTGATTTGATTATTTGTTAAAAATAGTTTCCAAATTTTAAAATGAAAATTTCCGATTATAAAAAAATGTTTGATTTTATTTTTAAGAGAAATATCTCTTAATAATAAAATTATAAGAGAGATATCTCTCTTTATAATTAAACAAATTGTTAAAACTACCGTATATTTCGGCGCATAAGACAGATATAAAATAATCTTTAAAAACCAATATTTCATAAGATACCGGGTGTTGCAATCTCTAGCCTAAGCTAAACAAACGTGGTTTCGTGATTTTTCAGTCGTCTTATACAACCGATATGTGATAAATTCATAAAAATGTGTTCCAGTTGTGTACCTCGTCTTATTTGACGGTCGTCTTATACGCCGAAATATATGGTAATTATTTAAAAATAACATCCGAGCAGCAATTCGCAATTTCCTATTCATGGGTGGCCATGACAACGAGGGTATTTTTGAGTTTTAATTTCAATTGGCTAAAAATAAAACAAAAGAAAAAGAAACTAACAAGTATCAAAAGAATATAATGTTTGTATTTATTTCAGATTAAAACTTTAAAGTTACCAAATATTCTTTTTGTGTGGAAAAAAGGCGTTTAAGGTCATAAATAGTAATCTTAGTGTAACAGGGCGAAGACGCGCGCATATCAGCAGAAACAACCAAGATATGCAAATGATCGAGCCTCGTGTGAGGTGACATTTCAGCGAGAAAGAAAGAAAAAAGATTATTTTAAAAAAACTGCTGTGTAGTGGAGACAGAGATGAACGTATTACACACGTGGGCTGAGAGCGACGAGGAAAAACTTGTCCTAACAATAACCGCACAAAGACAGAGTATTACGCATTCGACGCGGTAGATTTCTGGTCAAGCACCCTGGAGTACTAGAAGACTTTTGATCAAGAGGCAGGGTGTTATTCAAAAAGTACATGTAAACAAATGTCTGTTGCTTCAATTGAAAAAAAGTGAGTCCAATTTTTTCTTGTTTTTGTTTTCTTGCCGCTGTCTGCATATAACGTGTGGGTCTTGATTGTTGACATATACTGCATTTCATTATGAGCAAACTATTAAAAGTGCTCTCTTTGTCATTCTGGTGTTCTCCATCTGTCTCTAACCGTTTCTCCCTCTCTCTCTTAATATTATATTTACTTCCTTCTTTTTTATAATACAGTTTACAACAGATGCTGTTCGTGATTTATATCTATGTGTTTTTATCGTTTTACCAATTGTGGGTGGAAATTGTAATTCATTGGGATCATTTAGTTTGGTATGTTTGTTTTGTTTTACGGCATATCGACCCTTTTCGGGTTATTTAGTGCCAAATCCAGTTATTTGGGAAATAGTATTCATGTTGCATCCAGTTATTTTGTAGAAGGTTTTTATTCTTCAAGCTCTTTGAACTTTCAATCACTAGGTGTAGTGTTTGGTTTGGTTGCTTTATAGTGGATTTTATCATTTTTGTTCACTGCCCTGCAGAACATGAATGTGTTTTGCAATGGTGAGAGGAAAAAAATGGTTACATTTTTAATGTTTGGCACATTTTTTAAGTTAGGAAATCAGTCAGGAAGTGGGGAAGATAGGAAGAGAAAGAGAAAATGAGAAGAAAAAATGGGGGAAAGTAGGTTGTTGTTTTTGGTTTGGTTTTCCAGAACATAATTAATTTCGCAAAAGGAAGTACAAAACCAAAAAGCATAAATGTTAGGTGCATTTCGTCTCATGAAGCCAATATCTTTATATAGCCTGATCTGGTAGCACCAGGGATCATCTGGATTATTTGGACTACTGTTCTCAACTAAGGTGTTATCTTCACAGCGTAACCTCTGACATCTGTAAGGTGTAACTTTTCGAACTAAGGATCTTTCTGTACGGAATGTTAAACCAAGTCACAGCTATGATTGGTCAGATGTCTTACGTAATTCATAATTGTATTTTTAGTATCGCCAGAATTGTGGTCCGTAAGCACCTATTGCGTAACGGAGAATCAGTTATAAGTGAGAGTCTTGTGGATATATATATATATATATATATATATATATATATATATATATATATATATATATATTATTTAATTGGAATTCATTATTGAGATGAGTATTATTTATTAATTTATCTATTGCGGACTATTATCCTCATCTTTCTTAATTGTTGTTTCACGACGTTTCGACCAACTATTCCTTTGGCCTTCATCAGGTGATAACCCCAGACGGGATAGGAACTCTGAATCTTATAACTGCATTCTCAGCAATTACTGCCATCCATTGTGGTTGTCGTCTTACCACGCTTTAACCAAGTAAGCCTCTGGCCGGTTTTGGGTAAGATTGAAACCGCTATCTTTAGACAATTCTCATCTGGAACCGTAGAGATTCAACGTCTCTGTCCACTGCGCCATGGTCCCCGAAGGGCGATCAAGTTTGGATTTTTTGGTCTTATGAATCCACGTTTATTCATTATCTGTCTTCCATGGTCGGGCCTGTACCGAATGGTATATTGGAATTCATTATTGAGATGAGTATTATTTATTAATTTATTTATTGCGAAAGACAACAACTATGGATGGTAGTAATGTTGAGAATGCAGTTAGGAGGTTCGGAATTCTTATCCCGTCGCGTTTTTCACCTGACGTCTCAATTAAATAATATATATACCATTCGGTACGGACCCGACCATGAAAGATGAGATAATAAATAAGCATAGATTTATAAGACCAAAAATCCAACCTTGATCGCCCTTTGAGGCCCGTGGCTCAGTGGATAAAGACGTTGGATCTCTACGGTTCCAGTTTAGAATTGTCTGAAGATAGCGGTTTCAATCTTACCCGAAGGCGACCACAGGCTTTCTTGACCAAAACGCGGTGAGACGACAAATGCATGGCAGTAATTGCTGAGAATGGAGTTAGAAGATTCAGAGTTCCTATCCCGTCGCGGTTACCAAATGACGAAGGCTAGAGGAATAGTCGGCGAAACATCGTGAAACAACAACTAAGAAAGATGGGGATAATAGTCCATAATAAATAAATTATTCTTGTGAATATTGAAGCAACAACAATGACTCAAGGAGAACAAGTGGGTTAAACAAATGATTCTATTCGAAATTTCACGCAGGTTCATGAGCTTCACATAAATATTTTCAAGTTTTGAGATTATATCGGCTGAAATTCTGTGCGAATATCATCCAAGATGAGAATAGTAGTCAGAATAATTCAAATAATACGAGTTATCGATCGTCATCTAAAAAATCTGAATCATAACACCGTAATCCATTGCTTCCGGTTATGTAATTTTTTAAATTAAATAAAATTGGATTAAACGTTGAATATTTAAGCACCGTTTATTTCTTATTTAGTTCAAACTCATTTCATATATGGGTTAATTCTATCCTTTCGGTAAATAAGGCCTTCTTTTTTATATGTGGTTTATTATTGCCTTTTATGATTTCAAAACAGCGTTTTTCTACCATTATGTCGAGTTGTCATTTTTACAGAACTAGCAGTCAGACCTCCACCGAAATCAGCTTCTGATGTAGATAGGCCGTTTTTGGTTTTCGCGTTTAAAAGGCGCGAGTTTGAATTCTTCGAAATCGGTCGCGGATTGGTACTCTTATTTAGAAGTTGGACATTCTGAACCATCAGGGGCGTATTTTCGGATTTTACCGATGCTGGCGTCTGGACTTGTTCTGGGAGTGTACCCTTACTTTGAAACGCCGCGTTAGACTCTTCTGTGGGGTTTTCATTTGGTGATTCTGGAGACTTTGGAGCGGTTGCCTTGACAGTAAATTCTTTAGAGATTTGCCCGGCTGACGTAATGGCTGTTCGTTCTATTTTCATTTGGTTTAGAATCGCGTTCTCGTTTGATACCAATTTTAGAAGTTCGTCTTTCTCTCGGTTGTCTTCTTGCAGAAAATGCAGCTCGCGGTAGAGAATCGCATTTATAAATCTTTGCCAAGAAGTGAGTGTTCTAAACTGCTTTTCGCCGTTTTCCCTCTTTTTTTCATTTATGAAACCCCTTATTTGGGTCTCTTGGTCCTGTAAAACCTTCTTCTTTATAGAAAGCTCGTCTTGAAGCTGGGCAATATTATCGTCGGTTCTCACGGCAAAATCGCGGTAAGCCTGCATCAAGCCTGGCGCACCTTGTTCCAGAGGGTTGAAACCGAGATGTGTAAGGACCCAGTCGCTTTCAGCTTTCAAAGATTCGTATCCAGCTTGCACGTCTTCCAATTCTCGAAACCGCTTCAAAAACTTACCAAAGTCGTCCAAGAAGAAAGCGAACTCGTTATCCATGACGGCGATCAGTTCTTTGTCGCAGGACCTCGGTTGTAACTGAAGTATCGAAGTTATCTGCTTGTGTGTGGTCCGCAGTATATTCTTAGAAATGTCTAACTGATCCCCCAAACGTTTCAGGCTCGACTCATTTGCTCGGTTATGGCGGATTTGCAATTCATTTTCGCCGTCGCAACGCACCTGCACATCTTTCACTTCTTTCTTCAATTGGCTTATCTGTTTGCTCAAGCGATTTCGTTCTTGATTGGACGATTCGATTTCATCCTTCAGTCGCGCAATCTCAACATCTTTCGATTTCAACGCCATGTGGAATTCGTACGACTGTTCTAACTGTAATTTCTTCACCTCCAGACATTTTTCTTTGTCTGTGTTCTTTTCTTTCCACAAACCACGGAACTTCAGTTCTTTTACCTGAAATAAAAAGCAGAACTGTTATATATATATATATATATATATATATATATATATATATATATATATATATATATATATATATATATATATATAGTAATTTATAAAATCTAGGATTTCTCAGGCTGATGCGCGAATTCCGTGGTTGTTTATCGTTTTTATATGGTTCTCTTCTGTTGAGGATTTAGTTAGCCAATCAGCTTTCTAGTATCCACTGCGCCCCTTCCTATCAGCCAATGGGCATGCATTTTATCGAACAAAGGATCTGTTTAAAAACTAGGTTAGTTGTTTAAGGCAGATATTTTCTTTTTTTTTTTTTTAGTTTATATATAAATATACATATATGTACATACATATATGCACATATATATACATATATATATATATATATATACATACATATATGTGTGATCGTTTATGTATATTCATGTTTATTTAGTTTTTAAACAGATCCTTTTTCGATAAAATGCATGTCCATTGGCTGATAGGAAGGGGCGCAGTGGATACTAGAAAGCTGATTGGCTAACTAAATCCTCAACAGAAGAGGACCATATAAAATGATAAGCAACCACAGAATTCGCGCATAAGCCTGAGGAATCCTAGAGTGGATGAAACGCCGAATATTCAGTGTAGCTTAATCGCCATATATATTTTATAAATTACTAACTGGCTCTACTTACGTATTGAGCACTTTTGAAGTAAATACTTAAAGTTTACGCATAAATCTATACTTTCGTATATTAATTTTATGTGAGTAAATGAAGTAGTTATATATATATATATAAATATATATATATATATATATATATATATATATATATATATATATATTGAAAGGTTGAATACCTAAAACTCGACGTTTTGTCCAACTGTTCCGTGGGCAGTACCAAGAGAGAAAAGCTAAACATAACAGAATACGTTTTCTTTTATTTATTTATTTATTTATTTATTTATTATTTTAGCATTTATCCACAGATAAAGCTCAAGAAACAACTGGGCGAAACGTCCAGTTTTAGGTCTTCCGTGTTGTCATATAAACTCATACCGTCGAACTTGTTGATCATTTCATTATTATGTATATTTATGCAGGCGACTTTAAGGGGTGTATGTGTGTTTGGGAGCGAGAAAAACTATAAAGAACATACAAAAACAAGGAATCCCTAACAATGATTTTTATATATATTATATATACTGGAGGCCTACTATTATGATGTAACTCGATATACCTATTTTACAATGGGGGCATCACTAATCAAGGTCCAAAAGCCATGTAAGGATAAGTATAAATCTTTGCCAATAAGTGAGTGTTCTAGAATAGTTTTCGCCAATCTCTCCTTTCTTTTCATTTGTGAAAAGCCTTATCTAGCTCTCTTACTCGTGCAATTTTCAGCCTCGATTCGGTTGCTCGGTTATGGCGGATTTGTAAACTGTGTTATGCCATAAGTAGTTTGTGCCCATATATAGACTAAAAAATTGACTCTTGGATCCAAAGACATTTTGTCTTTTTATTCCCAGTTTTCAATTTATTAAAGACTAGCTTAGGTACCCGGCGTTGCCCGAGTATTTTAAGATGTGTGTTGAGCAACAAAAAAAAGTGATAGTAGGCAGGCAGGCAGGCATGCTCGAACCCGTACCGCTAAGGAAGAAAATAACCTGAAAAAACGTGACGTCTTTGTCGTCGCGTCCATCGCCAAACAGGAAGTTACATAGGTTTTGATTATGGCTAGTAAATCGAAAAGCGGGGATGACTTTCGAAAATATCGGCGAAAAAAGCGACATCTTCCTGTTGCAAAGTGCCCAGTTAAGGGTGAAGGAATTAATGTTTTTAGCCAATTTTTCGATATTTGTCGTCTGAAGAGTTGTGAATTAGAACGATACCGATCTCATGACAATCCGTCGCCTCTGTCGAAAGCTTTGGAGATACATACATACACACATACATTTAAACAGACAGGTGACATTTGTAGTATAGAACACTACTTAGAGTGTATTTGGTAAATATTCGTACAATGTCATTTTTTTTCAAAAATCCCGAATATTTACTTGTATTCATGCTCAGTTTAGCTTTTGGATGTTTTCAAATGTTCGCATATTAATTGTCATATCACTTGAATTATGAGCAGCACTAGTTGATCCCACGACGCAGCAGTCGCATCTAAGTTCTAACCTTACTTTAATTAGTAGTGCCAAAGCTAAGTTCACTCTGTTAAAATCCATGAAGTAGCATCAGGATCCGTCGTCGTCCGGTTGTTTGTATCTCAGCTCATGGGGAAATAAAAATAACTTTATATGACTTGCTTCTATCGCTGCCGGGGATTAAAAAATTCTACTCTACTGGGTTTAATAAGTAGCTTTCATCCAAGAAGAAGAATTAATGCAGACCAGATAATCCTAAGCCACGACCTTTGCGATCATACAAAGTAAACAGCGGCGGCGGCAGCAACAGACATTGTGAATATTAATGATCATGTTATGTACGCAAGAACAGACTGCTAAGAGCAAAGAATTTTCAGCTCAAGAATAAAGAGGGATAATGCTAATTTGAAGAATCAAATCAAAAGTAGTTGCGAAAATACGGTACAAGAGATACAGCGGACCAATAAAGACCAATATGATTGGAATACAAATTGGATTAATTAAAAAAATTGTTTAAAAAACACAACTTTTATAAAATCAAAGTCAAAATGATTTTTGGAAATTTTCTAGCCTTTACTTAAATGAAAACATACTGCCTAAAGGTACACACACACACACACACACACACACACGTTGACCTTCAGAATCTTATACACAAAATAATAAAAGAATACTTTGATGTAACGTCAGGAAGATATCTTATTTTATTATAGGTAGCGCCATATATATATATATATATGTGTGTGTGTGTGTGTGTGTGTGTGTGTGTGTGTGTGTGTGTGTGTGTGTGTGCGCGAAATACGTAACAATAACGGTAATAGAGGTTATGAAAATTACCTTTACATTAATAATACCTTGCTTCGCATAATAATTTAATGGGCAAACTCTACCGTGTTAACTAAAATTAACTATCAGAACCATATATACAAAATAACAAAATCGTACTTTGACAAAAAAAAATCGTACTTTGACAAAAAGAAAGGTCCAGACTTCAGTATGTGTAGCGAATATAATCTAAAAATGTCCCATCTATTGAGGAGCGTGTTTAATTTTCACGTTAGAAATTAACATTATGTTTTACTCTGCATTCGTCAAAATCAATAGACAGTTACTTTACGTGGTAAAAAGAAGCGCAACATAGATATAGTGACCTTTTGTTTGATGAAGTTCTCCACTTCGGTCCTCTGTTGTTGACCTAGACATTTCTCGAGTGAGGGCAGGATTTCGAATAGAGCCTTTGTATCGATCACGTCACTTGATTTTTCTATTTCAAAAAGAAGAAAAACAGATTACGTTAAGAGGAACGAAACTTGTGGAAATGTTGCATGGTAATGCTTGGGAAAATTAAACTAGTGAATAATTATAAAATATAAACAGGAAAAAGAAAAAATTCTAACACTATTTTTATATGTATATATATATATATATACATATATATATATATACATATATATATATATATATATATCATTGAAACACTACCATATTTTAATATTTGGTGAAGTGGCAGTTTTAGTCATTTAGAACTGTTTAAAGCTTCACAGTTCACTCATTTTTCGACCAAATTACGAACAATTATTACAGATTAACGATCACATCTCAGTTATATTGTGAATTTTTTTTTAATATTGGTTCAGTAGAACAAAAGTTATAATGAATGTACTGGTGTTCAAAATTGTAAGAAACGTAAGGAGGTGAGTGACGTTTTTTGACTGGTTTCCATAACAACCATGTCGCTATAGCGACTACTGTTGCGACCAATACACCGCTCTCGCGAAAGGAGAAGTAACTAGTGAATGAAATGGAGATAATTGGGAGGATTTTATTGAAAGCAGACGAGTGCCGTACATTGTTATTACATATGTGTATGTTATGTTTATGGCGGCAAGAATATAAGAAGGAAATTAAATAAAGAACAAGCGAATTTACTGTAAGCCTTGAAAAATCATGGATTACAATAGAAAAATGTGAGCATGAAAAGTAATATATTTAAGCTTAAACATTGAAAAGTAAAGGGCTTGTTAAAACTGGAAGAAGTGACAGATATTCTAGTAAAAAATATAATAAATTTATAACTTAAAATACTGCAGCATTAAGATTTTTTTTAGATTTAATTTAAAACATTATATAATCAGTTCTTAATGCTGCAATATTTTAAGTTATAAATTTATTATATTTTTACTACAATATCGTATCCGTGTCTTTTCCAGTTTTAACAAATAGCCATTTACATTTCCATGTTTAGGCTTAAGCATATTACTTTTTAGCTCGTTTTGTTCTATTGTAATATATATATATATATATATATATACTAGCATGGGCGCTCGGCGTTGCCCGGGTGTTTTGATGTGTATGTTGAGCAAAAAAAAAAGCCGTAGTAGGAAGGCAGGCTCGAAACCGTACCGCAAAGGAGGAAAAGAACGAGGTAAAACCTAACCATTATGCTGTTACGACCACCGCCAAACCGGAATCGACTTTTTTTTTAAATTAAGGCTAGACAATCTAAAGGAGAGGATAACTTTAAAAAATATCATCGAAAAAACTGACCCCCCTTGTAGAAAAGTGCATAGTTGAAGGGGAAGATATTAATGTTTTTAGCCAATTGTTCGATGTTTGTCGTATGAAAGATTGAACTTTAAAACTGTACTAATCTTGGTAAAATCCGTCGCCTCTATTTAAAGTTTAAGGCAGACATGCAAACAGACATACATACATGCATTTATATATTGGTAACTAAAAATTTTCGACCCAAACTGATCAAAAAGCTTGCCCTATCTCTGAATACCCTTTAACTTAAATTTCAAATATTTAGACCAGAAATTGTCTTAGTAATTTGGAAGAAACCGCAGAGGTCAATTTTTTTTAACTTTGACCCCTATTATGACCCCTTAAAGTTTATTGTTTTGGGCTCAAATCAAGTTATTAAGTTAGATCCATATCCAAGGAACCTATATCTAAAATTTCATGCGTAGACCCAAAATTGTCGGAGGAGTTTGGTAGAGTTCTCAAAGGTCAAATCGTTGAACTTTGACCCCTTAATCGCCAAATTACTGGCCAAAAACCGATCATATCGATTTTCCCAAGTCTGAGTACCCTGTATATCAAATTTCGAGTCTGTAGAGTAAAAATTGACAGAGTTATTGCGTAGGGAAATGTACACAGACACACAGACACGCAGATACACAGATAAAGATAGACAGACACAAAGATACACAGACACTTTTACTTTTATATATATATATATATATATATATATATACTGTTTTTTGGGGGGGGAGGTTTCACCCCAAATAAGGCACTCAGCCACTTAGTCGTGAGAGGTAACTATTTGGGGTCATATTTGCAGGGATACTATATAGGGAGTTATGCAGCGAGATTTCTGTTTATAAAATGAAAGTCAAAATGCTTTTTAGAAATTTTCTAACCTTTACTTAAATGAAAACATCTTGTCTAAAGATACACACATACTATTTAGTATATATACACTTGAATTTCTGCATATTAGTAAAGTCATGGAACAAGGAACCCGAGAGGGAATTACAAAGTGCAGCAGTCTTACGGAACAGCTATTTGAGTAGAAGGCTTTACGGCATCTAGGCATTTCCAGTGTGAGGGTGGGATTTTGCTGCTTGTCGGGTTTGTCGGGGGTATTGTCGTCGAGGGGATACTTGTGCCTATGGCCAGATAAATAAATGTTTACTTAAATACATGTACCCGTCTTATTTTTACTAATGTGTTCCCACTCAAGGCTCAAAAGCACCTCGTGAACAAAGGACAAATGATTTCTGTCAGGTTGATGCTAGGACAATCACTGTGACGGTTGCAGATCATCATTGCATCTGTTTTGCATTTGATTACTTAATAAAACGATTTTGCACTTAAAAACGACCATGCTGTAGCTAAGGGAAGCAGTCCAATGATATTGCGTTCCACGAGCGGATACTCCTTGAAAAGAAACATTGCTCATGGAAGTTTCGTTTAGTTCCAAGTGCATAGAGGAAAAAAGCAAACATTTTACAGTAGTTGTAGCTTGATGATTTTTTACTGTGAATGTTTCATAGAGAGATCAGAGATTTAAGCTCAGTCGAGCACCAGCTATGAAAATGACGACGGGGCAGAGAAAGACTCGTAGCATTGCTCATGTGTGAAAAGATGTTTGAGGGAGGAGATTTTCGAGTTGATTTTCTGTCTACATATTATAAAGAAACCAACTAGCAGATGCTGATCAGCAAGCAGGAATATACCTTCGTCCTACTCGTATTGGAAACGCCTATTTTGAAGCTTTTATTCAGAAACACCTTGTCGCTACTACAGGAAAGTCAGCCGTCTAATTTCAAAAGTGGACCTAATGAAGTATTCACTCTCGTTGGGATGAGCCAGTTTTCCTCGTAGGAGAGAGTTTCTAGGGAATATAAGATTCACAAGTGGTTCTCAGTTGCACGTATCACATGATATGGTGTTGATTCTTTTGCAGGGATATCGTCATCTTTTCACGAATTGTTACCCAGCAGATACTGACCAGCTTCAACCGTGACCTTCTTAATATATAAGGAAGTCGGAGAAACTAAAATCATTTAACCTGCTGACGTCATTTACTTTGGGCTATTGAATCTGGTCAGAAGAAGTAGATGTCGTCTAATGACAAAAAGGAAAGATAGATAACTGTTTTCGGAGATTTAGCAGAGGAACCAAAGAACGCATAAAAAGGAGTCAAAACTTCAAATATATAACGAATGAATGTTACCAAAAGAAAGATAAGTTACTTTTTCTATCTACATGGATATGTTTTGTGTGTTTTAACGAAACCCAAAGCTTTTATTCGGTTCGAAAAAGAACTAGTATCGAACTGCTAAGGAGAATAAGCAATCAAAATGGCTGATGAAACACATTGTCTTCGGAACGTCAAAAATGGTTCAAATTTTGAAAAACAAAAAACAAAATACTGATAGAAATCCACCCAATAAGTGTCAGGAAGTGTAACACTGATAGATATTAGGTGGGTTTCTTTCAGTACATTGGTTATTTTGTTCTGTTTAACCATTTTTACGCTCCGAGGAAAGTATATTTTCGTCAGATGTTACATTTTGATATCTGAAGGTACTTGCATACTCCATCATGTCTAGCTGTATAGTAGCCGTCACCTAGAAGTATAAGGCAATGCGTGCAAAAGAAAGGCGATCTTAAAATATATCTTATATGATGTACTAAACAAAGCCTAGATATAAAACTCCCCTCTATTTCTACGGATACATGATTGAGATTGAGGTCAGAATTATCTGCTCCATCTATTTCATCAGCGTAACAAAATCTGCACCCGTTTAAAATATATTCTCTATTCAAGTTTATTAATTGTCAGCCCAACCGGTTTTTTCTCTGTACTCTCTCTCTCTCTCTCTCTCTCTCTCTCTCTCTCTCTCTCTCTCTCTCTCTTACATGTATGATGTTACTACTCCCAATGTTTTCTATAAGTACTTTTTAGTAGTAATCTATTTTGGTTTCAGAAGCGAAGAAAGAGAAATATTGTTCCAAATAAAATGACAGTATCAATCCAGAGAAACTTTGAATTGGAAAAGCTGGTTCACAAAGAATATCGTTTCCAATATGTAGCCAATGCGAAAAAGTTCTGAGGTGTTAAATGGATACAGTAATTATGTTTTGTTAGATTTGAGCTAATAATTTTATTATTTGGATTTTAAATAATTATAGATATGTCTATAACTAATTGACAAAGGCCTGAGTTGGTCGAAATATTTGAATTCTATTATTTTTATGCGTAAAAAGAATAAACTAGCATCGAATTTGGTTTCAAAAATGACTTTTTATGTTTTTCATTCTAATAGTGGATCTGTTATATAATAGTACTCTGTCCGGTTGTTAGATATTCTTAAATATATTTTAATTGATAAAGATTTTGTATTTATTCGGATTATTTTTCTCCTTCTGTATCCTAATCTCACAAAGTTTTAGTCTGTGTAACCAGCGACATTATTCAGTTACATCTTTTCGAACTCAAGATTCGATAGTTAAAAATCTGGAATATAAAATGTTTTATTTTTAATTTGAATTCATTATTGAGATGAGTTTTATTACTTTTTATTTATTCCGGACAATTATTCTCATCTTTTTGTTAGTTGTTTCACGACGTTTCGGTCAACTATTCCTCTGGCCTTCGTCGAGTGGTAACCGCGACGGATAGGAACTCTGAATCTCCTGACTGCAATTACTGCCTTCCGTAGTTGTTGTATTCTCACCACGTTTTGGCCAAGTAAGCCTTCGGTCGGCTTTGGATAGGATTGAAACCGCTATCTTCAGACAATTCTCACCTGGAACCGTAAGGACTCAACGTCTCTATCAACTGCGCCACGGGCCCCAACCAAGGCCGTAGTAATAGTTGGCCGAAACGTCATGAAACAACTAAGAAAAAGATTAGGATAATGGTCCGCAATAAATAAAATTTATAAAATGTTAATTCGAATTTTGAGTGTCCTTGCTGAACAAAGGGATATCAATTAATGAAGAAGATTAGGCAAACAAATTTAGAGCCGTTAATTATCCACATGTCAGAGTATAGTCAAAACTTAATTAAGAATTACATTTTGTTAAACGTTATTAATAAAAGTAATGTTCATTTGATGCGTGTGTTGCGTTATTGAATGTATACATAATTTTCTAGTTTGCATATTTCAAATACTTGCTATAGTATATATACACCTAACAATTCCTTTCTGGATGTTCTTAAAATCAACGCAGAAATGAATTTGTCAACAATGACAGCGAGAAGTTTATTTACAATTAACTTTTGCCAAGCAACACACAGAGAGAGAGAGAGAGAGAGAGAGAGAGAGAGAGGGGGGAGAGGAAACATAACTTGGATTAGCTGTAAGTGTGTGCGAGTGTGACAGGCGACGGCGGAGAAATGTCAATTACAATTGACGACTCGATCATTTTTCTTCATCTCTCTCTCTCTCTCTCTCTCTCTCTCTCTCTCTCTCTCTCTCTCTCTGTGGTTTATGTTAACTGTCTTATATAGACATCAACCGAAAATATTGAAATGTAAATTTTTAAAATATTATAGTGCTCCTTTTTTTATTATTTTGCGTTGCGCAATTACAATTTCCCGACTTGTAATGTAAATTTTTCTTTGTTTTCGGTGATAATTACAATACCGGTCATTTTTTATATGAAACAAGAATGTAGATGAAAAATATATCTGAACTTTGCATATGTGCATACCACCGCTTTTATCGGTGTCACCCCGGCTCAACATCTAACACTTATATGAGTCCAATAAGAAAAGATATGAGTATTAAAATTAATGTTTACTCTAGTGCGTTCCGTTCCCTCTGTAGTTGATATTGAGTACAACGCTTGTATTTTGAAATAGTTAAAGATAGTTTTGGCATAAATACCCACCCACTAAAGATGATTGTAGATTGAACTGAAAATAAGTTGGTTAATAAATTCATCTTGAAACTCGAAAATTAACCAGGGAAAAATATTCAGGCACAAGTCATCTGTAATACTTAACAAAATATATCAAATGTTGAATATATATATATATATATATATATATATATATATATATATATATATATATACTTTTTTTATTTGGCATAAATTCTAATTTTTTGACTTGTAATTTTTGTAACTTTTCTTTCTTTTCGGTGATAATTGCAATTCCGGTCATGTTTATGGGTAATAAGAATGTAGATCAAAAATCTCTCAGAAATTTAGATGTGAGCTGATAATTTATCTATCTATCTATATATCTATATATATATATATATGTGTGTGTGTGTGTGTGTGTGTGTGTGTGTGTGTACACGTTTGTTCTAAAATAAAGTCTCCTTATTTTTTACTTCAAATGCACTTTTACTAGCGATGAACAACAGAAGTGCATGGGTGTCCGGAGTGCATTTTCTATACAATAGTCGTTCCAAAAGTAAAGTCTCATATTTATTTTATTTCAAAACGTCGAAGAGCTGCAGAGACAGAAGGTACTATTAGAACGAGCAATGTATATGTGGACAGCCAAAAGACAATTAATTATAAAATAAACATTTAAAAAGACAAGCAGGTGTCTGTCTTGAAATCTATGACAGATATGTACATGAGGGTATGTTTTGTACGAGACAAACAAAGCGGTGTTATTTTGTTAAGCCAAATCAATTATTTCAGTTACCTTCTTCCCGAAGAAAATCCGCTACGAATGTATGTCCGGATAATTGAAATACGTCACACAGGGAATGGAAGTTTTTCTTTTCCCGTACAAATAGCCATTGGATAAGTCTGTCTGCTTTTTCGTATTTGTTCTTCACTTCCTGTGAGAAAATAAACAAAGATTAAATTGAAGATGACTTTAGGGAAGAAAAGCAGATTAAAGAAAAAAAAAGAAAGAAATGTTCGACGCATCTCCATCTTTAGAGAGTATATATCCTACTGTGAAATACGCTTCTTCTGCAACTGATGAAAATAGTTTATTTCAACAGATGAAAATATTTTTCTGTAACATATGAAAACATCTGTCTATAAAAGATATATATCCCTTTCAACAACAGATGTAAATACATTGATGTAAATCATACCAGTTATCATAGGTGCCACAGGGCTTATGAAGAACCTGAAGTCCTACCTAACTCATATTCCTGGTGAACCAAGTCCAAAAGAGATCCAGACAATTGCAATTAAGAGAATAGCGAGGATACTAAAAAGAGCTCTCGGTTGGTTTCAATAAAAAGCGGGGCAATGTAGGCAGCCGGTTTGGCTGCCCCATATCCAGCATTACAGTCTTCAAAGGAAGAAAAATAAAAGAAAGTAAAAGATATAAATATTTTTGGACATGAAAATACAGGGTGAGCCAAAAGTAGATACCGAGCATTGTCTTATACATATATATATATATATATATATATATATATATATATATATATATATATATATATATACGTAAAAAAAAATCGTTAATTCATTATCCTCACAGCAGCAGTCGTATAGCCCTATGGTGAGAAGGCTTGACTGTCATTTGATCGGTCGAGTTTCGATTAGGGCTTGAGGCAGTTGCCTGTCTAGCCGCACTGATGAGCTGTGAAACAGCGAAATAGTACTGTATGTGGATGACTATATATATATATATATATATATATATACGAGTGGTGTGCAATAAGTAATGCCCCTGACCCACTTCCCATAGTAGTAGAGCAACGAAACTTGGCACAGTTATTAGTCTTTCTCTACATAGGAACCACCCAGAGTTATGCATTCCTCCCATCGTTTGATGCAGCTCTGGAGACCGTTTTTGTAGAACACCCCAGGTTGGTCCTCGAACCACGACGTGACTTCAGAAATCAAGGCTACATCATCTGAGAAACGCTTTCCTTTCAAAAACAACTTCATGACTGGGAAGAGATGAAAACCAGAGGGTACAAGGTCAGGAGAGTAGGGAGGATGCAGGTGGATTTCATAACCACACGCCAGTGCTTCTGATCTGGCGACATGCGAGTTGTGGACCGGAGCGTTGTCCTGCAGGAGGAAGGTACCTTTGCTGACCTTGCCCCGCCTCTTGATTTTGATAGCTTCCCTTAATTTCCTCAGAAGTGAAGCATAATAGGCTCCTGTAATTGTGGTACTCTTTGCCAGGAAATCTGTCATCACTACTCCGTCCTGGTCCCAGAAGACTGTGAGCATGACCTTGCCAGCGGAGGGCTGCGCCCTTGCCTTCTTTGGAGGTGGTGAGTCCAAGTGCTTCCACTGCATTGACTAGGCTTTAGTCTCTGGATCATAGTGATGGACCCAGGTTTCATCCTGTGTAATCAATCTTTTGAAAAACTTTGACTCATCTTCTTAGCACATCTCCAAATTCATCCTCGAGCACTCGACACGTTCTAGCTTCTGGAATGGTGTGGACAACCTGGGAATCCATCTGGCAGACGCCTTATGCATATTCAAATGTTCATGAATGATACTTTCCACAGACCCTGTACTAACCTTGACATCTTGGGCTATTTGGCGAATAGTAATGCCCCGATTTTTCAAAATAGCAGCCTCAACTTGACGGACAGATGCCTCATCAATGGCAGAAGGGGGCGACCTGGTCTGGGAGCTGTTTTCACAGACTTCCGGCCATGTTTGAATTCACGATGCCAGCGTTTTACAAGGTCATATGATGGGGCATTATCACCATAAGTTTCTATCATTTCATCAAAGGTCTCTGTGGTGTGCGTCCTTTCAAATACAAAAACCAGATCACTGCTCGATATTCAACAGGCTCCATTTCACACCTGACTCAGTTCAAACATCTGTAAAACAGAAACCACAATCAGTTCAGAGCTGTAATTTGCCACATAACCCGCAGAGATATAAATCATTGCACATTCAAAATTTCAGATGGATCAGACAACTGAAAGTGGGCCAGGAGCATTACTATTACTTATTGCACGCCCCTCGTATATATATATATATATATATATATATATATATATATATATATATATATATATATATATATATATATAAGTAATAGTGTTCTTGTATGTGTATACAACTCTGTTAGACCACACAACTGGACCGATCATGACTAAACCTGGCATAATGATAGCCCTCTAACCTAGGGATAGTGCGCACCATTTTTGTCTAGGTTATGGTTAAAGGCCAACGTCATAGCGTATATATATATATATATATATATATATATATATATATATATATATATATATATATATATACTCTTACAGCACACACCACTGGACCGATCATTTACAAGGTGATAATCTCCGACCTAGTGATGGTGCACACCATTTTACAAGATCAAGGCCAAAGGTTAATGTGATACTTTGTTGTATGCTTGGGTACCCACGGAGCAAAGTCCCTTGCGAAGCGCGGGTATCTTTGCTAGCATTACATATGATTGTAAATAAATAATGAGATCACGTATTTATATAACTATATATAATAAGGCAATGCTGTTCTACCTCTTTTGTCCCACTGTATATTTTTTCTGAAATAGATAAAATATTTCATATATAACATATGGCAATATTTTGATAACAGATGAAAATATTTTTTCAGACACAGTCAAATATTTTTCTGTAACGGATGTACGGATTTTTTTTTATGTAAATGCAAAAGCTGCGTGCGAAAATTCGACAAATGATATAAAATACATCGAAACTTTCTGATGTTGGGTAATGACGTAAATAAAACCGGGCGTTCCCCCTGCGACGTGCAAATACATCATGTTTAAAATGGCTTCGAAGCAGATTTTTTATATTTGGTAGCAGGGTGCCCCGACGTTGCCCAAAATTGAATAAGGATCAACGAATGTTTCACGCTCCCAAATTTTTATTGTCATCGAAATAAGTTAGAAAAAAACATTTTCAATTGTAACACAGTGAAGATCGTAAGTGTAGTCCTAGGCGGTTCCGATTTTGGAAAACCCACACAAATTCATTGGCGTGGCCTGGATCCTCTAGACCACGACGGGGTTTTATACGCGATTCTTGTTATTCCTTGCTTCATCATTGGTTCATGGGTAAAAGAAAAAAAAGTTAATGATTAAAAAATAGGAAAGAAAAACAACTCAACGTCTCCAGAGAAATAAGAGTGGCACGGGGCATAGTCTGGAACTGCGTTAGATTTGCTGCCTTTCTTTTTGTTTTGTGTCTCTTAAAAGATTTCAACTCGATTAGATGGCAGTCGTTTGATATTTGATTCACGAATTCACTAGGCAACAAATAAAATTAACTCCAATCGTAAATTCCTGTTTTTATAAAGATTACTTATTAAATAAACTCTTGATTACAATATTTGCTATTTTATAGAAAAGTTAAATAAAAAAAAATACATGTAATATCATTTTTTTTTATCAATGCAGAGTGTGTAACAAATTTTATGACGACCGATGTCTATGTTCCTTTTTTTTCTTCCTCTCTTTCGGACAGTTCGGACAGTGGGCGGTGGGGTGTAGCGTGGATGGAGGGGCGCTCAGACTTAACTCAATTTAACTGCTAAAAACACACTCCGCAACCTTCTTTAGCAAGGTGACAGGGTGAGTTTGACGAAGTCTCGGTTTTCATTCAGCCAATCCATCTTAGTAGTGTAAAAATTGAATTCGCCCTGATTGGCCAATTAGGTAAAATCACTTGTGTGTGTGTGTATATATATATATATATATATATATATATATATATATATATATATATATATATTAAGTAATTTTCTCTCATAAGCTTCTCACGCAGACAAAGTTTCATTCTTACTTTTCCATTATGCCAAAGTGGTAAATAATTGTTTCATATATTTCTGTAGAAATTGTACCAGTTTTAGAACTAAGTTTTCCAAACTTTGTATCGTTAGACCAATAATACAAATAGTGTTTTGTTAGTGGTTAGAAGTGTCCTACTATATACCAAACACTCCAATGCATCAATTCCAACCTAATTCCTAACACTAATCTAACCCTAAATTTTTACTATACCTTAATTTATTATTTGTTAATTGATTACAGTTTGGAAAAAAATGATACAAATACAACTGTAAATTATGTCGAGCTGAATAATTCCGGAAAGCCAATGGAGCCTCTTGCTTTCGAACGCCGAATTTTTGCTTTCTTCGTTTTCGATGAGCATGCAGAGCTATATTGCACGACGGCTCTCACAAAGCCTATTAAGGGAATATGAATTAGTATTTAGCGGATCCTATTAGAGATTCCAATTACAGGAAAACCGACAAATTAAACTGTGACTATTTTAAATTTATCAATGGCGTTAATGATTTGGTTGAGACATAATCGTATCTACCCTGGAGGCTGCCTGTCAGGAACAGTGAAACAGGCATTATAATGTATATTATTAAAACAAAATCATTTATGTTTATATATATATATATATATTTATATATATATATATATATATATATATGTGGGGGGTGACTATTTCATTTAATCACATAAATTAATATATGAAATATAGTTTTATGCGTAAAATTTCAGTATTTACTTTAACAGTGCTCAATACATAGGTAGAGCCAGGTAATAAGTTATAAAAATATATATGACATATATTATATATATTTTTATAACTTACTATATATATATATATATATATATATATATATATATATATATATATATACACACACACACGGGGGTTGTCTCAAAAGTAATGTCTCCTATTTTAAACTAAAAAGTTTAAGAGCTACGAAGATAGTTGTGGTACCATTAAAACAAGCGACTATTTGCGTTCCAGAGTTTAGTTTTCTACATAATCAACAGCATTCTCAATGCACGTTCGCCAGGAATTCAATGACGCTTCTCTGCTATTGGTGCACGTCCCTGACATGGGTTGTTTTCTTAGAGTCTGACACTATCTATATCTATAAAAAAAAGCCATCAAATTTTCAGATCAGGAATGCATAAGTCAAGTCATCGTAATAATGAAATTTACAATTCCAACTGATCCATTCGACAGAACGAATAATAGGACAGATTGCTTTTTGAATTCCCCTTTTGGATTAGTTTTAGAAAACGGATTGGATGTGATATAGTTATTGTTGTTAAAGTCGATTGATATAAAACGTTGTTAGATGTTTACTGTGTAAGATATGAGGGCCAACTATGAAACTTCCAAATCACATCCTTACATCATTTGTAGGCATATATGTTGACGGCACTACAATCTATGGTAGCACATCAAAGACCGTAAACGAAAAAGTTCTCTCTGATTCTCTCTCCTTTGATCTTGAGCATATAGTACAATGGGGAAAGAGGTGGCTGGTTACTTTTAATGCATCTAAAACCAAGCTTCTATCTCTTTATAATCTACGCTCTGATGCCAATCTGGCATCGGTTGAAATGAATGGCTCTCGTCTTAGGGAGGCTTCATGTTTTGTCAAACTTCTGGGCTTGACCTTTACTCCTGGCCTGAAATGGAACACGTATATCAGATCCATTGCCAGGGTCGCTGGAAAACTGATCGAATCCTTCGACCGCTCAGTATATATCTCACTCATGATGTACTGTTGCCACATCTGGGCAGGAGTTGCTTGAAGCAGCTTATCCTGCATTGACAGATTTCAAAATAAACTTGGTAGCTTAATGAGAGATGCCGTTTTCTCTTCTTTGCAACCTCTTTCTCACAGAAGAGACGTTGCAAGCCTGTCTGTGCCTTATCCTTATTTTCATGGCAGGAACTCAGCTGAGCTTTAATCTATGGTCCCTCCTCGCCAAACTTTCACGAAAAGAAAACTCGTTTGGCCGAAACCACTATCGATAATTTCCCACACTCTTTATCTGTGCTTAAACCTAAACGTAAATGCCATGAACAAAGCTTCTTTCCTAGAACTGCACGCCTGTGGAACACTCTCTTCCGATTGCCTGCTTTCCAGCTGACTACAATCTAATTGTCTTCAAGTCCAACGTAAACAAGTTTTTGATGAAACTCCACCCTAAGTAATCCAATTTACAAAATTCCCTCTACTTATGTTTACGATGCTATAATCACATTGACTAATGTATACCCATTAACCATTATCCTCGAGTGGCTTCTGGGCCTTGACAAGCGGTGATTCCTGTGTAAAAAAAAAACAAGGGTTGTCTTTTGTCTGATTTCTGGAAAAAGCTCATTTGCTTTAGGAGAACTTAATTCCATTAGTTGGAACGCATCGCCCACACAACCACATAGCATAGCATGGAATATGTGTTTAAATAATGCAACTACTACTACTACAACTACTACTACTACTACTACTACTACTACTGATACTACTACTGCTATTACTATGACTAAAATTGCAAAAAAAAATGAACTTCCTAAGGTAGAATACGAGAGAAGAAAAGAAAAATAAAGACAGGGGCAAGAAGATAAACGAGGAGAGAGAATATTGTTGCGAAGGGAGTAGACAGAGAAATGAAAATTATACAGATATGTCGACCCCAAGAGAAAAAATAAAAAGATAGGAAAATGCAACCGATAGAGAAAGAGAGAGTACGATATTAAAAAAAAGAATAACGATATACAGACATTATGGATATAAATATATGTAGATTACAAGAGAAAAAGAGAGATAGGTGAAAAAAAGAAAAAGAGAAACAAGGGAAAAAACAGAGCGCGAAAGAGCGAAAGGGGTAAAAGATAGTGGGGGCGAGAACGCGATATGAGAATTATACAGATAAAATAAAAGCCTCTCTTAACGAACGCATTCCACCATTCGTTTATTCTGCTTGTTTTTCCGCCATTACTGTTCGCGCTATACGGTTGCTATGGTTACTATCTGAAATGAAGCGTTATGCGCTGACGCTAACATTCATCGGTAAACAAATCTGAGCGCGCATTGTCCAAATCGGCCGCCATTTTGTTTGCATTTCTTTCCACTTCCATTTCCCTTTTCTGTTTTCAATACTTTATAGTCTCCTTCTATCTAAATACTGACCGTATTTTAGAAAACACCAAGTATGAAGTAGTAGTAATAATAATAATAATAATAATAATAATAATAATAATAATAATAATAATAATAGCAATAACAATAATAGTAATAATAATAATAGTAAAAATATTAGCAAAAATAATAATAATCATAGTAACAATAATAATAGTAATGATAATAGTAATCACAATAATAATAGTAATAATAGCAATGATAATAATAGTAAAAATAATAATAGCAATGATAATAATAGTAAAAATAATAATAGCAATGATAATAATAGTAAAAATTATAATAACAATGATAATAATAGTAAAAATAATAGTAGTAATTATAATAGCAATCACAATAATAATAGTAATAATAGTAATAATAGTGATAGTAATAATAATAATAGCAATAACAATAATAGTAATAATAATAGTAAAAATATTAGCAAAAATAATAATAATTATAGTAACAATAATTATAGTAATGATAATAGTAATCACAATAATAATAGTAATAATAGCAATGATAATGATAGTAAAAATAATAATAGCAATGATAATAACAGTAAAAATAATAATAGCAATGATAATAATAGTAAAAATTATAATAGCAATGATAATAATAGTAAAAATAATAATAGCAATGATTATAATAGTAAAAATAATAATAGTAATGATAATAGCATTCACAATAATAATAGTAATAATAGTAATAATAGTAATAATAGTAATAGTAATAATAATAATAGCAATAACAATAATAGTAATAATAATAGTAACAATATTAGCAAAAATAATAATAATCATAGTAACAATAATAATAGTAATGATAATAGGAATCACAATAATAATAGTAATAATAGCAATGATAATAATAGTAAAAATAATAATAGCAATGATAATAGTAATCACAATAATGATAGTAATAATAGCAATGATAATAATAGTAAAAATAATAAAAGCAATGATAATAGTAGTAAAACTAATAATAGAAATGATAATAATAGTAAAAATTATAATAACAATGATAATAATAGTAAAAATAATAGTAGTAATTATAATAGCAATCACAATAATAATAGTAATAATAGTAATAATAGTGATAGTAATAATAATAATAGCAATAACAATAATAGTAATAATAATAGTAAAAATATTAGCAAAAATAATAATAATTATAGTAACAATAATTATAGTAATGATAATAGTAATCACAATAATAATAGTAATAATAGCAATGATAATGATAGTAAAAATAATAATAGCAATGATAATAACAGTAAAAATAATAATAGCAATGATAATAATAGTAAAAATTATAATAGCAATGATAATAATAGTAAAAATAATAATAGCAATGATTATAATAGTAAAAATAATAATAGTAATGATAATAGCATTCACAATAATAATAGTAATAATAGTAATAATAGTAATAATAGTAATAGTAATAATAATAATAGCAATAACAATAATAGTAATAATAATAGTAACAATATTAGCAAAAATAATAATAATCATAGTAACAATAATAATAGTAATGATAATAGGAATCACAATAATAATAGTAATAATAGCAATGATAATAATAGTAAAAATAATAATAGCAATGATAATAGTAATCACAATAATGATAGTAATAATAGCAATGATAATAATAGTAAAAATAATAAAAGCAATGATAATAGTAGTAAAACTAATAATAGAAATGATAATAATAGTAAAAATAATAATAGCAATGATAATAATAGTAAAAATAATAATAGTAATAAAATATTAGCAATAATAATAGCAACAATAAAATAATAATAATAATAGTAATAGTAATAATAGTAGAAATAATAATAATAGTAAAAACCATAAATATTAGCAATAATAATAGTAATAATAACAGAAATAAACAAATAATAATAGTAATAAAAATAGCAATAATAATAAAAATTATAATAATTGTAATAATAAAAATAATTGTAATAATAATAGTAATAATAATAAAATTAGTAATACTAATATTAATAATAATAGTAATAATAATAGTAAAAATAATAGTAGTAATAATAATAGTAATAATAATATCATTAATAATAGCAGTAATATTAATAATAATAGCAATAATAATCATAATATTAGAAGTAATAATAATAGTAATAATAATATTATTAATAATAGCAGTAATATTAAAAATAATAGCAATAATAATCATAATAGTAGAAGTAATAATAATAGTAATAATAATAATAATAATGACAATAGTAATAGTAATAATAATAGCAATAATAATAACAAAATAATGATAGTAATAATAATAGTAGTAATAATAATAGTAATGATAATTATAATAATAGTAGTGACATTAGTAATAATAATAACCATAGTAATAATAATAGTAATAATAATAGTAATAACAATTGTAGTAATAATAACAGTAATAATAATATTATTAATAATAGCAATAATAATAATAGTAATAATAATAGTAATAATAATAATAGTAATCATAAAAATAATAGTAATAATAATAATAGTAATAATAGTAATATAAATAATAATAGTAATAATAATACTAATAGTAATAAAAAAGTAATATTAATAGTAATAGTAATAATAATAATTCTAATATTATTCTAATAATAATAGCAATAATAATAGTAGTATTAGTAATAATAATAGTAATAACTACGATAATAATAAAAAATAATAATAATAATAGTAATAATAATAGTATTATAAATAGTAGTAATATTAATAATAGTAGCAATAATAATTATAATAATAGAATTAATAATAATAATAGTTATAGTAATAAAAATAATAATAACAATTATTATAATAGTAATAATAATAGTAATAATAATAGTAATAATAATAGTAATATTAATAGTAGTAATATTAATAATAGTAGCAATAATAATTATAATAATTGAATTAATAATGATAATAGTTATAGTAATAAAAATAATAATTATTATTATTATAATAGTAATAATAATAGTAATAGTAATAATAGTAATAATCATAGTAATAATTATGACAATAATAATAAGAAGAAGGAGAATAAAAAGGTAATAATAGCAATAATTATAATAATAATAGTAATATTAATAATAATAGCAATAATAATAATAGCAAAGTAATAATAATAGTTATAGTAATAATAATAGTAATAATAATAGTAATAATAATAGTTATACTAATAATAATAGTAATAATAGTAATAATAATAGTTATAGTAATAATAATTTTAATAGTGATAATAATAGTAATAATAAAAGTAGTAATAATTCTTCTACTATTAATAATAGTAATAATAATAGTGATAATAATAGTAATAATAATAATAGTAATAATAATAGTATTAATAATAATAGTAATAATAATAGTAATAATAATAGTGATAATAATAATAACAATAATAATAATAACAATAATAATAAAAATAACAATAATAATAATAAAATAATAATAACAATAATAATAACAATAATAATAACAATAATAATAATAACAATAACAATAATAATAACAATAATAATAACAATAACAGTAATAATAACAATAACAATAGTAATAATAACAATAATAATAATAACAATTATAGTAATAATAATAATAATAACAATAACAATAAAAATAATAATAACACCAATAACAATAATAATAATAACAATAACAATGACAATAATAATAATAGCAATAACAATAACAACAACAACAATAATAATAACAATAACAATAATAATGATAACAATAACAATAATAATAATAACAATAACAATAATAATAATAATAACAATAACAATAACAATAATAATAACAATAACAATAATAATAATAACAACAATAACAATAACAATAATAATAACAATAACAATATTAATAATAATAACAATAATAATAATAATAAAAATAATAATAATAATAATAATAATAATAAAAATAATAAATACACGGAACTAAGAACATTGAAGCTGCATATCTATAAGTTCTCTAGCCCATCCTTCACCCCCTCACCTTGTCCCATCATCGCCCACACCCCAAAGAAGGCTGATCCCAAATAGCCGGGAAGGGTCAAGGAGGATCGAAAGACCGACTAGAGGGTACTGACCACACCTCCTCTGGACAAGTGCGGAGAGAACTGGGTCCCTTGGGAGCCTTATTACAACTTAAATTCCAGTTGAAACCCATGGCCGCTGCCAACCAGAAATTATTGGTAAGGGGCTGTTGCGATAACGCAAATTCATTTGCGATTGCTATCGAAGGAGGTGGAGAGTACTGGAAATCTGGGGAGCCTTGTTGTCACTTAGCTTCCAAGGAACACCACAGGTTGTTTTCAAAGAGAGATCTTTAGTGACCTGTGTGAAAGCTCCTTGTGAGCTAAGAATAATAATCATACAACTACTACTACCACTAACAATAATAATAATAATAATAATAATAATAATAATAATAATAATAATAATAATAATAATGGAAAGACCGAAGAGGGCGCCCTGGCCAGACCTCCGCTGGACAAGTGCGAAAAGATCTTGGGGAGGCTTAGTGCCACTCAAATTCCAGTATAAACCAATGGCCACTGCCAGCGAGAAACCAATGGTAAGAGGCTGTTGCGATGATTCAAATTTATTTGCAAATGCTATCGAAGGAGGAGGAGAGAGCTGGACGTCTGGGGAGACTTGTTGTCACTCAGCTTTCAGAGAACACCACAGGTCTCCAATCAGATCGTTTGCTGACTTGTGTGAAACCTCCAGGTGAGCCGATAATAATAATAATAGCATCTTTATAAGAAGACGAGGAAACTAATGACAATGTACGATGCATTTTACCGGGAAAATGATACTGACCCAACGTAAAAATGATCGAAGAGGGAAGACTGATAAATGTAGAAGGTACAAAAAAAATTTAGAAAAATACATACATAAGTCAGAATACAAAAAGATTGATCACCGCAAGAAGAAAAGCCGTCAGGAAGAACAATATAAGAAAACTATGCAACCAGACACAGAATGAGACGAAAAAAGGGAGGAAGAAAAAAAAACTACATGGACGATTTATGAGAATGACAGACGAGAAAGAGAATCATCAAAACTCCTGGATGTGGTTGAGAAAAGGGCACATAAACAGCGAAACAGAATCTCTAATGAGAGTTCTACAGAACAACGCAAGTAGAACTAACAATCTACGTTTATGTTTTCCCGTGTTTAGATAAAACACGGGAAAACATAAACGTAGATTGTAGACAAACAGGGGAACATAATAAATGAATAAAGTTTAAAAAAAACGTGGGTAAGGCAGGAACTGGTATCTCTGCAAGCAACTGCATCTCAAACATTTGGGCAAATTAAAGACAGAAGAAGAAAAGGAAAATCACAAAATCTTTTGGGACACGAAGATACAAACAGATAAACTCATCCAAGAAAGATCGTCATAATTATTATTATGACGACAACAGGAAGGAATTAAATTGCAAAACTGTAGAGTTTGCCGTCCCAGCAGCTCACAAGTTGAAGATCAAAGAAACAGAAAAATGAAACCAATATGCGGAACATGCAAGAGTATGGAAAGAACTATGGAACATGATAAAATCAATATAATACCAATAATTGTAGGAGCACTCGGGACAGCTCAAAAGCATTTGTAAAAAAAAAAAAAGATTAGGGGAAATTGGAATCAAAGGGAAGACTGAGGTTGCACAGCAGGCGCCAATGATGAAAACAGTTGAAACTTAAAGGAAAACCTTGGAATGCGAAAACAACTCCACACGAGCTACAAACACTAAGCGGCAACATAGAAACTGCAACAGAAGTAAAATAAAAAAAAAGATAGAAAGTATACCACATAGAAAGTATACCACATAGAAAGAATACAACATAGAACCGAGAAAACTGAAACCACAAAATTTTGTGTTAACTACCTCACTCCCACTAAAAAAATAATATAGTATCGGAATCGTCTAGCACCACATGAAATAATCGAGAACGGCCGAGGAGAATAAAAAAAAATCCGGGAGAGAAAGTACTAATCAGACATTCTGATTGAGTGCAAAGAAAACTGAGGCCTTGTGGAAGGTTTATTTCCACATAAATTCCAGTGATGTTCAATAGTCATTGCAAGCGAGAAGTAAATGATAAACAGCTATTGCGATAACTCATTTCCAAAGTTCGTCGAATAAGGTATAGAGTATTTGAAATTTGCGGAGAAATGTTGTCACCCAGACTCCAGAGAACAGTTATTAATCTGATAATGACATGTGCGAGAACTCCTAGTAAGTATAAATATTAATAATAATTCTGATTTCGTTTATGAACGTCTCTCTGGAAAGAGATGCGATTCATTTCCAGATGATTTCCCTTAATCACGGTTTCAAACGAGGAGTTTCAAAGATCAAGGGGTTTCCTTAGGATGTTGGTGGTATCTATAATTTCAGAGGTTTGAAGGCCGCCTAAAACATCGGGGATTTGTATTCTTTTCAATTGTCCTTCCAGACGACTTGATACTACTCCTAGTGTACCAACTACGGTTGGGATTATTTGTGTTTTAACCCCGTGTATACGCCTTGTCTCCAAGGCTAATGGAGCATAATTGCTCCACTTCTTATTCTCCTTCTCTCTCACATTCCTGTCCCAGGGTACTGAGAAGTCTACAATCTGCCAGTTTTTTAGACCTTGTCAATGACGACCAAATCCGGACGATTATGTTCCAATTGTTTGGTCGTTATGACACTTTTGTCCCACCATACCTCTACCTTGCCATCCTCACTTGTTCTCACTTCATCAGGCACCTCCTCAAACCATTTTCCAACACACTTCACCCCAACCCTCTTACACACCTCCCAATATATCCGGAGTCCCATGCGATCGTGTCTTTTGCGGTACTCTCTCTGGGAAAGTCCACTACACCCTGCTGCAAGGTGCGCAATTGACTCTGAGGTCTTACCACAAATCCGGCATTCTGCAGCAACTTTCTCTCCTAGAACCACTTTTTTAAACAATCGTGTTCCTAATGCCTGCTCTTGTGCTGCACAAACAAAAGCTTTAGTACTCTTAGTCAGATACCCAGCTCTAAGCCATTGCCATGATCTTTCATCAGCCACTTCTGCTATATCCTGGAAGAACCTTCCGTGTATTTTCTTCCTAGCCAGTTCCTCTGCCGTTTCTCTATCCAAACGTTTCACATAATCAGTTTTGGTCTCAGATACCTCCACTTCATTTGCCACAACCTTAAACATCCACTCCTCACTTCTAACCACATGCTCCTTCAACGACCACTCCTCGGTTCTAACACAATATTTTACACTTTTCAATCCTCTCCCACCATCTTTCCTCTTTTGATACAGCCTTGCTACACTACCTTGAATGTGAAAATATACCAAACGTTGCTAAAACTTTTCTTGTTTTGATATCCATGGCATGCAAATCCTTGTCAGACCATTCTAAAATTCCTGCACTGTATCTCAAAACACTGACTGCCCATGCATTTACTGCTTTCATTAAGTTTCCTCCATACAGTTTCGACTTTGCAATTAGTTTCACTCTTCTAAGATACTCCTTCCTGACTTTTTCCTTCATTTCTCTGTTCATGATGCCTACCCCCTCCAGCACACCCAAATACTTATATCCTGTATCTTCTATTTCTTTCATGATTTCTCCATTTGGCAGCATTATTCCATTCGAATGAACCTTTACTCCTCTTTTCATCACCAGCACCGCACATTTACTAATCCCAAACTTTATCCCAATGTCTTCTGAGTATGTCCTCACAAGTTCTACCAGTCTTTCCATTTCCTTTTCATTTCTACCGAATATTTTCAAATCATCCATAAACAGTAGATGGTTGAGGCGTCTGTCACCAGATGCAAAGTTATACCTCAGTTTTTCTCTCTTCAAGGATGCTCAGTGGCACCATCATCATTACAAAATGAAGTGGCGATAACGAATCTCCTTGAAATATCCCACGTTTAATGCCAACCTGTCCCATCTCGTCTCTGTTTGCTGTCAGCACCGTTTTCCATTGAGTCATACTTGTCTCCAAAAGCCCTACCACATTCTCAGCAACCTTCATCATCAATAGTGTTTCACGTATCCATGAATGAGGAACCATGTCATAAGCCTTTCTGTAATCGATCCATGCTACGCTCAGATTCCTCTTCTTCTCCTCCGCATCCTGCATTATTGCTTTATCCATTAGTAGTTGTAATGATAATAATAATAATAACGCGGAGAGTACTGGGACGTTGGTGAGGTTTATAGCCAGCCAAAATGGAGTACTGCTGTCACATTTAAGCTGCCTCCTCTTCTTCTAGTCTCTCGATCTTTGATATGGTTCAAATGAGAGTTGCCAACCTGATAGGTCCTGAACTCTTATCTAGGCTTCAAACTCTGTCGCATCGAGGAAATGTTGCATCCCTCTGCCTGTTCTACAAGTATTTTATTGGTGGATGCTCCGACGAACTACAAGTCTTTGTATCCCCTCGATGTAAATCCCAATGACAAAATGACAAACCCGACAAACAGCAAAGTCCCACCCCTACACAGTAGATCTAAGAAAGCCTTTTACTTTAATAGTTTCTTCCCCAGAATTGCTAGACTTTGGAACACACTTCCGGGATTCTGCTTTCCCAACTGTACTGACATACATGTTCAAGTGTAATGTGAGCATACATCTTGCTGCTCAACTCCCTACTTACTACAATTTATGTCCCCGATAATAATCCCTTAGATCAAAGTGGCATTGTGCCTTGTTTGGGGTTAAAATGGGATTTAAAAAAAATACAAATGATAGTGATTTTATGATAACGCAAAGTCTTTTGCAATTATTATAAAGAAAACGTGGCGAGTGCTAGAAACTTACAACGCTTTACTTTTATATTGAGGCTTTAAAGAGCTTATTTCGGGTAGCTTGTTTGAGATCCAATCGATTAAACGCCTGTGATGTGGCTTTTTCTAGCTACGTTTCTATGATTATCAAATTATATAGAAGTAACTATCCTTGGCAGAGAGCGAGGCCTTTGTGTTTTACTGGTCGACACATTCACCGTTCATAGTAATGAAGACCGACTTTCAGATAGATAGATAGATAGACAGATAGATAGATAGATATTGCAGTCAGATGAAGAAGGAGGAGGAAAAGCCTGGTGATATCCTTTTCTCTTCCTTACAATCTCTTTCCTACAGAAGAGACGTTGCGAGCCTGTCTCTGCTCCATAGTTTACATGGCAGATGCTCGCCTGAGCTTCAATCTTAGATTTCATTTTGCCAAACTTTCATAACAAACACTCATCTATCTACAACCACTATCAACAATTTCCCCTCCATATGTGCCTGAATCTAAACAGCTTCCAAACAAAAGAAGCTTCTTACTTATAATTGCCCTTTTGTGGACTCTGTTCCACTGGCCTGCTTTCGGCTGAGTACAATATTGTCGTCTTCAAGTTCAATGTAAACAAGTTCTTATTGAGACGGCCTCTTAAATAATCAAATTATACCAAATTTCTACCATTAACGATTATTACGATGTTGTGACCTCCGTACATTCATTAATCATTATCCTCGAATGGATGTTGGGTCTTCATAAGTGATGATTTACTTGTAAGAAAACAAAAGAATATTAAGCTCAACAGCAGACATAAAGACATATAATTAGCAGAAATAAAGATAAAATTTAGAAAATGAAATACAATATATTATGTTAAGTTAAAAAAAAGAAGAATCAGTAGTAGCAGAAAAGAAGAAGAAAGCAGACAAAAAAGAAGGAAGAAACAAGAAAAAAGAGAGAAACAAGAAGAAAGAAAAAGAATTTTTAAAAATAGAAGAAAATAGAAGAAAGAGCAAGAAAGAAGAAGAAGAAGAAGAAGAAGAAGAAAAAGAAGATGGCGTAGTTGTAGTAAAATAAAACGGAAGAAGAGAAAAGGAAGAAAGGAAAAAGGAAGAAAGAAAAGAATAAGAAAAAAAAGCAGTAGTAGTGAAAAGAAGAAGAAGATGATGATGATGAAAAGGAAGAAGAAAAAAGGAAAAACAACAAGAAGAAATAAACAGAGAAAATAACAAGAAGAAGAAGGCGAAGAAGAAGCAGTAGTGGTAGTAAAATGAAGAACAGAAAAAGAAAAAAGAAGAAAAGGGTAGGAGAAGAAGCAGTTGTAGTGGAAGAAGAAGAAGAAGAAGAATAACGACAACAACAAGATAAAGTAGTAGTGGAAAAATAAAAAAGAAGGTGAGGAAAAGGAAGAAGAAGAAGTAGTAGTAGTAGTGAAAGAAGAAGAAAAGGTAGAATGAGGAGGAAAGACCAAGAAAAAGAAAAAAAAATAGAAAAACAAGACAAAGACGACGAAGAAGACGCAGTAGTAGTGGGAAAATGAAAAAGAAAAAGAGAAAAGTGAAGAAAAGGAAAGTGGAAGAAGAAGAAGAAGAAGAAGAAGAAGAAGAAGAAGAAGAAGAAGAAGAAGAAGAAGAAGAAGAAGAAAAGGTGAGAATGCAGAAACACCAACAATAACAGTAGTTGCAGCATAAACATAAGAAGAGGCAGAAACCACGAAAGTTCTGCGGATGATGAACGGCTAACAAGATTTAAAGAAAATCACGCCAAATATAGAAAGACATCTTGAATGGTTGTTTTACGTCATATCCACATTTTCTAGCTGATTTAATATGTAAAAAAATATTTTCATAAAAATGTTCTACTTCAATTTCTTAACATTTTCAAGTGTTTACCAACAGTGTTTGATTCTGTTTTACGACACATAAACACTTCAAAACATTAGAGTATGAGACGACAAGAATTATGGTAAAACACATTTCAGCAATTTCCAGACGTGTAGAGACTGTTGCGCCAAAATACGGCACACAATCAAAAGTAAACACAGCACCAAGAAAGGCGTCGTGAAGCGTTGAACTGGGCAAGATCCTAGGTCTTCCAGTAGGACTCTGCACCTGCGCTTAGGTCGAGGATTCGCAGGCGTCGTTGCTTAACGACGTATCTTGTTACTGCTTGCTGGACTAGTGACCGCAACCCTCTTCACTATTTCTTCTGGAACGTGATAAACGGCTAAAACAAACAAGTAGACTCACAACACACTCGACTCTCTAAAGTCTGCCATCGTGGAGACATTCGCTTTTTTATAATTTTTTTTTCCTTTGAAGATTGTAACGTTAGGTATGGGGGCAGCTAACCAGCTGCCAACATTGCCCCGCTTTTTATTCAAATCAACCGAGAGGTCTTTTTAGTATCCTCATTGTTCCTTTAAGTGCAATTGTCTGGATAACTTTTGTACTTAGTTCACCAGGAATATTATTTAGGTAGGACTTCAGGTTCTCTTTTATAAGCCCTGCTGCACCTATAATAACTGGTATGATTGATATCTCCCTAAGATTTCAGTTTTTTTATATCATACACGAGACCTTGATATTTGGTGTGTATCTCCCTTTCAGCTCTGTTCAGACCTCCCTCATTAGGGACAGTCACTTCAACCAAGGTTACAACTCTCTCTGACATAGAACAGAATGTGGTTACCGAATCACATGACTCATTTTGCGCTCAAAATGAAATATTCGTTTCTACGGGTGTCGGTTACATAAAAAAAAATAATGGAGTATGTAACAGTATCTGTTTCTAATAAACTGTACAACACTTGTCATTGCCTATTTCGTTGTCTTTTTATTTGGTGTCAGATTTTATTGCAACGCCTTATGTGTCGTTCGTAATAAATACTGGAATCCTTTTTTAAATAATACATGAAGTGTTAAACTATGTTGGCTATACGAATTCAACTATTTTCCGAATAGTGAGCAGGTATAGATTGGAGAGATAAAATCGGTTTCATCTAATATTCAATCAAACATTTTTTGTTAAGTTTTCGTCAATCGATCGATACATGCTTTTTTCTAAAGCTTATTAAAGTCTCTGAAAATCCGTTATTTCTGAACAACTTTTGGTTTTGTCAGAAAGACAAAAACCCTGAAGTTTATTATGTAATAAGTATAATAATGTAATTTTTTTACATGGAGGTCACTATTATCAAGGCCCAGAAGCCACTCGGGGATAAGGGTTATTGCGTGTACAGTAATCAATGTGATAGTATCGTAGTAATCGTTAGTATTGGAGATTTGACAAAGTGTCTCACTTAAGGGGCGATTCATCAGGAACTTGTTTATGTTGGAGTTGAAGACATCCAAGTTGTAGTCAGGTGGTAAACAGTCAAACGGAAGAAAGTTCCACCGGCGTGCACTTCTAAGAAAGAAGCTTTGTTCATGGGATCTACGTTTTGATTTAGGCACAGATAAAGAGTAGGGAAAATTATTGACAGTGGTTTCAGCTAGACGGTTGTTTTTCGTGAAGGATTGGCGAGGAGAGACCAGAGATTGGAGCTCAGACGAGCACTTGCCATGGAAATAACGATAAAACAAAGACAAACTCGCAATGTCTCTTCTGTGGGAGAGAGGTTTCAGGGAAGAGAAAAGGGCATCCCCCACTAATCCACGAAGTCTATTTTGTACTCTGTCAAGGCAGGATAGGTTGTTTTTAGCAGCTCCAGCCCAGATGTGGCAGCAGTACTCCGTCTTTGAACGTATTTGGCTTTTATACAGATAGAGAATTGCATCAGTAGTGAAAAGATCTTCTGTGCGGTAGAAGGATCACACTATTTTTCCAGCGACCTAGGCAACACACTTGATGTGCGTGTTCCATTTCAGATCAGAAGTAAAGGTCAAACCCAGAAGCTTGTCAAAACATGGAGCCTCCCTAAGACGAGAGCCATCCATTTCAATTGATGCCAGATGGGGATCAGAGCGTTGATGATGTAAAGATAGGAGTTTGGTTTTAGATGCATTAAAAGTAACCAGCCACCTCTTCCCCATGTACCACGCGCTCAAGATCAGAGGAGAGAGAATCAGAGAGAACATTGTTATTTACGACCTTTGATGTGTTGCCATAGATGGTCGCGTCATCAGCATAGATGTTAACGAATGATTTAAGTATGTGCTTGGGGAGATCATTGATGTAGATCAGGAAAAGAGTTGGGCCCATGCTGGACCCTTGAGGAACTTCAGCATTAATACTGTGGGCATCTGATTTCTGTCCATCAACCACTACTCTCATGAGCCTATCTATCAGAGAGAAATAATTTAATAATTGAGAAGACATTCCCAGTTATACCGTAGCTGGAAATCTTGTGAAGTAGGCCTTTATGCCACACCTTATCAAAGGCCTTTGATATGTCAAGCGCAATTGCCCTAGAAATGAAGCCTTTGTCGAAAGATTCGCTAATCCTATAAGATATAACCTTTAGCATATCTGTTGTATATCTAGCAGAACGGAAACCATATTGCATGTCACTAAGAAGGTTATTTCTGCTGAGGTGGTTGACTATTTCTCTATTTAATATGGTTTCCAGCAGCTTACTCATGGCACGAAGGAGACTTAATAGTCTGTACTGAGAGGGGGATGACTTATCACCTGAATTCTTAAATACAGGGCATACTGAGGAGGTTTTCCAGGATGTTGGAAAGCACTTCTCCTTAAGGAACCGCTTAAACAGTTTTGTAAATATGGGAGCAAGTTCTGGTTGAAACTTTTTCAACACTATAATTGGAATGCCGTCAGAGCCATTTGCTTTACTGGAATCAAGGTTCTTGATTAGCTTGGCGACCTCACGCACAGATATTTCTATGTTGCATAGTGTGTTGTCTGTTATAGGTGGAAATATGGGGAGTTGATGGCCTTGGTCGCATAGGGTAGAATTAGCTGCAAAGTTCTTGGCAAATAGTTTGGCCTTGTCTAATGCTGACGAGATGACCTCGGGTCCATTGATAATGGCTGGGATAGAACGCACGCTTCTGTTTAGGATCCTATTTGCTATTTGCCAAAACTGGTGGGAACCAAGCCGCTGCTTAGCTACTTTGGATTTAACGGACTGAGCATATAGCTCTCTTGCAATTTTATTACTCTTTTACAGTGGTTGCGTGCAGCCTGAAAGCAGCTTTAGTCTCAGTATATCTGTTACGTTGGTAGCAATGGAAAAAGTGATTTCTGTGCTCGATGGCAGCAGCACATTCTGGGGATACTATAATATTTTCTATAATTTTTAATAGAATTTTAAGTTTTAAATTTTCAAAAAACTGCGTTTAACTCACTATCTGCAGAATGTAAATTAAGCATAAATATTTTTTAAAGGTTTTCGAATCAATTAAACTAACATTTTATGTCTAAATAAAATGATTGGCTGTAAAAATATGCAAAAGTATAGAATATAATTACCTTATATTTTTATAAATTCAAATAATTCCATTTTCATCATGAACTCGTACATTTTATCTACCGCCGCCATCTTGGATTTTAGGTATGGGAACCCAATCGCGTCTAAATATTTAATTAAGCTTTCTCATGACTTTTTATGTAACTAGAAAGGCAAATACATTTTTAAATAATTAAATTATAATTACAAACGCTGTTTTTGGTAAAAATATGTTATTTTTAACTTTATAATCTTTCCTTCATACTAATTGATTAATCAAGCTTTTAATTTTTTCATAATTGTGAAAAAGTTTAGAAAAACTTTTTCGTTTTTCTATTTTTACATCAAACAAATTTTGGCATTATATTTCTCAGTTTTAATATCACTTTTAGTCCGTTTTTAATTTCTTATTTTCTAATCATTAATGACTATTTTTTTGCAAAAACTATGTCATACTGCATATTTCCCAATTCTTCATTGCATGAATCAAGTTGACAAAGACTTTCATTAGAATTCGGTGACGATGTAGAATGTGACCGGGTGGCTTCTTAAGCCTGACTCACGTGCAGCACACGCATATTACTTGACTTTTGGGACTATAGAAAGGGGCGCAGGGGAGGGTGCACGTGTTTTTTTTTTAATCCTCCCCTCTCTCTACCCCTCTCTTCTTATACCTCTCTTTTTAGAATTAATGCAAATGAACTACACTTTTCTATAGTTTATTCTTTTTATTTTTTTGCACTCTCAGAGAGTGAAACTCTCTCAATCCTTCGTTTATCTCTTGCGCTCTCTCTCTCTCTCTCTCTCTCTCTCTCTCTCTCTCTCTCTCCTTTATCTTCCGCTCTATATATACTTTCTGTGTCTCTCTCTATACTTTGTGGGTGTGTTTCTACACTTTGTTGGTCTCTCTCTCTCTCTCTCTCTCTCTCTCTCTCTCTCTCTCTCTCTCTCTCTCTCTCTCTCTCTCTCTCTCTCTCAATACAAATGTTTCAATATTTTCTTCAAGATTCGTTTTTGGTAACCCTCTTGTGGGGATGCAACTTTTTTGAATGTCACGACCATCATCCACGGAAATCAATGTCTTCATATTTAATTTTCAAAGGAGGAGATAACAACTTTTTGTAAACCGTGACGTATCTTGAAAAAATCTCACGTAAAACGACACTTGCAGATATAATTAATACCTATAATTTTCACACCCTGTTTTCTTTTATTAAATTTTTTTTTTTTGGGGGGGGGGGTAACGATTCTTTTAAAGTATTTTTAAAGATGTAGAAGTATGAATGTTTTAACGTTTTCGTAAATTTGTTTTTATCCTCATCTGAAAGATAATAATTATTGATAACATATTCAATGAATCTCACACATCAAAACGCAAAAATAAAAAATTAAGCACATTTAAATTTTGATATCGAAGGCACCGGTGAAATCTTTTGTTTTGTTCTTGTTTTTCTACACTCATTCACCATTCTAGAGTGCGCTTTAATGGATCGCTTGGGCTTTAATGGATCGCTTGGGCTTTAATGGATCGCTTGCGCTTTAATGGATCGCTTGGGCTTTAAGGGGTCAAACAAGGGGCAATACAGGAAGAGTGACATGAAATCCCCAAAAATATATTTATACAACGAATATGTAAAAAAAAAAAAAACGTTACACGCATATGAAGTGCATCCGTTACTTATTAATCGATGAAAATTTTTATATTGATAAGTTCATTACGTGATTTTTGGTAGATTTTTAAAGACAGACTCTGTTACGAAAATCAAAAACACTCGTACATGGCGGTACATATATATATATATATATATATATATATATATATATATAGTTAGTCATCTACATATATATATATAGTTAGTCATCTACAAAGGGATTGTATCGCTATATATATTGTTCCATGATTCTTATATAATTAATAAACCTCCTAAGTTTAGCAGGACTACTCAGTAATATAGGTGTTCGTTGTCACATTTTTTTATGCCTAGAACGATAAATGTATCGACCAAAGAAGCAGCCTGACTTGTATGTGATTAATTGTATTTTATGTCGATTAGTATTATGTTTCGACATTAAATAAACAGAATTTGACGCGTCACAAATCAGATTCCAAATATAAATAAAATAAATAATCTATATATTAATACGATAGCGCGCGTGTTCTTTTCTGTGTCACGCTTACATCCGGGTTGTTTAATTGTTATGTACTTCCACTTCTTGTCATAAATAATTTTACCAAGAATTCTTCATAAGTTTCGGTTTCGGTTTCGATTATGACCGAAGGAACTCAAGAACAAAATAACCAACCAACCAATCAACCAACCAACCAAGACGATCCAAAGAAATATGAAACCATTTGATGTGAGCAACTAACAAGAATAAAAGGTGATTATCGAAAAGAAAAAAAGATGCGTATTGACCTTAATCTTGAAAATACCATCGACATTTATAACTGATTTGATGTAAATATTCCAGTTCTAACCACGTGGAAGCATAAAAGCTATTTATTATATTTGTTATAGAAAGGATACGTTGCAGAAACACGTGTGTATGCACCAACAAATGAGAATAAGCCTTACCTCTTTTTTTCTGTTTTACTATGTTATCTCCCCTTGAATCTGTATTCAGGAGTGTTCGTTTTTATTTTCCAAAGAATGACCTATATGCAAATAGGCAAATAAACTGATCACTTACCTTATTCTCTTTACGGGAAATGTAATCTCATAAGCCAGTTGCTCGAATGACCCTTCGTATTTAAATTTTTATTATTTTTAACTTCATATTGACGAAGCTTCCAAAAAACAATGAGAATAATTAAAATGATCCGTAAATAAAGAATTAGAGTGTTATTATAATCTTTTATTCGAACAATCTAGAATGTAACAGAAGATATCTGGAATGGTCAATGAAAATGTTTTAAAAGCAAAAAGTAGGGATTGAAGGGAGCGATCTTTATTTTGCTTGTTAAAGTATGGGGGATAACAGACCATAAGAAGAAGGGATAAAATGAAATAATGACGGTGATATGACCGAATAATATCCTATAGTGGAGGAAAACAGTGAGCAGGAAGAGAGTCCCACAATCCTGTGGTTCTTGGAAATTAACTACTGGGATGGAAAACTTTATCACAATGAAGTATTAAAACAGCGAATTGATGGTGGCTACCAGAACAACGAGTTAGAGGAAATGGAACAAAAGCAGTGGGAAATATATCAAACAATTTCGAAGAACACATGTCATAATAACAAAATAAATACGTATTACATATGTTTTAATTCAAAACAACGAATTATTACAAAATAAACAGATATTTATTTTGTTTGAAATTTATAAATATATTCCGAAGATACATTTCATCATCAGTATGTCTTTCTTTCTTTTTTTTTTCATTTTTGCCATGTTGTTGTTGGGGCATAGAACCAGTAGAAGCCACAAGAGTATTTACAGAAAAGACTAAGACCAGCAACATCACGTCCGGGAGGATGCGGAAAAGAAGGGAGATTGTGAAGGGGGGGTCAATAAAATTACGGATACATTTCTGCGCCTAATCAAAGACTTTCAAATAAGATAGAGATTTAGCAATACTTCGATATAAATAGTAAAATAAGTAAAGAAAGAGAAGTAAACACAGAAGAGAAAGAAGTGAAGAGGGAAGAAAAGTAGAAGAAAGAAGAAAATAGAAAAAAAGAAGAGGAAAAACATAAGATTAAGGAGTAAAATAAAAGACAATATTAAAGGTTGGTTGGTTGTTTTTGTTTTACGGCATATCAACCCTTTTCAGTTTATGTAATGCCGACTCCAGTGATTTTAAAGAAAAGTTTTTTTAATAGAATATATTTGTTTTTTCCAAGTCGGTTTCTATTTAACCCATAGTTGGGACCCTAACGGGTACTACCACTCCGAGTCAGAGTGAACCTGGGAGCAATGACAATTAAAGGGTGACTCCACACTCCCCAAAGCCCACAAGCTGGAGCCTCACCATCGGATATAGTTTAAGGTCATATCCAGGACCAAAAGATTAAAGGAAAACGAGGTAAAAGAAGTAGTCGACGGAGTAAATGTAAAAAAAGGTAAAATAGAAAATATGAAGGTGAAAAAAATGCAAAAGGAAGCCAAGAAAATAAAAAGAACAAACGAAAATGATCGAAGGAAAAATAGAAGAAAAAAGAAAAAAAGACGAGAAATAATAGAAAAATAGAAATAGACACTGAAGATAAAAAAGGAGAAGAATAAGAGAATGAGGAGGCGAGGAAGGGGAGGAGAAGGAGGGAGACTAGAAGACATTACACCAAATAAAAAAGCAAATATTTAATCGGATTAAAGCTGCTAATGTTTTCTAATAGCTCCAAAAACCATTCGTATCAATCTACACACAAAAAATATGCAATCACGAAAATGGCATTGAATGTATTTTGTGTGAATTTCAACAGAAAAACGATGCAAATGCCCGCAATGTAATCAAGAAATCACAAAAACTAGAAAAAGTTTTGTACTAAGAAACCAAAATCACCATTGAATTAATGACGAAAAAAGGGGACAAAGTACGGAAAAGATAAAGCAAAAAAAAAAAACAAACAAGAAAAAAAAACAGAATTAAAAAGAGGAGAAACTACTTTCTTTCTTCACATCATCAACTAATTTCCCTTGTCAGAATTATCTTAAACTGCAATTTTCAGACGCATCCAGGATGCTTAGGGTTGTTCATCTCGGTTCATACAACAATCCTCATCTGACTCCAGGCGCATTAGGTCGTCTCCTTGAAAACAAAAAAAAAGAGCTCCTTCAGTCTTTGACAGACTATGGATACCCACAAAAGGGTGCGTGTGCGTGAAATTTTTTGTGACAGGAGATGCGCAATCTCCAACCACACTTCTCCTTAGTCGACATTAATACCAGTGGCAAGTGAAGTGTGTATAGGACGACTGGAAACAAATGCCGAGATAAGCGGAGAGCTCATACAGCTCCTAGAATTCCCAAATGGTCACCCATCTGGTAGTAACTAGGCTTGACGTTGCTTAACTTCGATGATCTGACGAGAACAGTGTGTCAATGGGATTATGTCGTATATGAAAACAATAGCACTGTAACAATTACTATTATTTGAAATTTCCACACTACTGTTCTCGTCTTGAGTGTTATTTTGTCAACGTTTCGGTCGATGTAACCTCCGACCTTGGTTCAGGCGTATCTTGTTGAAGTCGGGAATCTGCACGGAATTTCTAACGGAATGTTTTATTTAATCAATAAATAGATTGAGCCTTCAAACTCTAGAAACCGTAACTTACAACTGGATTTTATCAAGTACTTATCCACTACGCCATGGGTTCTTGCAAATTATCAAGCATCCTAAATGTTTAGAAGCATTATAAAATTAATCTTTTTTAATTTACTATCGTCGGTCGTACTTTTTCTTTTGTTTATAAACAAGTCACCTATTATCAAGGCCTGAAATTCACTCCATGATAAATGTTATTGAGCTGGAAATGTGGGCGGTCAACTATAGAAGGGATTTTTGACGAGACGATGTTTTTAACTAGATAATAACGGATTATTTAAGTGAGAAGCTCAGCAAGATTGAGTTTATTAAGACTTGAAAACGGCGATACTGTAATCAGCCGGGAAGAAGCCCTTGGTACTATGTTCCACAGACGGCAATTTTAGAAAAGAAACTTTGTTCGTGAATCTTCCGCTTAGTTCTATGTACGCAGAATGATAAATGAGATATGCTGACAGTGGCTGCAGTTATCCCAGGGTGACCTCCGGGCCTTGATAAAGTGACTCTTTTGTAATATAAAAAGTGGCTGTAGTTAGACTTGCTCTACCTTTTATTGTTTAACGGGTGGTACTATAAACAGACACTTAGTCGAAGACCTGTTATGAGAATAACGATTGATAAAAACTATGTCATATCATAAAGGGGATCTTTGTTGTGTTGTCTATCATAAAGGGGACCGTGTGTGATCGTCTAAATGTATTTCTGTTACATGATATGTTCATATGCTTTTGTGTGTGTGTGTGTGTGTGTGTGTGTGTGTGTGACATGTCATGTATTTTCGGACGTACCTTCTGCGCCACCGATGTTGGTCCATCTCGAAACATCTCGTCTTAGAGGGGAGACTTGGTACCTGTTTTGGACGAAGATTCATTTCACTCCAAGACAAGGAATTGGTTTTATAGTTTATTTCCCTTTCCAGATGTCTTGCAGAAAGATGGAAAGCGATACTCTGGCTTGTGTGGTTCTGTTCCACACACATCAGCGTCCCCTCCCCAGTGAAGGGGGAGGGGAGACAACGGTGAAACCGTCCGTCCTCTTCTAAGTCTAAACCAAATCTCAACGATTCAGCTAACCCGATCACGTGACTCACAGCAATCCGAACAGCGGACTCTGACTCCGGTCAACGTGTCTCAATATAATTTACACATCTCCCTCTCTCTCTCTCTCTCTCTCTCTTTCTATCTCTCTCTCTCTCTCTCTCTCTCTCTCTCTCTCTCTCTCTCTCTCTTGTCATTCTATAACAACTAGTTACATCTCTTCTGCGAGAAAGGATCTGAGGTTGAGAAAAAGACATCTTTCACCAGATTTCGAAGTCGGTTCTGTACTCCGCCGAGGCAGGAAATGTGTTCCTGGCGACACCTCCCATATCTGGCAACAGTATTCTTAGCATTATATATATCTTATACAGGTAGACGATGTCATCAGAAGCGCAATTCTTTGAAAGAAGTAAAATAATCAAACCAATGATCATCGTCCTTAGTAACTTTTTTTTTTTACACAGTGATCACCACTTATCAAGGCCCGGAAGCCACTCAGGTATAAGGGTTATTGCAAGTACATTACGTTAGTGTGGAGATTTGATAAAGTGTTTAATTAAGGGGCGGTTCATTAGGAATTTGTTAACATTGGACTTGAAGACATACAAGTTGTAGTCCGCAGGGAAGCAGGCAGACGGAACAGAGTTCCACAGGTGTGCAGTTCAAAGAAAGAAGCTTTGTTCATGGAATCCGCGTTTTCATTTAGGCACAGATATAGAGTGGGGGAAATTTTTCACAGTGAATTCAGCTAGACGGGTGTTTTTCGTGAAAGATTGGCGAGGGGGGACTAGAGATTGGAGTTCAGACGAGCACCTGCCATGAAAATAACGATAAAACAAGGATAGGCTGCAACGTCTCTTCTGTGGGAGAGAGGTTGCAGGGTAGAGAAAAGGGCGCTAAGCCACGAAGTCTATTTTGTACTCTGTCAAGGCAGGATAGGCTGTTTTTGGCCGCTCCTGCCCAGATATGGCAACAGTATTCCATCCTTGGACGTACTTGGCTTTTATATAGATAGAGAATTGCATCAGTAGTGAGATACATTCTGGAGCGGTAGAAGGATCCCACCATCTTTCCAGCGACCTTGGAAACAGACTTGATGTACGTGTTCCATTTCAGATCAGGAGTAAAGGTCAACCCCAGAAGCTTGTCAAAACACGAGGCCTCACCCAGACGAGAGCCATCCATCACAATTGATGCCAGCTGGGGATCAGAGCGTTGATGATGTAAGGATAGGAGTTTGGTTTTGGATGCATTAAAGGTAACCAGCCACATCTTCCCCCACTGAACCACGCGCTCGCGATCAGAGGAGAGAGAATCAGAGAGAACTTTGTCATTTACAGCCTTTGATGTGTTGCCGTAGATGGTTGTGTCATCAGCATAGATGTCAACGAATGATTTAACTATGTGTTTAGGGAGGTCATTGATGTAGATCAGGAAGAGAGTTGGGCACAGGATTGACCCCTGAGGGACTCCAGCATTTATATTGCAGGCCTCCGATTTTTGTCCATCTACCACTACTCTTATGAGCCTATCGGAGAGAAATGATTTAATGATTGAGAAAACATTTCCAGTTATTCCGTAGCTGGAAATCTTGTGAAGTAGACCCTTATGCCATACCTTGTCGAAGGCCTTTGATATGTCAAGAGCAATTGCCCTAGAAAGGAAGCCTTTGTCAAGAGATTCGCTAATCCTGTGGGATATAACCGTCAGCACATCCGCGATAGATCTTGCAGAGCGGAAACCATATTGTGTGTCACTAAGAAGGTTATTCCTGCTGAGGTGGTTGACTATTTCTCTATTTAATATGGATTCCAGCAACTTACTCATAACACACAGGAGACTTATTGGTCTGTACTGAGAGGGAGATGACTTATCACCTGAATTCTTAAATACAGGGCAAACTGATGAGGTCTTCCAGGGAGTCGGAAAGCACTTCTCCTTAAGGCAGCGCGTAAACAGTTTCGTAAGTATGGGAGCAAGTTCTGGTTGAAGCTTTTTTAACACTATAATTAGGATGCCATCAGGGCCAGTTGCTTTACTGGAATCTAGGTTCTTGATTAGCTTGGCGACCTCATGCACGGATATTTGTATGTTACTTAGCTTGTTCTGTGTTATAGGAGGAAATATGGGGAGTTGATGGCCTTCGTCGCATAGGGTAGAATTAGCTGCAAAGTTCTTTGCAAATAGTTTGGCCTTGTCTGACGCTGACGAGATGACCTCTGGTCCATTGATAATGGTTGGAATAGAACGCACACTTTTGTTCAGGATCCTATTTGTTATTTGCCAAAATTGGTGGGATCCAAGCCGCTGATCAGCTACCTTGGATTTAACAGACTGGGCATATAGCTCTCTTGCCTTTTTTATTACTCTTTTACAGTGGTTGCGTGCAGTACTGAAAGCAGCTTTAGTCTCAGTGCATCTATTACGTTGGTAGCTATGGAAAAAGTGATTTCTGTGCGCGATAGCAGCAGCACATTCTGGGGAGAACCATGGCTGGCTGTTAGGTTTTTGCTGGAATTTTTTAGATGGTATGAATTGGTCTATGCCTACAATTAACCATTCGGTCAGATCTGATACTATAGAGGACACTTCCTTTTTAAACATGGAGTGCAGAGGTAAATCAGATATGAATGTACGGAAGCTGTCCCAGTCAGCCATAGAGTAACGGTATACAGTACGGTGGAGGGGTACGTCTGGGGGCTTCTTACATTTCGTTTTTATCTTAAATTATACGACGGAGTGGTCGGAGGATCCTAGAGGAGAATGAACGGAACATGAACATAGCTCAGGGGAAGTTGAGAGAAAAAGGTCTAAGAGGCTTGCATATTGACCGGGTGTATCGGGCACACGGGTGGGTTCGCGAACAATCTGAGTGAGGTCATAAGCAATGGCAAAATCATGACAAAACCTCCCCTCATCTTCTGTCTTATTTGAATGGGTCAGCCATTCCACGTTATGGACGTTGAAGTCACCACAGATGTGGATGTTAGCCGAGGGATGTGAAGACAGTATGTGGTCTATTTTCTCAGATATGCTCTTAAAGATAGTAACTCCGCTGCTGTGGGGCCTATAGAGGGCAAATATAAATGCAGTGGTGTAAGCAAGTGCAACCCTGAAGCACATATAGGGTAAATTATGATCTTCTCTAGAGATATCCCTGCCACACGGGAAGCCATCCTTAATGTAGGCACATATTCCATGCCCATGGCGATCTTGGGTGTCAGATTTAGCTGTTAAATTGGAGTATCCGTTAATTATGAACTCATCTAGGGAAGTGGTCGGCCCTATTCCAGTTTCACTTAGAAATAATATGTCCGGTTTCGTCTCCTGTAATTGGGTTTCAACCTCTGGAAGGTTGGAACGTAGACCCCTGATGTTGGAGAAGGAGACCTGGTAGTAGGGGTCTACGTTGGAAGATGGGGTTCTATAGGTTTAATCGATTTGATTTAAATATTCCTGTTCTAACTAAACGGAAACATAAAAGTTATTTGTTATATTTGTTATCGAAAGGATACGGTGCAGAAACACGTGTGTATGATCAACAAATGAGACTAAGCCTTACATCCCTTTTTCTGTTTTACTGAGTTATCTCCCCTTGAATCAGTATTCGAGAATGCTAGTTTGTTTTCCAAAGAATGACCTAAATATTTTTCAAATAGCCAAATAAACTGATCAATTACTTTATTCTCTTTACGAGAAATGTAATCTCATAAGCCAGTGGTTCGACCGACCCTTCGTATTTAAATTGTTGTTATTTTTAACTTCATATTGACGAATCTTCCAATGGATACACACACACACACACACACACACACACACATATATATATATATATATATATGTGTGTGTGTGTGTGTGTGTATATATATAAAGTGTCAAGTCTGAAGATCAAAAATAAATCGAAAGATTTGGTAGAGAATTTCCGCACCTCTCTCTCTCTCTCTCTCTCTCTCTCTCTCTCTCTCTCTCTCTCTCTATCTATCTATCTATCTATCTATCTATATATATATATATATATATATATATACATATATATATACATATATATATATATATATATATATATATATATATATATATATATATATGTAAGTTTGTTTGGGCCATTTATCCTAGATGCCACACAATTATGCACGATACACAAAATATACATAAATAGATCTGGGCGCACTAGTGAAATAAATCCAGTCATCCAATAAAAAAAAAAACATTAAAACATATTTTATTAAAGTTCATTTTTCAAAGAATATACAAATTAGTTACCCTTTATTTAGTCTCTCTCATATCAATGAAGTTCGTTTTAATAATTATAAAGTAGCGTTAATCTCAATATTAGAGCAAGAGAAAAACTCAACTTTATATATATATATATATATATATATATATATATATATATATATTTAGTAATGTGATTGATAATTTAAAACTCAAATTATAATTAAATTAAAAATCCGTTTCATAAGAAGGAACAACAACAAAATACATAATTTGTACGATCGTTTCGGAAAACAGTGTTTTTATTGTGGTAGACATCAAGTTACGGACAATAATTTTTACATATAGTGTTTTTAACAAACAAAATTTCCTCATCAGAAAAATATTGGGAAGGGTTTTTATGATATGTAAAAGACACCATAAATAAACCTAGCATTAAAAGTAAGGCAGATGTATATGGAATTAGCTCTAGGATATTTACCTATCGAGCTTATTATATATCTAAATTACAACGAGCACTTTTTCATTCCCTGTATTTTAATTAAACTAGTAATTTTACTATTAAATTAAGATACACTCTGCTTTTTAGACTATTGTTCTAATCTCCTTTAAGTATATATATATATATATATATATATATATATATATATATATATATATATATATATATATATATTATAAAGCCCCCCTCCTTGGGTCGAGCACTATCGTAAATAATCTCACTCGCTACTTAATTTGGCTGAAAAAAATGCGAAGCACTTTACGAGTGGCGGACGGATGTTTATTTAAATAGACATTCGGACAGATTAATTGCGGGCACCGCTTCCGTGGTCAAAGGGGTAGAACTGCCGACTGTCATCACGACGGTTCTAGGTTCGATCCTCGGCTTTGGGATAGGTTCTAGTCTAGCGGCACTGATGAGTTGTGATACAACGAAACAGGACTGTATGTCGATGACTACAAATATATTTTATATATATATATATATATATATATATATATTGTAAAATATAGATATACGCGCTATATAATATTTTCTTATGATATATGTGTATAAATAAAATGATAAAAATATTATTACTCTTCTTCGCTATGTATATTTGTACATATCTGTGTTATTTTGTGCGTGTGTGTATACATCTCTCATATATTACAACAAGAAATGACCTTGCTTTTGTGATAGCAATTTTGAGCGAAAGACAAAGGAAATTATTTACACCGTAGGCAAATGTAATGAACTCGCTACTGACGGAATTCGCTTGACAGTTACATCCACACAAAACAATCAGTTGTTGGTGGTGTAGGTGATGATGAATTGGCGACTTTCCTGTTTTTATAACTCCTATAATACCAGGTCTAATGCTGGGAAAGAAATCTTCAGAATATCGTTTTGCAACCCATTCCTTACATGTCCAGATATAACTTAACCAATCTGTTACTAAAGTAATATAGCTACTTCAAGTTCTCTCACTGATCCTTGTTGATTATTCGCTAATAAAAACATGTCGCTTTCCCTAAATTCTCAGGGACAGCAATTTTTGTACAATTTCTACTATTCTCTGTATGGTGTTAATTGTAATTTTAGATCAACAATCCTCTTCAAAGGGCTGCTATAGACATTTTTGTCGTCAGCATGAATATTAACAGAATATTTTCTATACAGTGTAAATGGTAACAAGTACCTTTCCTCAATTGGGCTACTTTCTCCGGGTTAGATAAGAGAGAATCAACAGCATTTAGATCAACAATGCTCTTCAGAGTGCTACTATAGAGTGTTTTGTTCTCAGTAAAAATGTAGATTATATAAGAATAAAAGCACAAAGAAAAGTATTGGGCTCTGAATAGATCTTTGAGGTTCTACAGTATTGATTTGATATAATTTAGACTTCAGCCCATCAACAACTAGGTTCATAGACTTATCGCAGGGAAGAGAATCATACGCTGAAACATAATGCATGTATTATTGATGTAAACCACTAATTTGACGGCGTGATAATATAGTGGGCAGCTATATGATCAGTCTATTAAACAAACCAATGCAAAGATGAAGTTTTCGAAGTAGCAAGAAATGCAAACTGTTTGCTGATGCTATTATTACAATAAGTCCATAAAATCTGTACAATAAAAATGCAATTTTAAACTTAAGTATGACAGAGCAACACAATTATTTCAAACTTGAGGGACCAACAAAAATGTTATGTCAAAGTTAAGTCTGAGAGTTTGACAAAGATGATATGTCAAACTTAAGCGAGACAAACTGAAAAAGCAATTTCAAACTTTAGCGAAACCGAATGTTGAAAGGGTTTTTAATTAAAAATTAAACGAGACAAACCATTAAATAAACAATTTCGAACTTAAACGGGACAGATCATTTAAAAGGCAATTTAAAACTTAAACAAGACAAACTATTGAAATTAGAATTTCAAACTAAAGCGAGACATACTAAGAAAAAGCAATTTTAAACTTAATCAAAGCACCATTGATATTAAAATTAAAAACTTAAGCGAGGCAGACCCTTGAAAAGGTAACTTCAAACTTGAGTGTGACACATTGAGGAAAATCTTGTGTCACGCTGTTGTTTCCCACCAACTATCATTGATAGCTTGTAACATGTTCAACCTGGAATCTGAGTGACTGTAAACTTACTTAATATTGCAGTCTTTTTCGTTTCTTTTAAGATTATAGATTGTTTGTGTTATCTACCTTCAGTTTTTCCATTTTCTCATACTTTTTTTGACCTGATTCAGTGATAGTAATAGTGATTTTACCAGAAGAGGGCATCAAGGAATAGCATTTTTGTTTTTACCAGAAGGATCCTGTTTAAAATTGTATCAATTTAATTAAAAAAGAAAAAAAACAATAGTTTCTGGTCTCCTTATCGTAAAAATAATTACCGATAATATTCTTCGCATCAATAAACGAGCTTCATTTTTGGACCCTCTGACAAAAGGAAGGTAGCCATGTAAATTCACCGTTGTCTGCTCGTCTGTCTGCACTTTTCTTAATAACTAAGACTTGGAATTTTAAAAAAATTTGCACACACATTAAACATGATATGAGTAAAAAAAAAAAACTAACAGAGCGGATTTTCCAAGAAAATTCCGGTTGCCCTCCCCCATGGGTGCCTTTCGGGTTAAAACGGCTTAAATTGACACTTTTGTGCTTATTAAAAAAAATTGATGCTTTGGATTTTTATAAAACTTTCTGAAAAGTTGTAACTTACTAATTTCTATATAATTTTGTTTGTCTATATTTCGCGATAACTCTTGGGTGTGCCCCAGGGGCTCGTTTAGGGTTGATGAAAGGACTCCATTTTGGGGACTATTTTACCATATTTGTCCAAAAGTTTCTGTGTATGTCTATTTAGTAGTTTTGCACGGTGCTGAACTCAAATTTAAATATATTAAGGTATTGGGGACTTTTGCGGACAAATGGAGGAGGCAATGATGGACTTAGTCATTTCTCTTTTTGCTTGGGGTAGAACTCAAATTTATATATGAACTGTTTGTTCATTTTCACCAGGATTTGACGTCCTCTGGGGACTTTAAGGCTAAATGGGAGGGGGCAAATGCTGAACTTAGTCATTTTTTATGCTTCGTTCACTGTGCACTCACGGGGGACCATGTATGCTTTACTTGTTTTAAATGTATTTGATTTTTATACTTCTATGTACATATTACAGAAACCAAACAGGGTCAGCCATCAGGTCTTAATAAAAAAAAAAACGTCATCAACTCGCATTTCCAGCATTTACGTTAACTAAACAAAGGAAAAAGAAAATGTATGATCAGTTGCATAAAAAGAATGGCACCGTTTTGCCCCTAGAATTCAACGAATCGACATGAGCATTGCCAAGGCTGCTGCAAGGAAGGTTGGCTCCCTCTACCGTGCTAGAAAACTACTTACGCCAGACAGTATCCTATACCTCTATAAGGCCACCATTCTCCCATGTATGGAGTAATCTTGTCACATCTGGGCTGGTGCATCTGCTGCTTGTCTCTCGCTCCTGGACAGGGTTCAAAAGAGAGTCGCCAACTTGATAGGTCCTGAACTGTCATCCAGGTTTCAGCCTCTGTCCCATCGACGAGATGTTGCATCCCTCTGCCTGTTCTACAAATACTTTAATGGTGAATGCTCTGACGAACTGCAAACACTTGTACCTCCCCGAATAACTACCCCCGACAAACCCGACAAGCTACTAAGTCTCATCTCTTTACAGTAGAGATCCCTAGGTGCAAGAAAGCCTTTTACTCCAATAGTTTCTTCCCCAGAACTGCGGGTCTTTGGAACTCCCTTCCGGGATTCTGCTTTCCCAACTGCACTGATATGCAGAAGTTCAAGTGTAATGTTAACAAACATCTTTCTACTCATCTCCCTTCATAATGACCCCGCTAATTAAGTCCCTGATAGTAGCCCCCTGCTTCAAAGTGGCACTGTGCCTTGTTTGGGGTGAAAATTGAATTAAAAAAAATTATTAGATTTTGGAACAATCCACAATCGCTAAAGTCAGAATTGGGTTTAGTCGAAATATTTTTAGATTAATCACTATCGACATAAGGTATGCACGGACATGAATTTGCCTTATTAAACACACTAAAAATTTGCCTTATTGAACAAACTAAAGAGGCTCGTGAAAAGTCTACGATTATAACCTTCATCTGATGTATATGTTTATAACATTCCATAGTAGTATGTGTCTGATTCTTCTGCAAGTAGAAGATTGCCTCAAGGGTAAGTTACTTTGTGGGGGGGTAATTCTCAGCGTGCATATGATTCTCACAATGCTTCGACCAATTTAACCCTCGACTTTAGAGGCATTTTATCAAACACAAGAATCTACACGAAATATCGAATCAAAACATTTACTTAATCCATAGATATAAATTGTTCTCGTCCACTCAGCCATGACTGAGTAACAGTCTTAAGAATTAAAAAAAATCATTTTTAGCATCGCTGGTAGTTAATATTGAACCTTCAAACTTCAGAACTTATAACTGATTGTAACTTAACACCTTTATCCGTTGCGAGACGTGTCCGTTGGACTAGCATCGTGAATTAAGCACAGTTTTCAGTTCTAAATTCTATATAGATCTAGCAATGCCTGTAAAGATGGTCGGAGTCTATATCGGCCGAAATACTATATGATATGAGAATTGTAGATTAAATAATACAAACTAGAACAACTCCGTAGAAATTCCACGGTTTTTCAAGATCAATAGACTTCCAAAACAATACCCATGATATTATTATTAGTGATTGGACGATTCCAATATTTTCACGATTCCGATATAATTACTGATTCCGATTCCGATTCTTTATAAATCTCTAACTATTTAACTATAAAAGTGTTACTTTTCCCGATTACTTAAAACACATCTTAAATGTGCCCATCATTTCTCAAACGTAAAAACACATTTGTGAGGGGTTGATCTATAGATTTTAGTCTTACTGAAAATTTAAATAAATCAATATTTTATTATTGATACAAGCAGTGGAAGATGTTTCTTAAACCAAAATCAAATAAAGGAGATAATTTAAGGAATCGGTTTTAGCTACTGATTTCCCTTCATAATACCTCTGCAATTTATGTCCCCGATAGTATCTCCCTACTTCAAAGTGGCATTGTGCCTTGTTTGGGGTGAAAATTGAATTTAAAAAAAAATCAAATTCTGACTAGTTTAAATCATCATCTTCTAATCTCCAAGGCGATTGTCTCACTATTTACATGGTAAAATCATTAACCCTTATCCTTGAGCGGCATTTGAGCCTGGATAAGCAGTAGCTCATTGTTGACAAAAATATGAGAAGTGAAGAATAGACTCATACAGGTAACCGGACCATATGAGTATCTATTGAGAAAAATGAAGCTGTGCGCCATGTAATACTATCATCAAATCACACAAAAATAATTCCACAAAAAAACTATACAGGCTGGAATACGGAATGGAAGAACAAAGAAAAGGATGAGAGTGACAACATCCGAGAATTGTCAGGGTCGGCACTGAGTCACGTGCTTAAAGAGGCAGAAAAATCGAGGGAGACTCAAAAACTGATTGTCAGGTATTCTTTAGTGTACATGTCAGCACCTCCTTAAATATGGCAATAGGTTTTCCTCTTAGAACGTATACGGTTTTTATATAGGCGGAGCATTCAGTCAAATGTGAGATAATTTCAGAAGAGGTAGAATGATCTAACCATTTCATATATACAGCATAATCACGTTGGCATACGGGTCCTCGCAAGATCACCGAAGATAAGCAAGGTTGAGCCTGTTCAGTATCAGATAGGTGACCCCAATTTGGGAATACTAGATGGGTGACCAATTTTGGGAACACCAGGCGTAATATTTAGGATGACGATGACACCCTCCTGCAAGAGTTGCAAAAACCTGATGCTGTTGTCCCCTTACGGGGAGATACATTGAACTGGGGACCGCTTGTGAATTTCATACTCCTATGGAATTTCTTTCTTTGGATAAAGCCGGCTAAAACCGCCTTAGAGTTAGTACTTCAGTTTCATTTCATCCATTTCATTTTTCATTGACCTTAGCAGCAGTATTGGTGCAAGTCTTACATTTCAGGTTTTACCTAAAAGTCAGTCCATGAATGAAACGAATGCGAGAGATCTCTCCATTTCAAATATTACAAAGTGATTATCTGGTGAAATGCGTAAATTGTATTGTTGTTTTCCTTTTTATGTCTGGTTTTAGAATTACTTGTGTGTGTGAATTGGTTTCTGCACTTGAGGGTTATTTTAATATATTAGCTTTTATCATGTGCCATTGTTTAGTTAACTATTCCTTTTATTTTCAATTTCTCCTAATTCTTTCAAATTTTCTTCGTGCTGGTATCGGTATTACGGTAGCTTTTTTGAGTTGGTGTCTAATATTCTTTTAAGGTCTATAGAAAGTTTTATGTAGTTACTTCTTTTTTGGGCCTCTTTCAATTTTTTTAAATTCCATTTTAACCCCAAACAAGGCACAGTGCAACTTTGATGTAGGGGACTACTATCGGGAACACAAGTTGCAGGGATACTATATAGGGAGTTGAGCAGCAAGATGTCTGGTCACATTAAATTTGAACTTTTGCATTCCAGTGCAGTTGGGAAAGCACGAATCCGGAAGGGAATTCAAAAGTCTAGCAGTTCTGAGGAAGAAAGTATTGGAGTAGAAGGCTTTTTTACATCTAGGGATCTCTGTAGGGGTGGAATTTTGTTGCTTGTCGGGTTATTCGGGGGTATTTACGTCTAACGGATACAAGGGATTTTAGTTCATCGGACCATTCACCATTAAAATACTTGTAGAACAGTCAGAGGGATGCAACATTACGTCGATGGGACAGAGGTTGAAGCTGTGATGACAAGTTTGGACATATCAGGTTGGAGACTCTGTTTTGAACGCTGTCCAGGAGCAAGAGACTAGTATCAGATGCACCAGCCTTGATGTGACAACAGTACACCATACATGGGCGAATGGTGGCCTTGTAGAGATACAGGATACTTTCAGGCGTAAGTAGCTGTCTAGTACCGTAGAGAGAGCCTAACTTCTTCGCAGCAGCATTAGCAATGCTCTCAATATATTTGTTCCAACTCATGGGGCCCATGAACGTTAGGCCGAGGATTTTAAAAGAAATACTTTTAGGTAATGTATCTTTAGTCATTTACTCTGTGATCTGAGAAACGGGCAGCATCTAGGTTGACTATGAATGTGTCCGATTTTCTTACTTGTGTTACGAGAGTCGTTGGTTAAATTTAAAAAAATTGAGCGACACTTAAGAGTCAGCAGTGACTCCAGAACGGAAATCGATGAAACCCCGCGACTTTCAAGCGAGGATTTCCTGTCTTCTTCCTGACGATACTTCCAGGAGAAAAAGCTTCCGTCTAAAATAAAGGTGGAAACGCACACTGCAGCTAGGTGTAGCGAGACGAGTCGTCTGTTTTTCAGTCCGTATTTGTCTCACTCATATTATCCGAAAGTAACCTGTCCGTCTATTTTTTTTTTTTTTTTTACTCTGACATTTTTCTTTTGTAAATGAACATTTTTTTCATAAATAAACATTTGCTTCCGGGTGCATTTTTTCGCACACGAATAGAACCTAGATTGTTCGCTCATCGATAAATAAAATCGTAACACGTTGGTGCATTTACCATCCGTATTTCCGTGCAGCATAATAACATTGACAAAGAGGAAAAAGCCACTGACTTACCGGAATGTAATTGCCGAGGCTGAGGATGTATAACAGAACGCGGACGCGCGTATGCAAATGCATGCGAAATGGTGTCACTGTTATGAAAACAAAAAAAGATTATAAAAAGAAGAGAGATCCCGTTAAAGAAGACAATTATTGGAGAGACGTTGGTGACGCAACAGCCGTAAGGAGAAGTAACGCGTGGCGGGAGAATGAGGAAATGAATGCCGTTGTTTAAAATAGGAGCTCAGTTATTACTTGTCCTGTGTTCCTTGCGACGTAGACTGCCTACAACATCTTGGGTCTACGTGTGTAGACCTTTGTACTACGTTACAGATATTCTAATATCTATGACAGGAAAAAGGGTTTTCTTATTTATTTTTTCGTTATCTACCAATTTCATTTTTGGTTCCACCTCATTCTTTTTTCCTTTTCTTCTTTCTTTATTTCATTTTCTTCTTGATACTTCAGCTTCTATTACTTCGCTCATTTGTCTTTCTTAGCACATCTTCAGCATCCCCCCCTAGTTCTCTTTTTTTATTATTTCATCATCTTTTACAGTTCTTCTCGGATATAAGTATACATAGTCTATATGAGGATAAAATACAAGAGACATCGTAAAATGAAATAACATAGATGCAGGATTTGTGAAAAAAAAATAAGATGTTCGTCGATCCTAAATGAACCGCTGAAGTACAGTCCGTCTGGTATATACGTACACATAGCCGATATACGGTCAGATATAAGATAAGTCATAAAAGGAAATGACGTGAAGATATTATGGTGAAAAAAAAATTTGAATACATTCGTTGATCCGAAATATACCATTATATAATATAATATAAATCATATAAATGCAATTTTGTCTGTGTGTGAGTTCGTTCATAATAGACTCCGAAACGGCTGAACAGATTTCCTTTAAAAGTTACAGAATTTTAATGTATAAGTCTGGGAATGACCTTAGTCAAGTTTTGTCTCAGAATGCCTCACAAAATTACCGATAATCGAAACCATTATTTTAATTTATTTATCATCGGTAAAACTATTTCTCCATGTTGTCGTTAACAACAATGATAGAACAACGGGCCGTGAAAATTCTACTTTGGGTAAGTTGATAGCGTGTTTTGGGTTTATTTTGTTGTTGTTTTTTTTGGTTTTTTTTTGGGGGGGGTTGCATGACATGATTTGTAGGTTCAAATGGCGAACGTAAAATTCTTTCTTTTTTTTTTCATTAACTGCAAAGAATTTTTAAGACTTCGAAATTTACGTGTTTTTTTTTTGTTTTTTTGTTTTTTGTCATAACGTGGTCTATAGGTTCAAAATCCGAACGTAAATTTCCTAATTTTTATTTTTTCGTGAACTAGAAAGAAGTTTATATAACATAATCTTATAAAAGAAACGAATGGTTCTCTAGAGTGCAATGCAGAATCACATATATTTTGAACTAACTTACTGCATGGAGGCATGTGAAGCTGACTCCCGGGCGATTTTACGGATTTCGATGACAATAAAAAGAAAGCAGTGTGAAATATTCGTTGATCATCATTCAATCCTGGACCACGTCGGGTCTCCCTGCTAGTATACGATAAGACTGTGTTTCACATTCGGTTAATTTTTAACATGTCTCTTTCTTTGCCTCATGTTTTTTTTTTGTTTTATCGTCGACACAAGATTACATACTAATGTAGATGGTTTTAATGCTGACCCAGGCAGTCACACCCTATATTTTTATACAAGACAAATAATTACATATGACTTATATTGGCGCGTCAATGTTCCGATTATATGGTATAATCAAAGCCATACTTCTTTCTAGATTGAACAATAAATTATTGTTGGTGTATATTATGTTGTCTTGATGAGGCTAGATAGGAAAGGGCACATGAAGTGGAGATATAGAAAAAAAAACTCCCCACCAGAAAAAAAGACATGTAACACTATGCTAGAAGATCCTGATGCCGCCATTTTAAAGTGAGTTTTCATGTTTTTGACTTGCTTTCTTATTTTTTTTTTCAGCACGTTTCTTCCATCGATTTTGTTTTGGAATCCAGTGGCAGTATATACTCATATGTGATCGTCCATGTAAAGCAGCCAAATAAAAACTAAAGACAATATTTCTCGTTATAGGTTGCGAAAATTCATAAAGCAGTAAAGAAAAAAAAATTAGACGCATTCGCCGAAATAAAATAATAAACAAAAAATATGATTGCGAATTGTTTTTTTTTCTTTAATAATTGGGATGCAACCAACCAGTATATATGTGCACTTGGATCGGAAACGTAACATCACTGAAATTAGTATTTGAAATAATTTGGACGATATAATTTTGACGGTATCATAAGGGATAAATGTCTTTAAAATAATATATATACAAACTCAGGAATATATTTTTGTTCTAATTAAGCGGCGATGAAAGTTGACATGCTGTTTTTCTCTTCTTTTTATCTTTCGATCCCATTCGACTGGATATGAACTTCTCTTTGGGCTACTGGTGTCCAAAAAAACAATTTCCATTATTTCAGCTGCTTTGAAAACTTTTCAACCGGCCTATATGCCCCATTACACTGGACTTAATTTTGGACTCCATTCTCTCTAAAGAAATATTTTCGCCTTTCGGATTACCGTGAGCGAATTTCCATATTATGCGCGGTTTGTTTTTATATTTTTACATATCCAAGATTTTTTTCACCTGTTTGTCTTTGCAATTTATGACTACAATAAATTGCGGTTTCGCTTAATGCCATAAGTAGCAATGCTAGCATTGCTACGAATATAATTTGCTGATTTCTTTAGATCTTCTGATGAGAAGAATAGCAAGAATAGCATTTTTTGAAATTCTACAGAATAAGGACTTTGTAAAATGTTTTTGGAGTATTCAGCCGAATAATAAACTTTGATTGTAAAGTTCAACTTACAGTTTACTTTTCTTTCTCTTATATATATATATATATATATATATATATATATATATATATATATATATACTTTTCTTTCTCTTATATATATATATATATACTTTTCTTTCTCTTATATATATATATATATATAGAGAGAGAGAGAGAGAGAGAGAGAGAGAGAGAAAGAAAATTAAAACTGTAAGTTGAACTTTACAATCACAATCAAAATTTATTTATATATATATAGTCATCCGCATACAGTTCTATTTCACTGTATCACAGCTCATCAGTGCAGTTAGACTAGCACCTTTCCTTTCCAGGCATTGAACCTATAACCATCGAGTTGATAGTCGGCAGTTCTAACATCCAGGACATGGGATCGGTGCTCACAAACAACCACATAAAATGTCTACTAAAATTGAAACTCGCCCACTGCTTTTAAATGCTCGAGCTGTTGTTTTTTTACAAACAAACAGCGAGTTTTACATTAATGCCAATTAAGCAGCCGGTGAAATACATTTACGACAATGTTCTACCCAAATTGGGGGGGGGCTTTAAATATGTTTTTTTTTACATACAGTACTGACGCTGGAAAGTATCTAGTACCTCTGCAAGGCCATCATTCGCCTATGTATGGATTATTGCTACATTTGGGCTGGTGTATCTGCTACCATTCTGTCACTCTTAGACAGGGTTCAAAAGAGACTGGCAAACTTAATAGGTCCCACACTGTTAGCTAGGCTTCAACCTCTGTCCCTACACAACGGAGATCTCCAGATGCCAGAAAGCCTTCTACTGTAATAGTTTCTTCCCTCGGACTGCTGAACTGGAATTCCCTTCTGGGTCTCTGGTTCCCTGGCTGTACTGACATGCAGAAGTCCACGCGTAATGTAAACAGACATCTTGCTGCTCAACTCCCTACAAAGTATACTTGCAATTTATGTTCCAGATAGTAGCCCCTACATTAAAGTTGCTTGGGGTGAGAATGCAATAATATATATATATATATATATATATATATATATATATATATATATATATATATATATATATAAAGAGAGAGAGGGAGAGAGAGGAAGAGAGAGAAAGGCGGTCAAAGAAATATATAAGGATTCTTTAAATAGATATTTTCGATATAATAAAAACACGACATGCAGTTGAAGATTAGATACATGATGAAAATATATGTATAATAGAAAAATATATTCGGGTATATATACATATATCTTGGTGTAAACATTTGAAATTTACGTGTATATATATATATATATATATATATATATATATATATATATATATATATATATATATACGTGACATTGTCTATGTATATATGTGTGTCTCTGTGTGTACATTTTCCTACAAAACTACTCTGTCAATTTTCAGTCTACAGAATCGAGATTTGACATAAGGCGTATTGAGATTTGGAAAAATCTTTTTAGTCGGTTTAGGTCAAAGTTCAATGATTTAACCTTTGAAAACTCTACCAAACTTCTCCGCCAATTTTGGGTCTAAATACTTGAAGTTTTAAATGTAGGTCACTTGGACATGGGTAAAAACATTTTTATTTTATTTGAGCCCAAAACAATAAATGTCAAGAGGTCAAAATTGGGATCAAAGATTGTTAAAAATTTGATCTCTGCGGTCTCTACAAAATTACTCAACCAATTTTTGGTCTATGAATTTGAAATTTTCCATAAATGGTAGTCAGATATCGGTCAAGATTTTTAATCGTTTTTTAACAGAAAATTTGGCTACTGAGGGGTCAAAGGTCAAAAGATTTTACCTTTGCGGTCTCTACGAATTACTCGGCCAATTTTTGGTCTAAACATTTGAAATTTTACGTAAGGGGGTATTACGACATGCAGCAAGCTTTTCAATCAGATTTGGGTGAAAGTTTGGCTTCAAAGATATCAAAGTTGAAAGAGTTGACCTCTCTTCGGCCAACATTTGGGTGAAGACACTTGAAATTTTAGATGTAGGTTACCTGGACATGAATCTAACTTTTTAATATATAGTTACATATGCACATAAAGTAATGAACAGTAGATAGTGCCTGAGCAAAACCGGACTGAGCTACTAGTATATATACACAATTATAAATTCAGATGGGCGTGCGTGTTCATAATCATATTGAGAACTCTTTTTCCTATTTATTTAATAAGAAAATACAACTTTGTTATATATGGGTCGTGGAATTGTATTCATCTGCAAAGATCTAGCTAATTTGCATATTCTTTTAAAAATTCATTTTAATTAATTCCCTATTCCCTAGAATTTTCAGTTTTCTTATGGGATGATCATTTTCAATTAACTATTACGTGTAATTATATCCATGCAGATATTCTCCGTGATTTATACTTGCGTAATATTTGCGTAAATAGGTTATAGTAAACACAAACCACTTTATATATATATATATATATATATATATATATATATATATATATATATATATACTAGCGGGGGTACCCGGGAGTGTTTGTTTCCGGGACGGGGGGGGGAGTTTTAAAAAATGTTATGGTAGGTAAGTAGGAAGGATCAAACCCGGAGTCATGAGTAAAAGTAGGAAAATAAAGTGTGAAAAAAAACAAAAAAAAAAAACATCTGCAACGTTAACAGTTCGGCCACAAAGAAAAGTCCATTCCAGTTGTTTAGGAAAAAAAAAAACAAAAAAAAAACGACTACGGTAGGTCGGCGCGAACGTGAAAATATAATGTGAATTGTCCAGCACGCTAACCACTACGCCACAGAGCACTGCTGCTTAGTTTAGTGATTTTAAATAACTTCACATGAAAGAACTACGAAGCCAAACCGGTGTTCTCTTCTCAACTGTTCCTTGTGAACGATCCCCAAACGGTGTTAAGTGGTGGCAGGGGGAGGAGGAATTTATTAGAGAGAAAATATTTTACCACTTCCATTGATCTTAACCGATATTGGCCGTGACTTCTCAGCAGAAAAAGTATAGAAATCTAAGATTATCGAGGAATTTGAGAAATAATTAGCCTATAACACACCTCAGATATTGTTCTGCCGTGTGTGCATATTATATTTGCATGAAATATCTTGATTTCTAATCCTATTAATGTCAAAATCAGACAGGAAAAAATGAGTTCATTTTATTTATATAGAAGAATAGATACATATATATATATATATATATATATATATATATATATATATATATATATATATATATACTAGCGGGGGTACCCGGCGTTGCCCGAGTGTTTGTTTCCGGGACGGGGGGGGGGAGTTTTAAAAAATGTTATGGTAGGTAAGTAGGAAGGATCAAACCCGGAGTCATGAGTAAAAGTAGGAAAATAAAGTGTGAAAAAAAACAAAAAAAAAAAAACATCTGCAACGTTAACAGTTCGGCCACAAAGAAAAGTCCATTCCAGTTGTTTAGGAAAAAAAAAACAAAAAAAAAACGACTACGGTAGGTCGGCGCGAACGTGAAAATATAATGTGAATTGTCCAGCACGCTAACCACTACGCCACAGAGCACTGCTGCTTAGTTTAGTGATTTTAAATAACTTCACATGAAAGAACTACGAAGCCAAACCGGTGTTCTCTTCTCAACTGTTCCTTGTGAACGATCCCCAAACGGTGTTAAGTGGTGGCAGGGGGAGGAGGAATTTATTAGAGAGAAAATATTTTACCACTTCCATTGATCTTAACCGATATTGGCCGTGACTTCTCAGCAGAAAAAGTATAGAAATCTAAGATTATCGAGGAATTTGAGAAATAATAAGCCTATAACACACCTCAGATATTGTTCTGCCGTTTGTGCATATTATATTTGCATGAAATATCTTGATTTCTAATCCTATTAATGTCAAAATCAGACAGGAAAAAATGAGTTCATTTTATTTATATAGAAGATAGAATAGATAGATAGATATATATATATAGATATATATATATATATATATATATATATATATATATATATATATATATACTAGCGGGGGTACCCGGCGTTGCCCGAGTGTTTGTTTCCGGGACGGGGGGGGGAGTTTTAAAAAATGTTATGGTAGGTAAGTAGGAAGGATCAAACCCGGAGTCATGAGTAAAAGTAGGAAAATAAAGTGTGAAAAAAAACAAAAAAAAAAAAACATCTGCAACGTTAACAGTTCGGCCACAAAGAAAAGTCCATTCCAGTTGTTTAGGAAAAAAAAAAACAAAAAAAAAACGACTACGGTAGGTCGGCGCGAACGTGAAAATATAATGTGAATTGTCCAGCACGCTAACCACTACGCCACAGAGCACTGCTGCTTAGTTTAGTGATTTTAAATAACTTCACATGAAAGAACTACGAAGCCAAACCGGTGTTCTCTTCTCAACTGTTCCTTGTGAACGATCCCCAAACGGTGTTAAGTGGTGGCAGGGGGAGGAGGAATTTATTAGAGAGAAAATATTTTACCACTTCCATTGATCTTAACCGATATTGGCCGTGACTTCTCAGCAGAAAAAGTATAGAAATCTAAGATTATCGAGGAATTTGAGAAATAATAAGCCTATAACACACCTCAGATATTGTTCTGCCGTTTGTGCATATTATATTTGCATGAAATATCTTGATTTCTAATCCTATTAATGTCAAAATCAGACAGGAAAAAATGAGTTCATTTTATTTATATAGATAGAATAGAAGATAGATAGAAGAAGAAAGATAGAAGATATATATATATATATATATATATATATATATATATATATATATATATATATATATATATATACATATATATATATATATATATACTAGCGGGGGTACCCGGCGTTGCCCGAGTGTTTGTTTCCGGGACGGGGGGGGAGTTTTAAAAAATGTTATGGTAGGTAAGTAGGAAGGATCAAACCCGGAGTCATGAGTAAAAGTAGGAAAATAAAGTGTGAAAAAAAACAAAAAAAAAAAAACATCTGCAACGTTAACAGTTCGGCCACAAAGAAAAGTCCATTCCAGTTGTTTAGGAAAAAAAAAACAAAAAAAAAACGACTACGGTAGGTCGGCGCGAACGTGAAAATATAATGTGAATTGTCCAGCACGCTAACCACTACGCCACAGAGCACTGCTGCTTAGTTTAGTGATTTTAAATAACTTCACATGAAAGAACTACGAAGCCAAACCGGTGTTCTCTTCTCAACTGTTCCTTGTGAACGATCCCCAAACGGTGTTAAGTGGTGGCAGGGGGAGGAGGAATTTATTAGAGAGAAAATATTTTACCACTTCCATTGATCTTAACCGATATTGGCCGTGACTTCTCAGCAGAAAAAGTATAGAAATCTAAGATTATCGAGGAATTTGAGAAATAATAAGCCTATAACACACCTCAGATATTGTTCTGCCGTTTGTGCATATTATATTTGCATGAAATATCTTGATTTCTAATCCTATTAATGTCAAAATCAGACAGGAAAAAATTAGTTCATTTTATTTATATAGAATAGAAGAAGAAAGAATAGAATAGAAGAAAGAATAGAAGAAGATAGATAGAAGAAGATAGAAGAAGATAAGAAGAAGAATAGAAGAAAGAAGATAGAAAGAAGAGAAGAGAAGATGTATACATGTGTATATCTATTTGTTTAAAAACATTGCTTATCAAACTCCTCCGTCAGTTTTTGGTCTACAGACATGAAACTTAATATATAGAGTATTTGAACCCATGCAAAACTTTATATTGTGGTTTTAGCCGGGGGAAATCTGTACAAAAGAGTAAAAATAAAAGAACCAGAATTTGTCAAGTTAAGGTCGAACGATGGCATTACAAATACGCATGCGTAACGTAATAGGTATTGGTTACTGTTTTAATTTTTAGTCTTCCAGCAAACATGTTTTCATAGCTCAGGCATTAACGTCAAAGGAAAAAGTAAATAGTAAGCAAGACGTCTTGTTTCGATTCTCATTGGTGGCGGGCGAGTCCTTTTTTTAATTTTTAAATTATTACTATAGATTGAGTCCAATATATTAGGTTGGTGCAAAAACAATATTGTTTTCTCACATCTGTTCATTTTATATATGATTTTTGAATTAATTCGTTGATATATAAATAGCTATCTTATATATTATATATTTTTGAAGCGTTTCTTTCGCTCTATCGAATCGCGTCATTCGTTACCATTCTCTTTTTTGCAGGCTTTTCGACAGCATAAACAAAATTCAAATCCGCACGATTTTCTTGTTCCATTTTAAATAGAGCGAAAAGCTGCCGAGACAGCTGGTGATATCAATGATGCGTTTGACCTAGGAACCACTAACGAGCGTGTGACACAACGGTGGTTCAAGAAATTTCATAATGGTGGCAAGATGAAGACGAAGACAGTCGCGGCCGGTCAACTGAGGTTGTATGATGAACATTTGAAAGCCTTAATTAAAGTCGACCCTCGCAAAACCACGCGAGAAGTTGCTGTTGAACTCGAGGTTTACACTTAACATTCAGTCGCCATTTAAAGCAAATAGGAGAGTAAAAAAAAAGTTGGATAAATAGGTGCCGCATTTAACACAACTGCGCAACAAAAATGACCCATTCTTCGAGCGGACTATGACGCATGATGAGAAGTGAACCTTTGCGAAACCAGCGACGTTTGGCACAGTGGTTGGATGCCGGAGAAACGTCACAACAATTCCCGAAGCCGAAACTGAACCAAAAAAAAGTTATAGTGACTGTTTGGTCGTCTGCAGCCGGTCTCATCTATCACAGCTTCTTGAATCCAGGCGAAACGATTACGGCAGAGAAGTACTACCGACAGATTGACGAAATGCATCAGAAGCTCCAACGTATGTGGCCGAAATTGGTTAATATGAAGGGTCCAATTCTCTTCCATGACAACACTCGCCACCATGTTGCTCAACTAACCCTGCAGAAGCTGAATGAATTGGGATACGAGACTTTGCCTCATCCGCCATATTCACCGAATCTTTCGCCCACCGCTTATCACTTTTTCAAGCATCTCGACAACGTTCTGTGAAAAAAATGCTTCAAACGCCGAGATAATGCCGATTTGGCCTTCAATGACCTCATCCCTTCCAGAACTCCAGATTTCTATGCTAATGGTATAAATTAACTTGTTTCTCGTTCTTTATATATATATATATATATATATATATATATATATATATATATATATATATATATATAGTAAGTTGATTGATAATTTAAAATTCAAATCAAAATTAAAAATTAAAAATCTATTTCATAAGAAGGAACACAACAAAGTCAATAATTTGTACGATCGTTTCGGAAACGATGTTTTTATTGCGATAGACAATAAGTCATGGAAAATATTAAAATACAAAGGAAAATATTTACTTATTAATGTTGATAAGCAAACTAATATGGATTGGGAATAAAAAATAGAATAAAATTATAAATCTGAATTTGATTTAAATTGAAGGTTATAATAATATGTTTTTAATAAAATTTAACAATTATATATATATATATATATATATATATATATATATATATATATATATATATATATATATACCTTTTAATTGTTCGCCTTTTGAAAAACGTTAGTATCGTCAAAGCATTCATTTGGATGTTAACGCCAATGGAATATTTTTAGCGGTTAGAATATGTTAGTAGCGCATAATTTAAAATGAAGTAAAGATTTTTAAAAATAAGGGGAGATAATCTTATTTGTCTACTAAAATGATCAAAGGGAGATAATTAGCGTTTATTCTTTTATATTCTATAATATTAAAGGATTATATATATCTCTGGCTCGATTAGCGGAGACCTAATCCATTCGGCTACCATTAACCGCGTGAAATAACGTTTAATTTAAACATCTTAATTGTAAATGTTCATTTACGTCAGTCAGACAGTGATCTAATCGCTATACGATGATTTATGCATAAGAGCTAAATTGACCGACTTTAATTCAACTGAAAGTGCTCAACGAGCTTTTACATCTGGCTGAGATAACTTTATAAATATTAATTCTTTAATATTTATATTATACTTTATTTTTACAATATTGAATCATTTTGGTAAATTTAATTGTAATTTTTATTTTATTATATATATATATATATATATATATTTAAAGCGGGTTAAAACAGTAGTCTAAAGAGAATAGTGTATTTTAATGTGATAGTAAAATTACTAATTTAATTAAAATACAAGAAAAGAACAGTGCTCATTGTAATGCAGATATATAATAAGCTCGATAGGCAAATATCCTAGAGCTACTTTAATATTTAGTAATGTGATTGATAATTTAAAATTCAAATCAAAATTAAAAATTAAAAATCTGATTAATAGAAGGAACAACAACAAAAGCAATAATTTGTACGATCGTTTCGAAAACGTTGTTTTTATTGTGATAGACATTAAGTCATGGACAATAATTTTGACATATAGTTTTTTTAAACAAAGTCTCCTCATGACCAAAAATAGTGGGCGAGGTCTTTTATTTATATATATATATATATATGTATGTATATATGTATATATATGTGTGTGTGTGCGTGTGTGTGTGTGTGCAGATGATATTTCAAGTGCTATAGAATTCAAAAGTTCACATTCAATGTGTTGCTTTCGATTTTCTTAGTCTACCTTACCCCAAGGCTGACATCTTCCGTTTCATACATTTTTTTTTTTCTGTTATCTCGTTGCTCCACGTGTTTCTTCTATTTGGCACAGCTTCTTCTCCAATAAGCGGCTTGATTTTGATGAACTGATAAAAAAAATCACGACTTTATAGAACGTAAGTGGAGCGAGGCGATGGTGATGTGCTTCATTAGATTAACTGAAGAAATGAAGGAATGAAACATCCAAGACGAATCTTCACACAGAATATTAATCTATTTTCAACTTTAGCGATGTTCTATGTCTGGAGGTCAGAAACTCTCTAAAAGTATGTTACCTTCAACTAAATATTGTCAGTATTTGTGAAAAATAACTCACTTAATAATGTCAGTACATATGGAGCTCCCCCCGCGTGTTGGTGTAGATACTGGAAGACTCAGTGAACAGAACATACCTTATTTAATTACAAATAATTTATTTAACGAAATTTCCCCTATGATTGGATTTTCTTTGTAAGTTTTCTTATTTTGCATTTATTATTTATTTCGGTCTTTTTTGTGAAAGAATATATTGCACAAAAAAGACTGGAAAATTTAGGCTGAGGATAGGAACAAGCATTGCTTGTTCTCCAGTTTTGTGAAATAGGTAAAATAGTGCGCTCGTAGTTCATTTGCGTTCCGTTTCTAGTCGAGTTCGAATATGGGTAACAAAGGCATCATCTGGGTGCATATATTCAGATGAAGAATGCTTTCTTACATAAAGAGCTTAAAAGTCGCTGCTCGTAATACTTTTCTGTTTTGACAGAATACAAACTGGATTTCAGAATCTAGTGAGATGGGTTTTCCCGGTATCATCTTACTTACATAACTGACTTTGTTAGTCTTTCATGATAGATGCTTAACTGAGATCCAATTTCTCGTTTTTCCATGTAAAGAATTTTAAAAAATCTTTCAAGACTTAACTTCTGTAGAAAAGAATTATTTTCTTACTCTGAGCACCTAAAACAAAAAGAGCTTCAATTAACAGTTTTTTTTTTTCCAAGAACATTCCATCTGTCGAATACATTACTGCTCAGCAGCATCCTGGGTGAGTACAAGATGGCTGTTTTAAAGCCCAATGTTAAGAAATCGTATCAAAATAATAAATCCAGTTTCTCCATATATTTAAAAAATCTTGTGTCTGATTTATCTATACTCGCGGGAGACTAGCAAAATCTCGAAAATGTTATTCCATTAACGACGGTTTGACGACATTTAACTTAGAAATGTGAGAATCACGTCAGACTCTCAGGTTGTTCATAAAATAATCGGCGATTTAAAGGCAATCGAGATTGGTGGGTGAATCGAATGTCAAATCAACTTATAACAATATTTCTTTTCGTATCTTTTATTGTTGCATATTTTCACTCCCGGGCATCGCCGGATAACTAAATGGATCGAGAAAACAAAACAACTCAATTATTATCGAACATGAAAGACTTTAACGTGAAAGACTTTAACGTGAAAGATTTTAACATGGAAGATTTTAACATGGAAGATTTTAACATGAAAGATTTTAACATGAAAGATTTTAACATGAAAGATTTTAACGTGGATGATTTTAACGTGGATGATTTTAACGTGGATGATTTTAACGTGAAAGATTTTAACGTGAAAGATTTTAACATGAAAGATTTTAACGTGAAAGATTTTAACATGAAAGATTTTAACGTGAAAGATTTTAACATGGAAGATTTTAACATGAAAGATTTTAACATGAAAGATTTTAACATGAAAGATTTTAACGTGGATGATTTTAACGTGGATGATTTTAACGTGGATGATTTTAACGTGAAAGATTTTAACGTGAAAGATTTTAACGTGGTACATTTTAACGTGGTAGATTTTAACGTGGTAGATTTTAACGTGAAAGATTTTAACGTGAAAGATTTTAACGTGAAAGATTTTAACGTGGTACATTTTAACGTGGTAGATTTTAACGTGGTAGATTTTAACGTGAAAGATTTTAACGTGAAAGATTTTAACGTGGTACATTTTAACGTGGTACATGTTAACGTGGTAGATTTTAACGTGGTAGATTTTAACGTGAAAGATTTTAACGTGAAAGATTTTAACTTGGTAGATTTTAACGTGGTAGATTTTAACGTGGTACATTTTAACGTGGTAGATTTTAACGTGGTAGATTTTAACGTGAAAGATTTTAACGTGAAAGATTTTAACGTGAAAGATTTATCTATAAACCAACTAGACACGATGTAGAACATACAAAAAAGAGAACGTTATATGTATTTGCCTTTCGGTTGACATACACATACACACACGCATATGCATCACAAAGATATTAAACGATACACATACATCATAGAGACAGGACTATATGAACATATCATGTGTGTGGGTGTGCTTGTTAATAGACGGCTATATAACATTATATGTATCCATGTTTCTCTGTCTCTCTTTCTCGCTATTTCTCTCTCGTATTTCTTACCACGAAAAAGAAGATATTTGGAGCTTCGACCTCGCAACGATAAGACGAACAGAGCCAACTACTTAGCTTTCGGGTTTTATATGTTCCATTCAGAATTAATAAATAAATGTTATAGTTTTATATATATATATGTGTTAATAGCTCGTTTTTGAAACGCGTTCAATTTCAGATAAATGTCTCAACCCAGACAATTAATTTATCGGATAAAATTAAAAATGCCTAAAACTCGACCGAATACCTGCATAGCCTATAGACGGGATAACCTCATGATTTAAACGGGGATGAGCCTATCGTTTGCCTCCAGGAAGCTGGGCGAGCCGTACCAAGGCGTAATGACAGACAAAGTTATATCCCACGATAAGTTCATATGAATCCCATACTAGGACATAAAAGTTATTCAAAATAACTCGTCGGCCCGCAGCAAATCATAATTGGGTTTAATTTCCCCCCAAATTGCCCACGTAAATCTTCTTGTAATGTTGTTCATCATCACCTGAGAATCGCATTATCGTCAGTGACTACTTAGTATGAGCAACATCCTCGGTTGCATAGTGGTTGCAAATCTTGCAAAGTTAACGATTCACAATTGCGGTTTTGTGGATAAAGTATTGACAATGATGGTCACTAATCATTGGAAATCAATAGGGTAAGATTTCTATGGCTTGTGAAATAGTTCATTATTCGCCCTTTTCTATGAATGTCTGATATTTTGATAAGTTTTCCTCCCTTAGTCCCTATCCCTCTAACTGACTGCCAACTTTCAAAACAAAACATGGCAGCGAGTTAAATATCCTGTTTTCTTTAATTGCAGTGACGCCATATTTATTCGTTATGTTGCACCCATCTTGTCTTTAATGTAAGCTCGTTATTTCGTTTGATTCAAGCAGAAAAAGAAGGAAAATAAGTCGGATTGAAAAAAGAATGAAAATAAGAAAAAGATGGGCATCAAGACGATGAATGAATTAAGAAGAGAAAGAATGAAAACAAACGAAGAAAGGATAAATAAAGGGAGATTGTCCTTTTGACTACTGTACACTCTTTAACCCTTATCCTTGAGTGGCCTATCGGCCTTGATTAGTGGTGACGCCTATGTAAAAAAAAAGATGACGAAGAAGATGGAATAAGAAAAGGAATAATAACAAGGTGAGTTGAAAGAGAAGAACCTGCAAAAGATTAGAATAGAAGGAAAAAGAAAGGGGTAGTAATATTAGAAAGAAAAGAAAAGAAAAAGAAGGAAAAAGAAGAGAATGAAAAAGAAAAGAGAAGCACAATTATAAGAAAAAGGCAAGAAGAAGAAAATGTAGCAAAAAAGAGTGGAGGAAGGGGGAGAAGAGAGTGTGAAAAAAGAGGAATGGGGGGAGAAAATTTAAAAGTAGCAGCAGAAGATAATAATGATTTGATATTTTATAAAACACTAGCGAGAAAATTAAGAAACCCAAGCTCGCAACTTCCAAAGTAAATCACAAAAAAAGACAGTAAAAGACCAGAAAAAAATGTTTTTACTCAAAATACCATTTTCAATATCATCCACAATATAAAAAATAGTCGTAAATAAAACATATGTGCCAGTGTAAAATGAAACAATCGTATAATAAAATATACTAAGAGCGTATAGTTAATTGATGTAATGTCTTTTTGCAAAACAATATGCAAATTAATTTATCTTATAACCTCGACTGCCATCAAATATTCAGTATATTAGAAAACTATTTTAATCTATTTTTAATATTAATTTGACGTATTGGTCTCACCGATAAATGAACCAATTTTATAAATGCATAGAATATCGAGGGCGTGGCTGCGTAACGTAAGATAACTAAAGAAGAAAATAAAATAAAATTATAGATTTACGATACAGACCAGTCAAGGGAGTCAGTTAGAGAAGGTTGTCAGTCAGTCGGCTCGGAAGAGATTTTAGTTTCTGGGCCCTTGAAAGCATCTATAAACCAACGATGTAGAAATGCATGCAACTCCGAAGGAAATCACAGACTAATAAAGCTCTATAAAACAATTAATTGTTAAGGAAGAAATAATAATTTTCGATTCATCTGTTTTACAACAAACCAACCCTTTTTAGTGATTTAATACCGAAATACGTTAAACTGAATTTAATTCAGTATTTTCTTCATTGTACATATGCAAAGCTTGCATTAAAACATTTCCTATTGCTGCAATGCATAATACGAGTCATTTGCTTCAAAACCAGGCATGTGCTACGAATTTGAGCATTGACTCGTTCACCATTTTGAGTCGTGTTGATTCGGACTTACATCAGGAGATTTTAAAGATAATTCAAATTCGTTTGAAGAGACCTTCTCTTTGTAAACAGAAAGTGTATCTCTTAGGTTTTAAGGTGATTAGCATATAAGAGATTCTGCCAATGTGCATAGATCACCCGTAGCTTTATTTTGGATATATAGCGTACATAAATCTCGAATGTAGAAAAATCCATGGAAACGATGAAGTCCACACTCGCATGATTCCGGCATTTCTGTATTTATTTGTACAAGAGATTTTTTTTATTTTTTTATTTTCCTTCCTCCTTTCTTTTTTATTTTGTTTACTTGGATTAATGTGCTATTATTTATGTAGTATATGTTCTCGATATTAAGTGTGTATATAGTATCGTTTTGTTAGTTTCATCTTGTATATTCTGTTTTGTTCTTGCTTATACATATATATATATATATATATATATATATATATATATATATATATAAGTGAACGTGTCTGTGTGTGCACATTTCCCTACGCAATAACTCTGTCAATTTTTAGTCTACAGACTCGAGATTTGATATACAGGGTACTGAGATTTGGGAAAATCGATGTGATCGGTTGTTGGTCAGAAATTTGGCGATTAAGGAGGTCAAAGTTCAACGATTTGACTTTTGAGAACTCTACCAAACTCCTCCGACAACTTTGGGTCTACGCACTTGAAATTTTAGATATAGGTTCCTTGGACATGGATCTAACTTAATAACTTGATTTGAGCCCAGAAGAATAAATTTTAAGGGGTCATAATAGGGATCAAATTTTAAAAAATTTACCTCTACGGTCTCACTCAGACAATTTCTGGTCAAAATATTTGAAATTTTACATGAAGGGTATTCACAGATATAGCAGGCTTTTATTGTGTTTATCGTGAGCAGTAGTCAGGGTATTGAATTAAATTTAACTGTTAAGCGCGTGGCGTCGATTATCTGATGAATTATATTATTATTATTATTATTATTATTATTATTATTATTATTATTATTATTGGCTCACATGGAGCTTTCACACAAGTAAGCAAACGATCGGTTTGGAGACCTGTGATGTTTTCTGGAAGCTGAGTGACAACAAGTCTCCCCAGACGTCCAGCTCTCTCCGCCTCCTTCGATAGCATTTGCAAATAAATTTGCGTCATCGCAACAGCCTCATATCATTGATTTCTCGCTGGTAGTGGCCATTGGTTTATACTGGAATTTGAGTGTCACTCAGCTTCCCGACGATCCCAGTTCTCTTCGCGCTTGTCTAGCGGAAGTCTGGCCAGCGCTCTCTCCTCGGTCTTTCCATCCTCCTTGGCCGTTCTCGCCTCTTTGGTATCACTTTTCTATTGGGGGCGGTGATGAAACAATGGGGGATGCATGATGGTGGTGTAGAACTTGTAGATATGCAGCTTCGGCATTCTTCATTCCCTTTGTTATATTGTCTTGTGTTATTCCCCACATTCTAGGGTTTTACTTAATATTTCAGCCGTTTTCATAATCGTTAGGCGCAGTATTTTTGAAGTTATTCCTCTGATTCCAATTTCTGCCATTCTTTTTTCGAAGTTTTTCGGAATTGTTCCTAGTGCTCCTATTATTATTATTATTATTATTATTATTATTATTATTATTATTATTATTATTATTTTAGTTAAACTTAGTTATCGGGTATTGTTAACAGATATTAAAGTGTTGGTTTATGTTTGATAAAGCCTTCGTTAGCATAAATTAGCCTGGGTGCCTGGCGTTGCCCGGGTGTTTGGAGGGGAAAAAGTGGTAGTAGGCAGGCAGACCTGAACCTTACTTCGAAGGAGGAAAAGAACGTGAAAAAAGGCATGACGTCTTTGCCGTTGCGTCCATTGCCAAACCGGAAGTGACTTAGGTTTTAATTAAGGCTAGTCAATCGAAAATAAGGGATGACTTTCGAAAATATTGTCGAAAAAAGGGACTCCTTCTTGTAGAAAAGTGCCTGGCTGAGGGTTAAGGAATTAATGTTTTTAGCTAATATTTCGATATTTGTCGTCCGAAGGGTCGATCTCCCAAACGATACCTATCTTGTGAAAATACCTCGCCTCAGACAGACTTACAGACATACGTACATACACACATGCATATATACATACATACATTTACACAGATAGGTGAGATTTATATTATAGAAGATGATTACATCTAGTTTTGTTTATTTATATTAATAGTATTTATTTTTCGATATGTTATTAATATGATTATTGCTGTTATTTATTTTATATATATTTCTCTCTTCATTTTATTCTCCCTTTTTTATTGTTGTTGTAAATATACACATCTGAAACAAGGTGTTATCATACGAACGTACACACATACGCACACAGTGAATGTAATAGTTAAGTTTTATAGAATCTTTATGTGCGTAGCCATGGTCACTAGCGATTTAGTAAACCAATGTACACACACACGCACGCAGTAAATGTACATTTAATTATTCATTGTTTGTCTTTGTTACCATATATGTGCGCACATGCATGACCGCGTGTGTAACGGCACAGATGTAAGTGGGTGGGCGTGTCAGATAATCTTGGCTTGTAGTTAGTAAAGATATTGGTAGGGCTAATATAATATAGTATTTGATGTGTTATTTTGGATAAGTAACTTGAATCTGATTGAAAAAATAGCCTTCTGCAGTGAAGGATGACAACAAGGTGTATGGGATATGAAAAGGTGGGGATGAGTTGATGTCTATTATTTTAGGAAGGCTTATATTATATATTATCACACACCGGATTTAATTAGAACCTAAAACAATCACTATTAAACGCATAGTAGTTCCAACTCATCTTTCTGTTTCATTACCACTACACTCATCGGTATTTTTACGCCTTATTTGTTTTTGACAAAGGGGTGTTATCGCGAAATATTAAAAACTTTAACCATCCCGGTCTCATAAAACAGTCAGTCCCCATTTACTGATTTTATATGTTATGTTTTATGCGACTTTGAAAAATAAATAGGTATTTCACTATTCTACAAGATTTAAACCTGTTTGTCTATTTTTGTTCATTTTCCACGCCACTTCTCACACCGGTAACCCACATGGCTATATCCTTCTAATATATATAAATATATATTTGACTACTTCATTTAATCACATAAATTAATATACGAAAGTATAATTTTATGCATAAACTTTAAGTATTTACTTCAACAGTGCTCAATACATAGGTAGAGCTAGGTAGTAATTTATAAATATATATATGGCAATTAAGCTAAAAAGAATATTTTGCTAGGATTCGTCAGGCTTAAGATTCTGTAGACAAAGAGACGAAATGGTAAACAACGTAAGTAATGCAGCGAACTCGCCTAAAATAAATATAAGGATAGATAAGACCAGGTGGGGAAGGCAATATGCTGGAAACTATGCAAACAACTGTATCTTGAACATCCAGAAAAAAAGTACAAGCACAAAACTGGAGTACTACTTGAAAACCAAAGTGATATAATCCTATGGGACATGAAATTACAAACGGATTATCTTATCCGAGACCGGATATTGCAATAGATAACCAGAATGAAAAACATGCTAAATCGTAGATTTCGCCGTCATAGCAAAAAATAGGGTGAATATCAAAGAGACGGAGAAGCGAAGAATATACAAAAAACTAGCCAGAAAGAGATATGAAAGCTGAAGAAAGTTAAGATAACACCGTTAATCATAGGAGAATCAGGAACCATCCCGAAAAAAAAACTTTAAGGGGAAAGGCTGAGAAAATCCAATGAAAACGATTGAAATCTAAAGAAACCCTATCGAATGCAGAGATAATTAACGTGAGCTAGAAACGCTAATCGGACATATAGAAACTGAAAAGAAGTAAAACAAAAATGTAGAATCACTCCACATGGGAATGACAAAACGGAAACTTATGAATTTACTAACCTCCGTAAAAAAGGGCCAGCATCACCCAACATTATATCATATATTCGAGAAGGGTCGAGGAGGATAGAAAGACCGATGTGAAAGAAGCTTTCACTGGATGAATGGAAAGGGAAGGCTTATTGCTCCCTCCCCCAAATTCCAGTGAAGACCAACGGTCATTGCCAACTAGAATTCAACGGCAGGCGGCTGTTGCTATAATACAAATTAATGTGTATGGGTTAACGAAAGCGGTAGAGAATACTGAAAACCCGGGGAAAATTGTTTTCATCCAAACTCCAAGGAACACAAGTTGTTATCAATGAGTACGCTCTGATGACGGCCTATTTGAGAACTCCTAATGAACAACAACTATAACAACAACAAGACCTATCCAAGCAAGAAGACCTGGTGTCATGATAGTTTACAAGAAGAAAAGGGCTTGACACATTGTTTATTTTGCTGTTCCAGCAGACCACCGAGTGAAGATCAAGGAGACTGACAAGCAGAGCAAATATACGGAACTGACCAGTGAGCTAAAAGGGATCTGGAAGATGAAGAAAATAAAAAATAACGCCACTAACAATAAGAGCGCTAGAAACGATACTAAATAACTTTGGAAAAAAAATGGCAGAGTTTGGAATCAAAGGGATAGCCTAGAAAATGCAATAAATATCAATATTGAAAACTGGAGAAATATTAAGACACATATAAACGACACACAAACTGGACACAGAAACGTAACATGGAATCATGAACAATGAAACTGTACAAATAAATAAAAAACGCCTCCACATTTTTTCTGTGAGTTTTACCATAAACAGGTATCACACCAAGGAGGAGGGAATAAGCGAGGAGAGAAAGCACTAGGCAGACCTTTGCTGGCAAATTGCAAAGAGGACTGGAACTTTGGGGGGCCTTATTGCCACCCAAATTTCAGTGAAAACCAATAGTCGCCGCCAATGAGGAATCAATGGAAAGCCACTGTTGCGATAATGCAAATTCTTTTGATAAAGTTATCGAAAGAGGTGAAGAGTACTAGATATCTGGGGAGAATTATTGTCAATACACTCCGAGCAACACCACAAGTTGTTCTTAAAGAGAAATATTTGATGATGGATTGTGTTAATACTCCTAGTGAGTAAATAATAATAATAATAATAATAATAATAATAATAATAATAATAATAATAATAATAATAATAATAATACATGATAATAACAATACATGAACGGTGACAGGCAAATGAGACAATATAAAAAATAAAAAATGAAGTTACATAAAGATAACGTTCGCGGGTACTTCCACTAGTAGTGACATTAAAGAAATTTTAACGACCTTTTTTTTCTTTTTTTTAATTAAAAGTGAAGACTTCATTTTTAAACATAAAAACAAAACAAAAATATGGTGTTATTTGCATCGCAAGAAATGTTTCTTTCTTAGATTGATTTAACTGGGCGAAAAAAAAAATCGATATTTCCTGATCTTCTAATCGCCACTTTGTTTGATTGGATCTCTGCGGAAGTTCGGACGGGCAGAAAAAGTTAACTTTGAAAAACTGACATCTTTGCTTTAGTCTTTATATCAATCTAAATCGATTCTTGCACATCTTGGCTTCTTCATTTTCTTCATCTTTTTATATATATGCTTTCTGTATGCACGTGCTTGCTTTTATTGTTTGTTTGGTTGGTTGGTTGTTGCTGCTGTGGTGGTGGTTGTTGTTGTTGTTGTTGTTGTTGTTGTTGCTTGCCCTTGACATATTGTGAACATGCAGACCTCCTACACTAGTAAGGTGACTGATTAGGCGATATAGCGTGATTTCTTGTCTTCCCCTCGCAGTCAGAACTGCGAATCGAACTCGAAAACAATTTGTTCAATAATGCTAATCACCTAATTTTGTATAGTACTAGCAGGCCGACCGGCATTGCTTTGTCGTAAGACACGCTTAAATATTATATTTTAATTCATGCAGATTTCGTATTTATAATTATAGAGCAAATACTCTATTATTAAACTGTACTTACTAGTGATTTCAAAAATAAATTTAAAAAATGACTTGTGTGCCATCAGTCAGAATCAAAATCAAAACAAACAGCTAGCCAGCCTTATCCGTTAGCGTATAACCTAAGTACAAAAATTAAAAAAAAAAACATAACAGTGTTTAATCTATAACTTTTAATTTACACATGCGCAGGAAAAAATGGCTATAATCGACTTACGTCAAGCCAAAATCAATGATTTTATTTCCAATGTCCAAATTTTCGGTATCGAAATATTTTATATAAAACATTATATAAAAAAATGATTCGATCATTTAATAAATACGCTTTCACTGGGAAGTCTGTTTCTTGGTCGCTGGATCATAGCAGTAGATTCAGCTTTCATCGCAGGTCACTAGAGAATCAAGAACTGCAAAATATGAAATGATCAGGTCGACCATTTCCTTGTTGTCATGGCAACGACTTTTAGCTGATCTTCTCTGAGCATCTTTGGGACAAACTTCGTCTAAATCTTCCGCATCTTCAGTTCCTCGCGAATAATTGTGTGTACAGTCCCCACACTGACATCAAACTGTGCACTTATTGTCTCTATAGACACACTACAGTCCTTATCTCTGAAATTCTTTATTTGGTCAATCAGCTCGGGTGTTCTGACTCCCTTACTTCCCCACACCTCTCATCATCTCTAACAGACTCCCAGCTTTCCTTGAATTTCATATCACATTTAAAGATTGATACTCGATTCATGCAAGATGGCCCAAAAGCAGCTTGAAGCATTCCAGATGTTTCTGAGGCATTTTCCCAAGTTTAAAACAGAATTTTATTGAATATCGTTCTTCTAAAGTGTCGTACGTCCAGATTGCATTTTTAAAATTCACCAGCTGTGACAATCAGGCTTTAGTAGGGTGTCTTCCAATTCCTGGTGTAACTGTTCATTTGGACTTGAAAAAATGAGCCAGCTATCTCATCAGATGTATATCAATAACATACTGAATTTTCACGTCTGTGGCAATATTAAATGCCTGTTCTAATGTCTGGAAGTTTTAGAAGGCACTTGATACATTTTCATGATATAGACAATATCATCATCGGATTTTTCAAGAGACGCCCTCAATGCATATAATAAAACTGAAATCGATCTGATATTCATTTATTTATTACATATTTTATTTTACCCAGCAATTTTTCTTAGGGAAATACTTGGTTAACGCTATTTTATAACATGAATGTTTATATTGGCATAAACGTTCCTCTTTTTACTGTTTTTTATAGATAAGCATTGATTAAAATATAGTCTATTTTTTGCTTTCGTCTTCGTGTATTTTCGTCATTTTCTTTCATCTTTTTGTAATTAAATTTAACTAATTGAAGTAATCACTTTATTTAATTAACAAGTGCCTGTTTTCAGTGGATATACGACATAATCACGATCTCCGTTAGAAGATTAGATTCTGATTACAGAAGGAGGCATCATTGAGCCTATTAAGTACTGAAATAGGTTATTATTCGAGAATACCAGGTATTTTATGGGCTCTCTGCTTATCTCGGCATTGTCCTGGATATATTTTTGTTCAATCAGAAGAGAAGTAGTTGATAATTGCACAACTTGTGCTTAAAAATTACACGCGCAGCTAAACTCAAAAGATGTAGTCATTATCTCTCGAGATTTAACGGAGGCGTTGTTTTCAGTGACCAGGGTGGTGCATAACCGTCAGTTCCCGGGTAGACTATTTTTACGTCTTCATCATTTTAAGCAACAGAACCGATATAATTTATGTTGCTTTTATCTCAGAAAATATCCTGTCGATTCCAATGAAGGGTATAAATAGTTTTCGATTTTTTTTTGTTTGTTTAATATAATAATCGAGTTTTCGAGGTGATACAAAATCTTGAAGATATTAATTGTATTTCAGTCGAAGTTCTCAGAAATCAAGGGACCCACAACCAAGGGCTAACACTTGAAGCTACATGAGATACATAGATATTCGAATGTTCCATTAAAGTTCTCTATCTCTCAAGCACTGAGTTAGTAAAAAAATTGAGAACATAATTTTTCCTCTCCCCAATTAACCATTTTTATACGTTGTAGTATTTCTTTCATTTTGGTCTCTTTGTCTTACTTGATTCCAGGACAAGAATTTATCTAGTCTGGTGGAGTATCCAGCTTCGTGCTATTACTTGATGTAATATCGCTTGGAGAAGGTGCACCATTCCTCGGAAAAGCTGTGGAGTAGCCGTAGTGAGGAGATCTTATTTGGGCTGCGAATACTATGTGATTTTGAATATTTGGTCAGAGTTTACTTCTATGGAAAAAGTATCCTCATGCCAGATTGTTCTGACAAACCCCTGTAGAGAGAGACCTTAGACACTCGAGGACAGTGTCTAGTAGGCATTTAAGTTCTCCCCTGTAAGTTATGGCGGTTGCGGTAATGGAGAAGATAATAAACACGATGTTAGTATTGTTGATGATAATGGTGATACTGATTATAATAACTTTAGTGAAAATGAAGAGAAAATGCTGCTGATATTGGTGTCAGTGATGCTGCTGCTATTTACAATCATGGCATAAGGGCAAAGCAACATAAATAATTTACAAAGAGGGTGTTATATCAGTTGACTGGGAGAGAGAGTTACATTAAATACCATAATAAGAGAAACCATGTGAGAATATGTATGTACAAAGCAATAGCAATGGATTACAAAAAGTGTGCTATGTCAGTTGAATGAGCGAGAGCCACGTGCAATAATGATAGCAGAAGATAATTAGCGAGAATCTGTGGAGGTACAACAACATCACTGGATGACAAAGAATGTGTTATATCAGTTGACTGAGAGAGAAAGAGACTCATGAGTAAACATTAATAAAAACTAAAATGAACTTTCAATGAATGAAACAGAAAATCTATATAAATATTAATTGAAATGTATTTATGAAATCGATTTCTAAAGCAAGAGTATGGTTATGTGTAAAAAATGTCCAGGAATGACCTAGGTGAAGAGTTACCTTAATATTGAGAAATAGTTTATTTATTGGGGACTATTATCCTCATCTTCTTTTTCAGTTGTTATTTCACGACGTTTCGGCCAACTATTCTTCTGGCCTTCGTCGGGTGGTAACCGCAATGGGATAGGAACTCCGAATCTCCTAACTGCATCATCAGCAATTACTGCCTTCCATAGTTGTTGTCGTCTCACCACGTTTTGGCCAAGTGAGGTTCTGGTCAGCTATGGATAAGATTGAAACCGCTATCTGACGAAGGCCAGAGGAATAATTGGGCGAAACGTCGTGTAACAACAACTAAAAAAAAACAGATGAGGACATTAGTCTTCAATAAATAAATTAATAACTAATATTCATCTCAATAATGAATTCCAATTAATTAAAAAAAATATATATATATATATACGTGGATTCCATGAATAAAGTTTCTTTCTTAGAACTGCACGCCTGTGGAACTCTGTTCCGTCTGCATGCTTCCCACCTGACTACAACTTTGATGTCTTCAAGTCCAATGTTAACAAATTCCTAATAAACCGCCCCCTTAAGTAAACTTTTCATCAAATCTCCACACTAACGTACTGTACTTGCAATAACCCTTATCCCTGAGTGGCTTCCGGGCCTTGATAAGTGGTGACCTCCGTGTAAAAAAAAATATATATATATATATACTTTCAAGAAATTGTTCAAACAAGTTTTATTCCAGCTGATTGAATGTGGTAATGTGTAAGACTACTCTGTGTTGTGTGTATGGATGTTTTTGTGTATGGATGTGTGTGAGTGAATTCGTGCATATATCTAGTACCATACGACGACATTTTTGACCCAGCAACCAAGGCTAGAATTCGGGTTTGGCCACAAGAAGTTTAGTAATAATTGCTCTGTATCGTGTTGCTATATAAACAACCTAAAAGTGTTGATGTTGGCAGGTTCAGTCTCACTCTGCTTACTGGGTTTGGCTTCTCGAGTATTTAGGCAGTATCTAACAGGTGTTCGACTCTCAGCGCAACTATTTCTGATTGAGGTAATTCTATTTCAGTCACTAATCGAAATTGATTCTCTTGTAAATTTGACCAAAAAGAATTATACACGGTTGTAAATTGTTTCGCAATTGTCCTTGACGCTTGAATGACGATTCTACAATGAGTATGATACTGCTGGTGGTTGTTGGTGTAGAGGATCATTCATTCATTTCGAATGAATCAGATGATTCTATTGGCGGCATTCGTTTTTCCGATATTTTTCTAATTAAAATTATTTTTTAGAAAGATATCAGGTATTTATAGGAGGAACCATGAGAAGGTTTCCAACATCTGTAAGTGAAAGTGTTTCTTTGTAACGAACTGGATTCGAACATGAAACACGCAGGTCTTCAATCCGTATTATTAGCCACTTAGCCATCGTCATCTCTGTGCTTGTGGTAATTAGTGTAATCGTGGTAATTGAGAGAGAAAAAAAGTGTCGTTGGAGACTTTTCTAGAAAAGCTGTTGCTGATAATAAAGGGTTATTTTTGTTAATTTTATTTATTGTGGACTCTTATCCTTATCTTTTCTTAGTTGTGTTTCACGACGTTCCGGCCAACTATTCCTCTGGCCTTCATCCGGTGGTAACCGTAACGGGATAGGAACTCTGAATCTCCTGACTGCATCCACTGCAATTACTGCCATCCGTAGTTGTTGACGTCTCACCACGTTTTGGCCAAGTAAGCATCTGGCCGGCTTTGGGCAAGATTGAAACCGCTATCTTCAAACAATTCTCACCTGGGGCCGTAGAGATTCAACGTCTCTATCAACTGCGAAGGTTATTTTTGTGTTTGTATTTGTAGAGGAGTTTATGGGGGGGCGTGCTACTCTTGCTATTGCCTCGTGCTTCTCTTGATCCTGTAGGTGTTGATACTGGATCTTTTTGTTCTAGTGCACTAACTGCTTTTATTGCTGCCTCTCTAACTACTATTGTTTCTTTTGATGATTTTGTTGGCGTTCGTTTCCCCGATATCTTTCTATTTACAATTCTTTCTAGAAGTATATCGATTACTCATGGGAGGGACCACATAAACGTTGGCAACTTTCCCAAGTGAAAGTGTTTCTGTGGAACGACTTGGATTTGAACTTGGCACACATAGGTTGTCAGTCTATGTCGTCAACCACTAAGCAACTGTCAGTTACCTACTATTGTTACTGCGTCTGTTTGAGCTTCTCTGGAATCTAAGGCTGCTACTCTTGATTCTGCAGAGGCAGAGGCAACTAGAGAATCCTGATGTTGGCCTAGTAGATGCTCATCTTAGCTCATTCGTCTAATAGCCATCGCACTCTCACGTCCCTATAACTCCTACCGCTGGAAAGAAAGGTTAAAATTTAGAGCGATGCTTCTGCTGCAGTGCTGCTGCTGCTGCTGCTGCTGCTGCTGATGATGATGATGATGATGATGATGATGATGATGATGATGTTTCTGCTGCTACTAATGATGACGAACATGATCATGTTGCTGCTGCTGTTGATGATGATGTTTCTGCCGTTGTCGTTGTTGTTGATGATGACGACGACGACGACGACGACGACGACGACGACGACGACGACGGCGGCGGCGGCGGCGGCGACAGCGTGATCGTTAACATGACCATTCCGCTGTTCACGTCACACTCGAATTCTTACGAATAAATGTCATTTCTAACGATTAATACATAATTAATGGCGCGTGTGATCCGGTTTCGTTAAGCATGGATTGATGAATTAGACTGAAGCTGACATCTAAGAAGATATGGATAAAACCGTTAAGTACATTAGTTGCTATCAATATCAATATCAATGTTATCGATACTGAAACAAAAAGATGAAAAGAGAGAGAGAGGTGGAGGGGATAGATAAGAGAGAAAGAAAGCCAACGCAGCGATATTAATAAAAGATGTCGTCTAATGAAAAGGTTTTTTTTGCGCGTCATCATCGAATTTAATCTTTGTTTCGATCTCTTTTCATTACACAAGTTTTTGTTTATTGTAAACTTTAGAATAGATGAGCGATGATGCCTTGCATATTTACGTTATTGAAAGAAAAAAAAGCAATAATAAAAGAGTACAATGTGAATTACGTTCGAAGTTCTAAAAAATAGTCTTTATCCAGTAAAAACCTAAATTTAAGAGAATTCATTTAACGTTAGGAAGCAACAATTTTCTCTTCCTATATATATATATATATATATATATATATATTATGAGTATTATTATTATTATTAATTATAATAATTATTAAATACCTAGAGACATTGATGTTCCATTCCCTCGGTAATCATCAGTGCAGGGTGTCACGATTAACGCCAGTCGAGAGATTCGAACCCTGGCAACAGAAGTCATGTCTGGCTTCATCAGTAAGGATCTGAACCATTCGGCCACCGTCAATCGCGAGAGATGCAGTTGAAATTACACATTTATTCTTATCAAAGACTTTTAACGTGAGACAGAGAATGATCTAATCATTATATGACGATCTGCACGTATGTATATATATATATATATATATATATATATATATATATATATATATTTCTACAGTCAAGCAACGTAACAGCTTACAAGAGCCATTACAGCAAACAAATCGGAAAGCCAAGACTCGATTTTCGCTTTCATGTAGGCTCATCAGTCGAATACACCCGAACTCGGAGTTCGAGACCCGAATCTCCTGCATGCGAGGCGAGTACTTTACCACTTGAGCAACCATATCACGCAAAAGAATGTCCATTACGTAACACAGATCAAGCAAACCGCGGCGAAATCCGACTATGGAATGTATTTATATCGTCTCGAATCAAGGGGTGTAGTCATCGAACAAACGAGAGCCCAAGCCGACGTTACACGATTATGAATTGGGCTTCGAATTCCGAGTTCGGCTATGTTCAACGTATGAGCAAAATAAATAAAACTCGATTCTATGACTTCCGGTTTATTTGCTGCGGTGGCTCTTGTTTAGCTGCGACGTTGCTTGTCTGTGGAAATAATCATATCCTCCTTCATATTCTGAAAATTATATGTATATATATGTGTGTGTGTGTGTGTGTGTGTTTGATCACTTCATTTAATCACATAAATTAATATACGAAGATATAATTTTATGCGTAAATTTATCAGTATTTACTTAAACAGTGCTCAATACATAGGTAAAGCTAGGTAGTAAGTTATGAAAATATATATGGTATTTAAGCTACACAGAATATTTCGCGCTTAAGCCTTACGCATTCTCATGAGAATAAAACGCGAAACATTCTGTGTAGCCATATATATTTTCATAACGTAATATGTATATATATATATATATATATATATATACATATATATATATATAATATAAAGTTGAACGTCTGTCTGCGTGTGTGTGTGTGTGTGTGTGTGTGTGTGTGTGTGTGTGTGTGTGTGTGTGTGTCTGGTAACGAATAGGCTCCTATGTGGTTGACTATTTTAAAAAACTGATTACATATAATGATAGAAGATGTATCGAGGATCAGGAATGGGTATGTTTGATCTGGCAGAACGGTGGTTCATAAAAACTGTGGGGTCTGCGTTCACGCCTGGCCCCCAAAGTATGGAAAAAAAATGAAAAAAAAAACGTTTACAAGGGTTTTTGATATAGATGTACATAAAATACTTTGATAAGTATGTTTCCACTTAACTAGGGATGATATAATAAAATTGTGGGGTATTCGTTCGTTCCTGTACTCCATGGAAATATGGCACAAATTTAACAAAGACTTTTTCATATCTATTTGCGTAAGTATACTTTGATAATTATGTTTTAGTTTGAAGAAATACGGTATAATAAAATTATTGGGTGTTCGTTCGCGCCTGACCTCCATAGAATGTAAATATATCACAAAGTTTAACAAGGTTTTTTTAAAAGGGGTGAAGGTCAACAATAACACCTTAACTTTAATCTAAATTCACGTTAGCTTTTATTTATTTTTTTTAGTTGAATCACATTGTGTCGAATAAATTCACCTCATAAATTCACGTTCTTATTAAAGTGAAAGCAACAAAACGTCGAAACTTTAGACAATTCTCGACACAAATATTGCATAACTCTGTTTTTTTTTCTTCTCCACTTGCACGTAGAACTTTTCGAAAATAGATAAATAGATAAATAGATAAATAATAAAAAATAAGAACGTTACTTGTTATCGTGTCAAAAGAAGGAAAAAATCCTGCTCACGTGATTACGTGTCTTTGTAAAAACATTTACATAACTTTTTTTTATTTTTATTTATATATCTATTTAAGCTTTTTTGTAAGTGTACTAGAAGGAATTCAGTTGATTACAATCCTTTCTGCGTTTTCGTTACATTACAATAGTACAACCCTGAATCCAACGGCGCAATACTACACCATTCAATACTGTAAACTGAAACGAAGCTGTTCTGCTTGAAAAGGGCAATATTTTCTTCTTATTCATATTTATATCGATTCTTTCCTTTAAAAACTAAAGTAATTACGTGTTTACTTTTTTAATATCCCATTTTGCTGTTTCGGATTATTTTACTAAAGTAAGTAAAGCTTCATTATTTTTCAAAACTGTTTTTGTTTTTTTGTTTTTCGATATTTCGTCGCTATTATTTAGTAAGAGTGTTTAGCAGAAAAGCCAATACACGACAACCCGAAAAAATAAATATAAAACAAATAAATGTTACCATAGTCAATAAAAGTTCTGTTCATGTTTTTTTGTTGTTTTGAAATAGTTTTTAATGCACTTTAGTTGAAATAATTTCAGCGAACCGAAATTAAAACGAAATTTGAGGCGATAACTACTTAAATGAATTTTTATATAAACTACACATACCATAATCGAATCTGCCTCAAGCACAAAATAACAGAAAACATTAAAATGTGTTTATAAATATTCCTTACGTTGACGGAACTCTCTTAAATTGTTAACATAGAATGCGCAGGTGCCCCTCCTTCAAATTTAAAACGGAGCTCTCCATTTCAAAGTCGCTGCCATTTTGATTTTTTTAAAACCGGTTCGTGAATTAAATTTTTTTTTTTTTTTTACAAAATACTTAAAAATACAAACCAATGGCCTTTTCTTACCATAAAAGTAACTTTTATTGACTATGGTAACATTTATTGCTTGTATATTTATATTATAATATATATAACATTTTCTCTTTGTAAGGAAACATCATTTTGTTGGTCACTCTTGGCTACGAATGGAAACAAAGTTGGTATAAAAAATATATATTTTCGCGAAAATTATCTTTACTTTCATCATATTTAGCTTAGGGTAACATTTTTGAGTTTCAAAACCTATCTCTTTATAACCCCCTCCTTTTCATGACCTATCATACTTTCATCAATCACAGTCCATTTTCTTTAGGCTGTTTTTGAACCCAGTCAACGATGGGTACTTCTGCTAGTATATATATATATATATATATATATATATATATATATATATATATTTCTTTTTCTAAATAGCTCTCTTTGCTTTGAAATCAGCGGCGAGAGTAAGAGGCTTGCGTTGGGTAACTGTTCACAGTCTCACTCACGTAAACAATACCAAGTGCACACATGCACACATGCACACACCTAAACGCAGTCGTCGTGAGAATGTTTTTATTTTTATTTCTTCTTCTTGCCTAGTAACATAAAATTTATTGAGTTAATCGTCAAAGTAACAATTAACGACGAACTGTTATTCCTATATAACGGATGCTTACGTAATCATATAATTTATGAGTTATTTTAAGTGACCAGTCAGTTTGTAAATCTTTAAAGGTTTGGTATTGCTACTCTGGAAGACTAAGTACTGTATTTGCGTTAATTTTATGCGAATAAGCGCAATAATATATGAATAGGATTAATCAGGAATAACAGAAATTAAAAGTTTAATCGGTGCTAAACAGTAGAAGTAAAAAAAAGATTACTGTGGAAATTGTTTGGCACAGTCGTCGTGTAATATGGCTTAAAGAGTGTGTAAGCCCTTGTTTTTTAGGCGGCCAGGAGGACACAACTCGTATTAAAATGTTATTTTAAAAGATGATAAAATATGATGATGCGGTGATAATCAGTTTCTTCTTCCGTTATCATTTTTTTAATTTTTTATTTTATTTTTTATTTTTTTTTACTCATGTTCACCCCTTACAAAGCATATCGCCATTTGGACGTAAGGGGTTACTATTTGGGGCCATGTATAGGAAAGATTAACAAGATATTTGTTTATGTTACATTTAAACTTCTGCATATCAGTACAGTCAGGAAAGCAGGCAACAGGAAGGAAATTCCAAAGCCTAGCTGTTCGAGGAAATAAACTATTAGTTTTCTGGCATTTAGGGACATCAACAGTGAAGGGGTTGGATCTTATTGCTAAACAGGTTTGTCGGGGATATGTACGTCGAAAGGGTACGAGTGAAACGAGTTCATCAGAACACATTCGATTAAAATATTTGTAAAACATGAACAGTGATGCAATATTGCGGCGATGAGACAGGGGTTGGAGCTTAGTTGATAAAGTGGAACCGATTAGATTTACAACTCTTTTTTTGGACTTTATCTAAGAGGGAGAGACTAGTGGTAGATGCACCAGTCCAGATGTGGCAACAATGCTCATTGCATGGGCGAACGGTAGCCTTGCTTTAACTGTTTCGTGTTGGCTTAATTCTTTTTATATATATGAAATAATTCATGCGTATGTATTGTTGCCGCAGTCTTGAAGAACCACAGAAATGAAGCAGATAAAAAAAACAGCTAAAAAGCTAGGTTTATGAACATCAATCCATAGCCTCCTTTGTTGGAATAGATATATCGAGATCATTGGCAAGGCTGCTGCAAAGAAGGTGGGCTCTTTCTCTTTCTTTCTCTCTCTCTTTCTCTCTCTTTCTCTTTCTCTCTCTTTCTCTTTCTCTACCATGCTAGAAAGTTACTTATGCCTGAAAGTATCCTGTACCTCTACAAAGCCACCATTCGTCAATGTTTGGAGTACTGCTGTCACATTTGGGCTGGTGCATCTACTACTAGTCTCTCGCTCCTGGACAGGGTCCAGAAGAGAGTTGCTAACCTGATAGGTCCCGAACTATCATCTAAGTTTCAACCCTTGTCCCATCGATGAAATGTTACACCCCTCTGCCTGTTTTACAAGTATTTTAATGGTGGATGCTCTGACGAACTAAACACACTTGTGTCCCCTCGACGAAAATACCCCCGACAAACTCGGCAAGCAGCGAAGTCCCATCCCTACACAATAGAGATCACTAGATGTAGGAAGGCTTTCAACTCTAACAGCTTCTATCTCAGAACTGCTACACTTTGGAATTATCTTTCGGTTTCCTGCTTTACTAACTTTACTGACATGCAGAAGTTCAAGGGTAATGCGAACAGACATCTTGCTGTTAAACTCCCTACATAGTACCCCAGCATTTACAATTTAGGTGTCTGATACATCAAAGTGGAAATGTGCCTTGTTTAGGGTGAAAATGTAAAAAAAAAAAAAAAAAAAAAAGTGATTCTCGTCATCGCATGAAAGCAATATTTATCTTTCAAGCGGAACTTTCTGGATTAAATCCCAATGGATAACAAACGGCATGACCCTCTTGTTTTCCTTGTATATTGGCTGTTACATTTTGCTAACAATGTTTTTATTTTGTGAATTCATATTCAATAAATCATGTTTATGTCAATATAAACTCTATCATTAACGAAATAATAGTGCTACATATCATTGACCCTACAACAGTCGCGATTAAGTTAGCTTGTGTCAATCTGATAAGGTTCACATTTAGTGCATACCGAGTTAACCTTAATCTGTAAGCAGAATCGTTCCCAGACACGAGTAACGTAAAGTTGAGGTAGGGGGCAAGGGCAGAACGCTGTATACAAAACAGGAATCGAACAGTTACGCATTACCTCATGTTTTGGAACGAATGGAAAAATAAAGTCTTTCGATGGAAGCCATACGAACGAGACACGCCTGATGATGTAGAACACTGTTAGTCTCAGTGAACGTTCATAAGGCGTTCGCCCCTGTCCGTCATCAGTTTCGTTTAGTTATAAATTAATTTTAAGAATAAATAACTTACACATTTAACATTAGTCTCTCTTTCTCCAGTGTACATTTTCTCCAACTAAAGTCTTGTACAAAAATGTTATTCGTCTTAGATAAACAAACGAATCACTCTTGACGGTAGCGAATAAAAACAGCGGTGTCAGGCACGGCGATACAAGACTGCGTATATGAAATATTGAATTCAGTGCCGTAAGAATTTGAATAGTCAGATTACGTAAAAAAAAAGCTAAATACATCACCAGATATCAGGTGAAATAGGCAGTTAAAATGGCATGTGTTTATAAAAATAAAGTAATTCTTTAGTTTCGATCTCACGACGAAAATGCATCTCGCGGTAATCATTACGATTACCGACATAGATTGTTTTGTAGAACGGCATGGATACGTTTGTATATCGTCATCCAAGTACACTGCTGCTGCTGTCGTCGTCATCATCATCGTCATCGACATCGTCGTCGCAATCATCATCATCATCATCATCATCATCATCACGCACCTCTTCATAGCTAAAGATAATTAGTTAGGGTATCGGTGCTTTATAAGGTCAGTGTGTAAAGTTTCCAACCAAGTAGTACATGGTAGTTACCAGGGCTGTGCCTTTGGTAATGTTTTTGTTAAGACTTGACCTTTATTTTTTACCTTTTTTCTAACTTTTCCTTTGTAGGAGTCTTGTTGCATGATAAGGGCTGTCCCCTTTTCATGTAAGTATAAAAATAGAGAGATTTAGTTAAAATGAAAATGAAATAGCATAGACGAAATTCGAACCTCGTAATTTAGGTTTAGAAATAGATTACGTGTGAGAATTAGAAAATGGAATGTAAAACAAACGATTGTTTAGAATAGAGATAAAATAGTTTCAAGAAAAGAATGTGCACTGTCAATTTTGTTATGAAAATTCAATTGAAAGAATGCAGCTACAAGATAATTTAATAAACCTGTTTTTAACATATTGGAAATATAGGTTACTGAGAATATAGGTTAAAATTCCTTTTGTAAAAAAGAAAAAGTTTTGGACACGTATGTCCGGAACACGTGAAAAGAAGACACATATTTTAACATGTGTATGACGTCAGGGAAAAATGGGAAGTTCTAGAGATAGTTAGAAAACTTTAGAGTTAAGAAAAGGAGAAACTGGGAGAAACTCGGAGGGAGTTTTGAGGACGACAGACGATAGTCTGCAGTTTTGAATTCGAACGTCTAGAAGCGAGACGGTCACTTTGAAACTTAATGTGTGAAGCTTTGAATTCTTGATGATGAAAACCACGGCCGGTCGTGAGAAGAAATAAACCCATCATGTGTTTTTATAAACGTCGTCTTTGTGTTGTGGTTCTACCAAAAGGTAAAGTGAATATTGTTATTATATGTCTTGTATATCTGTGTTATAAAATGTCTTAACATACACATCTGACATACACATCTCATATCTACACTAAGACTGTCTGAACACTGTCTCCTCACTCAAAGAGCTTCCATCAACACATCTAAGTATGAACGTTTTTATATATATGAATATCTTCATAACAACAATTTTTAGAACAATCTCTCTCACAACAACATCCCTCTCTAAGACTCAACTCTCACTAAGACTCTCTAAAACTCTCTTAATAAAACTATCTCAATGAAACCCCTATATAACAGCCTACTGTACCAGTAACTTCGATCTGTTGCTAGCTCTTTCTAAGTTTTCGTGTTCATATCCATTGCCTTAAGGTGGCGTTTTATCACATCCTTGTAGCAGAGTTTCTGTCCACCAATCTTTCTGGAATTATTTTCCAATTCTCCTTCCAACAGGATTTTGGGGATGCGGTTGTTTTCCATTCTGGCCACATGTCCAGTCCATTGCAGTTTGTGGTGGCGAATACGGCTTCTCTGCTGCCCATGTTGGCTCTGTTGAGTACTTCAACATTTAGTATAAATTCTGTACAAGCTATGGAAAGTTATTTTATGATGGTAATAATGTATATCAAGACTATTTGTGACAATTGGTCCAACTTCCGAGGATAATATGAAGAAAAGATGGCGTCGAATAGAAAGTAGTTTCTTTAGATGTTTTTTTCTCATATTTCACTTTTTCTGTCCATTTTCATTTCATACATCTGAATGTTACATTTCTGAAAAAACTAAATAAATTATAGGAGTTCAGGTGAAATAGCAAGATAGAATGGCATCTAAGTTTTAAAATAAAATAATTCCTTCGTTTTGATCGAATCGACATAAATTATCTTACAGCACGTGCTCGATGAGTACGGTATAATCGCGTTGATACACTGGTGTCTCCACACCACCGACGTTAAGCAACGTTGACCCTGGTCAGTATCAGATGGGTGACCATTTGGGTAGGCTAGGCGCTGTAAGTACCTTATGTGAAGGTTGAACGGTGAGCCAGCATCCTCATCCCGAAAAAAGAACTCATCGCTACAAAAGCATCTACAAAGTTGTGCATGACCTATGCCCCTCCTGGGGGTCAGGGCTATGGATGTATGGGGCGGGATCGATACGTTAAAATGCGCTCATTTTGAAGAGCATTTGTATATACCAATGATCTACACGCTGGGCAAAAACTGGCTATGTTATGGCGATGTAAGTCAAAACTATTTCCAGCACTTGATCCGAGTTCTGACTCCTCCTGTCCGCTACGCATGTCCACCTTTCCGTAGAATTATGGAGAATAATAGGTAAAGGTCACTCCGGTATAATATGGTTAGGAGAATTGTGTCAGAATTTGCCAAATAGCTTTTCAGATCGCTGCTATGTTGAACTGGCGCATCTTTTGGCAGAGGAATTGGCTATTTGGGCGCGTAAAAACCTGTGCGTATTCATTAAGCGGAAGAAATACGGCTCGCCAAGATGCAACATTGCCAAAAGTGAATGGCAAATGTTTTCTGCATCGTAAAAGATGTGTTGGTTCAAATAATATCTAAAGCAATTCTACTTTCGAATCGTTCACAATATCGTTCAAAATTAATCAAATGTTTACGTTCAAATGTATATATGTGTGTGTGTGTGTGTGTATATATATATATATATATATATATATATGTGTGTGTGTATGTGTGTGTGTGTGTGTGTAGTTGCATTGCTATTATTCTTGTTGACCATCGTTCATTTATTTCGCAAGGATCAAATGATTATTGGTGGCGTTCGTTTCCACGATGTCTTTCTAGTTTGAATACTTTCAAGAAAGAAAGCGGGTACTTAGATGAGGGACTAAGTGAAGGTTGCCAACATCCTTAAGTGAAAATGTTTTTGTGGAATGAACTGGATTCCAACTTGGCACATTCCGCATATCAGTCCGTGTCGTTAACTACTTAGTCACCGTCTCTTCCTCTGATAGCTTAAGAAAATTAGTTGTTTATTGGCTGAACATGAAACCCATTCCCATCTCAACATTCATCCTGATATTCTTCACTGACGTTCCAAAGCATATTCATAGCCCATTGTTGACATGTAAATCAATAGGTCGATCATTGCGTGTGTGACCGACCAACGTGTTACATTAAATGTTCTGGAAACGGTCTGTACATGACGATCTGTCGATTAGACATCTTTTTTTCTAGGTAAAGAGTAAAAGCATACCTGAAATGATGGATGTAGCTGGCTCTCTCTTCTTCCAGAATGACGTCTTGTTCTTTAAGGGGTTTGATATGGTTGTAATCTTCTCCGTCTTCAGCCCCGTTTCCTTTGACTACAGGTAGACATTCAATACAGGCACAAACAACTCACGACACAATTGCAATATATAAGATCCAAACTATTTTATTTTACAAAAGTTATACAATATATATTACAATATTAACATACACATCATACAATTAACATAACACAATTAGCTCCTTAAAACTATCTAATCTTAACTAATACTGAGGAAGGGGCTTCTCCCTCCTTTCCTTTACCGAGGGACAGAAAATACGGGCTCACCTCATGGTTGTCTGGACAAAAGAAATCGAGAAAAGGAAAGGGGTCGTGGGATTGCCTTTTGGTTGCTTATTTTGGTGTATTCCTCCGCTTATGGCCAAATCACCTCCTGGCCATGCTGGAGTTGGGAGGGACAACCACCACAACCGGGACACTAAGGTATGGTGCCAAATACATCTATACAGCCGACACAACTGTTCCTGGATACACAGATGATAAAGATCTTTTAGACTTGATATCAAGTGGGCAAATGAGAAAATGTAGTACATTGTAATTAACACTTCTAAACTAAACTTCTCTACTTTCACCATTAATACATCGTTTTGTCTCATTTAAGATGAATAGTCTTTTCGGTTCTTTTCAAAACGTACATATGATCAATTCTCCTTTACGGTTGCAGCCGGAAGTCGTTTCGAAGCAGCGGAGGTGTGATTTAAAAGAGAATTCTACAAATCTCATGCAGAGAAAGGGGAACAAACGGAAAAGTCATGCGTAAGTCAGACTACAGCAGATCACTAAATATCGCCCACGCCAGTTAGTTGAATTTATTCGGCCATTTAATGTGGGCGGACATCTTGGAAAAATCACCGAAAAAAAGAGCAAGGGAAGACAACAAACAAAGCTCAACGACAGTCTCAACAGGGTCACTGGAAACATGATAATAGATCTTATCAGAATGATCGAATACCGAGAGGACTGGAGATCATGATCATCGATGTCTGCAATAACAGACATGTTACATGAAGAAGTGTTTTTATTGAGGAAGGTCATTTAAGGCTCTTTCACTCCAGACTTGAAATCGGTTGCGAGAACCATGCTGTCTTGTAACCGAAAAGACACCCCCCTCATAATAATTCTATTGTTTATTCATTTAAATGTAGTTCTGGAATGCACTACGTTAATTGGATACCAAAAACTTTACATTCGCGTATCAAACAACGCGTCACATCTTAGATTCGATATACAAATTATGCACCATGAGATTTGTTTTTTACATGGAGGCCACCACTTATCAAGGCTCGGAAGCCACTCGAGGATAAAGGTTATTGTTTATACAGTAATCAATGGGATAGTATCGTAGTAATCGTTCGTATTGGAGATTTGATAAAGTGTCTTATTTAAGGAGGCGATTCATCAGGAATTTGTTTATGCTGGACTTGAAGAGATTTTGCATAATAACTATTGTTCCGCCATCCGTGAGCACAAAATAAATAACCGTGGCTGTTCCTCGAACTTCAGTGTCAACTTGTTCTACGTTTTGAGCAAGTCGCACTTTCCCTTTTCATTTGAACATTTTATAAACTATCTATATTAAGTCCTTGAGAACTCTTTGCAAACAAAGAGAAAATACTTTAGGGCATAATGTGTTTTTTCTATCTGATTCTTTCTCTGTTTTTTTGTTTGTTTGTTTGTTTGTTTCCCACTTGCCTCCCCCCCCCCCGCAATATTTCCATCTCATATATTTTTTCTTAATCGTTATTAACCTCGATTTTAGCTCTGTTGAGCGAGATTCGAAACCGATCAGGTGTGTCTGTGGGGGTGAATGACAAAAGTCTATATTCTAAAGTTCATGATGTTGACCATTTCGTAATTGATCTTACAGTCTTCATCAATTTTCTGCTCAGTTTCCTCGGTATAATGTACCCTGTTATTTCACTAGCTTCTTTAATGAACTACAGGTTTGCGCAACTTTCTTTCTGCTGACTGTTTTCCTCCTATCTATGCAGTTAGCTCTTTGAAATAGGCATCTCCCATGTTTGCCTTTATCATCGTGTTGCGGCGTTGAATGTATATATAATTTACATAATATATACACCTGACAATTCTTTTGTCGCTATTCTCAAAATCACCACAGAAACAAAGTTATCAATATATAATTTTTATTTAAAATTACGATTCTTTAATACATATGATGTCAATCACGCTCGCCGTTGTGTCTGCTTTCTTTTGTTTTCTGTTGTTTATTTGTACTGTATACAGTGATCATTCGACTGCATTCTTTTTTTTTTTCATATTTAGCTTTGCGCAACTCATAATTTCTGACCTTGGAATGTGAAAAGTTCTTTGTTTTCCTTTTAATTAGAATTCCTGTCATTTTATGGAACACAAGAATGTAGATTAAAATCCATCTGGAATCTGCTTCTAAATGTGTGTCGCCGCGTCTCGATATCCAACAATATTTCGTCTGTTTAGATCCTTACATGAAGTGACTTTCATAAAAATAGGGAAACGATTATTTAATTCATTGTTTGTGTTAAATAGTGCTAGATTACTTGTTCCTATTTTTTTCCGCTTCAGGAAGAATGAGTAAGACACAAGATCAGCATCAGAAGAGATTCTACACTTTTTTCTCAGTCAATTTCCGTAAATACTTTTGGATTCATTTTATTTTATGCTATAATATTTTCGTTATTTCGTTCTTTAAGGATTCAGTAGTTGGTCTAACAGCATTGCCCTGCTATCATAGAACCTAGAGTTTATTGGTTATGTAGAACTTGTGTTTATTGGTATAGATTTTAAGCATTCTTTCCGATGAAGTTTTGAATATAAAGATGAAACGTTGATGAACATATAACATAGTTTGTTCCTCTCTCTCTCTCTCTCTCTCTCTCTCTCTCTCTCTCTCTCTCTCTCTCGTTCTCTCTCTATCTCTCTTCACTCACTCTATCTATCTATATATATATCTCTTCTATCTTTCTATCTCTCTATCTCTATCTATCTATCTATCTTCTCTCTATCTCTATCTCTCTATCTCTCTGTCTCTCCCTTTATATATATATATATATATATATATATATATATATATAACATCAGATTTGATCATATATTTAAAAAAACAACACTTTCCTCTCCCTTTTTCTTTAGCAATTCAGTAAAACTTTCAGAATTTGCAGATTATTTGAAATCTCTTTTTTGAAAACTCCCAATATTCTACAACGCGATCCATTCGACATAAAACATTCACGAAATCCATCGATAATATTTCAGAAGCTATTTATACCTGGTAAACTCGTCACATTCTCCAGCATTCTATTCATTTAACTTATTACCCTATCGGGAACAAAGTCTCGATGCTGATTGATCTGCGTAATTAAGTTGTGTGTTCTCTTTTGAATTATTCTTTAGAAACGAAAACAGCTTTTGTGCATGTGTTAGAAATTATTACTACTACTACTAATATTAATAATAATAATAATAATAATAATAATAATAATAATAATAATAATGATAAAATGTAATGTATTGCTAGTTCATAAACGTCTCTCTAAATATCTATATCTTCGATATCCGACGACGATATTGTATTAATCATTTAATGTTCTATGTAATCAGGCAGTATAATACCTGTTCGTTACTCAGGATAACGAACCCCCGAGTATTAGTTCTTCCTTTGTTTGTATTGTAGTGTATTTTCTATTTTCATGGGAACATCCTCCCAGGAATTATCTCTTGCATTTTGGGGTCAGTGTAGTATCTTTTTATGTTAATCTCCCATTACTTTCTTAAAGGTACTAACATCTGTTAACAAAAAAAACTGTTGCTATCGCTTATGCATTAACAAGCATAACGCTTTATTTTGTATACTATCAAAACTATGCGACCGAAGGTAACATATTTTAGCTGAACCACAAGTAAAAAAAAAAAATCCTGAGCCTGGTGTTGCTACAAGAACTACAATATGAAAAATGTCTAATACAATAACAATTATACAGACCGTGGGACGCAGAAGAACGATTTGGGTTTCATGGTTAGCAGGTTCTCCTTTGGTAGCCAGCATGAGAGACCCGATCGTCATCCTTCAAATGTTGGTCCACTTTCTAATTTCAGGAACACAGATGACACAGACGATGAACAGATAAGTATAATCTCTAATTCCAGTGCCCAAAATGATAACGATTAAAAAAGAACACAGTCAAGATAACCAACAAAAAAGAAAAATGCGAAAGAAGAAATGGACAACGAACGAAAATAAACAGGTAATGGAATTTTATTATAGAATCAATCCCAAATATAGATATTGAGGTTATTTGAAAGGAATTAAAGAGGTATGGGACTTGTCCAGTGACTACCATACGAGAGAACAAAGAATTGCGGATCAAGCAAGACTGATACTCAAGAGAGCCTGGTTCTCAAAACTGGAACTAATGGAAATACAACGAAAAATAAATAATAAAAATGAGTATGAAGAAACCCCCAGTGGAGCCACACACTGAGAAGCCCCACAAGTAAAAGCAGTATAAGCAGAGGACCTACAAAAACTGTACTCTATAAACAAGAAAATCGGGAACAATGAAACAGAGCTAACAGAGGATGAAGCAGAAGAAATAGAACAAAATGAAAAGACAGTCAGCAGTTAACGTGAGTAGTTCTTATGTTGCAAATCTTTCGAGGCAAAACAGGAGCCACTTCATGTAAATAGTTTACAAAAATAAAAGATGACTAACGCAACAGCAGCAGATGCCTATATGCTTTAGTCTTGAAAAGATCAAGCCATCAGTAGAAGGAAGACAGTCCGCAGTTAACGAGTTCAAGTAACTCTACAGTTATTGGAAATAAGCTACTCGAATAGGAAGTCTTACAATGATGTATCAAAACAACCAATCGATAAAGACTAGTAGATCTACGAATCAAACGAGCTGACACAAAGGAAGCAGGAAATAGATTAGATTCATGATAGTATTTATAGAAAAGACTGAAACTAGTAATAACAAGTAAATCTGTGAACCGGAAGTTGCAGAAAAGAAAACGAGTAGACAAATTAAATGACAAACACGTTTCTGCATTTTATCAACAAATGAATGATCACGGGAAATTTATAGAACTGAAGCTAAAAAATCAATATAAAACATCATATTATATGCCACATTCATAGACAAGAAAACAACGACGATGTCAGCATTGATTTGCGTTATAAAAAGCCACCATTAAGAACCCTACGATTTGGATAATTACCCCTCAATTGCGATGGCGCGATCATGCGTAAAACATTATCAAGCAGAACTGAATATACTATATATATATATATATATATATATATATATATATATATATATATATATATATATATATATATATACCAGCATTAATTCTTCATGAAACCTAGATCTGTGCAATAGTTCGACTAATCCAA
>NC_136506.1:36602001-36669501 GCF_053919585.1 Euprymna scolopes | reverse complement strand
TTCCTACTACCCCTTGTTTTGTTTTGCTCAACTCACACCTCCAAACACCCGGGCAACGCCGGGTACCGATGCTAGTAGTGGTATTGCATAAACTGGACATACTTCCCGTTTACATCTATGCATTTCTGGACACGTTTAACAACGTTTGCAGACACTGTCTTTTTGTCTTCTCTAGTGATTAATCTAATAACGTTAGTAATGTTCTTCTTTAATTGGTCTAGATTGTGAGGATTAATTGCATAAAAATCACAAGATGACAAGTCCGGGGAACGTGGTGGCCATAACCCTTTGCTTATTGTTCTTTCTTCCTTAAACATGTCATGAACACGTGTCAGCGATCTGTGAGGCGTGTGGCATGTAGCGCAATCTTGTTTGAAAAAGAATTGCATTTTGTCCTGTGGTGTCAGTCGTTAAGAGAAAGATTAGAGAGAGCGAGCTATTTTAAGAAGGGCCACTTAATCTGAAAAAAGTTATTAGAGAAAGATTAGATATATGTCGGGCTACTTAAAGTGGGCCATTGGCTCTGTATTAATAAATACGAAATTTGCATAAATTAAAATATATTTAAGCGTATTTTACGCCCCCCCCCCCACTTTTTATCATTTGTTAAATTTCGACTTATTCTCTAATGCTTCATAATTTTACACCAATATTTAACACCTTTGTTAAATTAAGTATATACTTCGTTAAAGTCATACCAAATAACCAAATATGTTAAATTCTACGACAAAACTTTCTTTATATTGGCACTTGAAGTTCGTCATCCTTTAATTTACACATAAGTTTTTATCTTAATTAAATGTATACGTATTTACGTAGCTTTTGCTTAAATGTGCACCTCTCCTCATAGGTTTCTTTTTATATTTTATAACAAACCTATTGATCAAGTTAAATGTATGCCTATCATACGATTTTCTAAATTATAATTTATCGATTTCAAATTTACACTTAGAATTTTACCTCTTTGGGGGGTTTTTTTACACAGTGATCACCACTTATCAAGGCCCGGAAGCCACTCAGGGATAAGGGTTATTGCAAGTACATTACGTTAGTGTGGAGATTTGATGAAGTGTTTAATTAAGGGGGTTATGCGTGCTTGTGTGTTATCTATTCTCTATTTCTAGGTACCGGCAAAAATGGGCGGGCAACAATAGGGGAATCTAGTTTTGAAAGCCGATTTATCATAATTTTTGTAGGTTTGCGACTACTGTTTAATTGTATTTGAAAGATTAGAGACTAAGTTAATTTCCTAAAGGGAAAAAATATTTGCACACGTGAAAAAAAAAAGTTATGAAAAATGTTTTCACGACGAACTAACCAATTCAGCTAAATTTTGAAGTTAAATAAATTCATTGTAAAAATCATTTAAAAGATAAATATTAGTTTTCTGGGTCTATTTCAAAGATAATTAGTAAAATAATGTCCTAAGATATTGAATTAAATAAAAAAAAACACCTTGTTTGTGCAAAAAAAAAACTTAATAAGCCCTAAAAAAGCAAGTAATTTACCATTCGCCCAAAACGCAACAAACTAAAAAAATGTAAACACGATTATAAGGAGGCCCTGGATTCCAGCCAATCGAAACGCTTTTTCAAAAGGAAGTCATGACAGTAAAAGGAGGTAGGGGTGTCAGATTTCTTTTTTTCCCAAACGTGCATCCATATATTTCTATTCTAAACGTTTTTTATCAATTTTTATCATTTTTAAGTTATTTTTTATGTTCCTGTTTAAAAAAAAAAAATTAATTATTGTTCGAGATTATATAAAAATTATGTTACTCTGGAAGTTTCACATTTTTGCAAGCAAGGAAATTATTAAAATCTTGCATATAAAAATTATGCGAAATCTGTAATTTAAAAAAAAGTAGAAATATTTTTGCTGGTATAATTTTTTTATGTGTGTGAAAATATTAAATAAACAATGCTTAATTCAATGGTAATATCGTTAGTTCAAGACATTCATTTTTCTTCGAGTTATATCAAATCCATTAATACGGACTTTAGGGGCTATTTTGTAATGTCCCTGTAAAAATTATTTGTTTATTGTAACAAATTACAATGCTTTATTTACATAAAAGAAGCAAAAATAAATTCTTGCGTTTTTTATTTACTACTGAAAACCATAACTTTAGTAAAGGTATTTTTATTTACTACTGAAAACCATAACTTTAGTAAAGGTATTTTTGTTTAAACAAAATAATACATTTCCACTAAGATTTAAATAAAAAAAATAATTAGTTCAATATATTCCGTGATCATTATTTGATAAATACTGAAAATTTCATTAAAATTGGTCAATTTCCTGATTTTTGGTGAATTTTTAAGTAAAGGAAGGGGTCAAAATGTTTATACATTTTGAGCACCGGCATTCATTTTGCCCGTACCTATTTCAATTCAAATGTGAATCATTCTTTTCATGCGTGATTCTAACACCCTCAGATCAATACAAAAGAACAGACAGAACAAAGAAACGTGTATTAAAGAAATGTCATCAGATTTAGTCGTTACTATGTATTGGGGGTACTAAGTAACTTCGTTCAATATTTCATTTTTTCTTCTCCGCTCAGATTCCCCTCTGGCATTAACTGAAATGAATGGCTCTCGTATTGGGGAGGCTCAATGTAATGACACGCTTCTTGGCTTGACCTTTACTCCTGTTCTGAAATGGAACACGTATATCAAATCCGTTGTCACGGTCGCCGGAAAAATGATGGGACCCTTCTATCGATCCAGTAGATATCTTACTGCTGATGCAATTCTCTATCTATATAAGAGCCAGGTACGTCCAGGGAGAGAGTAATGTTGCTATATCTGGACAGGAGCTGTTAGAAAGATTTTATCCTGCCTTGACAGAGTTCAAAATAAATTTCGTAGCCTCGTAGGAAGTGCCCTGTTCTCTTCCCTGAACACAGAAGAGATGTTTCGAGCGTGCTCTCTGCTTTATCGTTATTTTCATGGTAGGTGATCGTCTGAGCTCCAAACTTTCAAGAGAATCACTCGTCTAGCTGAAAACACTATCAATAATTCCCCCCCACTCTTTATCTGTGCCTAAACCTAAATGTAGATTCCATGAACAAAGCTTCTTTCTTAGAACTTCACACCTGTGGAATTCTCTTCCGTTTGCCTGCTTTCCAGCTGACTACAATATGGTCGTCTTTGAGTCCAACATAAAGAAGTTCTTGATTAGCCGTTCCTTAAGTAATCCAATTACACTACTAAGGATTACTATAATATTGTCCCATTGACTACTGTTCACTCTTTAACCTTTATCCTCGAGTGGCCTCTGGGCCTTGATAATTGATGACTTCTGTGCAACAAAAGCATACACTCTGCTACTACTAGATCTGCAAAGCCAAAAGCAAGCACAATTCTCCTCTACAAAACAATCAAACCAAACGCCATGAATAAATATTTGAAGATATTTAAAATATGAAGCAAAAATCTTGTACCAAACTGAATTAAATAAACCCTAAAAGGGTTGATATTCCGTAAAACAAAATAACCAAGTGAAATATCTATATATTATTACAATAGCGAGCTTTTTTTGGGGGGGTATCATGCTTACGTCTTTTTTCTTCCGGGTGACTTTCGTTTAATTGGTATGACCTTCAATTTCTTGTAATAAATAATTTTACTAAGGATGCGCCTTATAGCTGAAGGAACTCAAGTATATATATATATATATATATATATATATATATATATATATATATATATATATATATATCCTGAAAACCTTTGGCTATGATGAAGGGGAGACTAAAACTTGCTACTATGGTTTCAAATGATCTGAAATAACTGTAAGGGAAGACTTGATTCCAAATATTTCTCATGTTATATCTCCCTTCTTTTGGAAATAGAGTACAATTATGAATAACTTCAGTACCAAATAATCTTTATACACTGAGAAATTTACTTTATGTATGAAAACCAAAGAGGAGAGATATAACATATGAGAAATATATGGAATCAAGTCTCCTCTTGCTCTTATTTCAGATCATTTGAAAGCGTAGCAGCAAGTTTTAGTCTTCTCTCCATCAAGGCCACATGTTTTGGGGAAATTCATATGCAAAACTAGGAAACAAATGACTATAATTGAAAGATCTTATGGCTGTAAAAAAAAAAAGTGGCCAAAATAGGCTTTGGGTGATGGATGATCCTCTTAATGTGCGACTTAAGGGAAAATGTCACATTGTTAATACATAGTTCAGGTCATTACTTTTCCAACGAGCCTTCATTTGTTAAATTATGATCAATAGTTGCTGAAACTTATAACATTGTCAGAAAGATGGTATATCTATCTATCTATTTATCTATGTATCAATCTATATCTATATATCTATATATCTATATATCTATATATATATATATATATATATATATATATATATATATATTGAAATCAAAACTTCATAATATATAAGAATCGATAGAGAATTAGCTCTATAATAATATGCATAAAATCCGCATAAATAAATAAAAAAATATATTTAAGCGCATTTCACGGCCAGGCTACGTCGGGTCTCCCTGCAAGCTTAGATAAATACTTTTGCATTTTTAACAAAACAGCTACAATAATATCAGGACGTCTCCATTTACGCTGAACATCCACAGAATGCCCGCATCAATATATTAAATATGAAAGAGTCCGCTGTGGAATTTCCACAGGTCTCCCTAGTCACAAATAAATATTTGAAAGAGATAAGGAACATAGAACATAAAAAATTCTACCAAAATAACAAAGAGTTGATATGCCATAATCCTCCGGGAATAAATATCTGAAAATATAAAGAACTTCTAGCATAAAATATTTTATCAAGATGGTCGCACTCGGAATTAAATAACCCGAAAAGGTTGATGTGCCGTAACAACCAAATATAATCAAACAATAGTAAACGTATCTATATTTATGTAGCAAGGGTGATGATTCAGAACATGGATCAAGTGGTGGAGTAAGTCTTTTCTTTATTTACTGTCAAATGAAGAATCTCACTCACTACCTGGCGTGCAGCATCTTAGTATGAAAAAGAACCGGTGCTTGCCGAAACAAGAGTATTTATGTGTATCAATCACTTGTAATCCGTTTTTTTTTTTTTTTGTTATCCATAAAACCTGGATTTATACAAAGATCATCACAAGCGTTTTAGCACTTGAAGAGCTAAGATCATTGAACGATGGATGTGTCAGTAATAAAACGATTTTGTTGTAGAAAGATCTACAACATAGCCAAATTCCAGTGGCGGGCACATTGTGCCTGAGATTAGTATTTAAAATAATTTTGTTAGAGAAATGTCGACGGTGTGACTGAGATCAAGTGGCAAACATTTTGCCTCACTGAACACGATGTAACCTGAGAAAAGCATACCAAGAAACTAAGCTCCAGTGAGTACGTTGTTATTATCAACACAAGCCATCTTTCTCTCATTTTTATATTTTTCTTTTAAATAAATATTAAAATGAAAATTTAACTTAATTAACGCGAAAATGTCGTCTCTTGTTTATCACAGCAATTTTTTTTCTTTTGCTTAATATTTAAAGTTTTATTTATTTATTGCGGACTATTATCTTTATCCTTCAGCTGTTGTTTCACGACATTGCGGCTAACTATTCCTCTGGCCTTCGCTGTAACCACCTGACGAAGGCTACAGGAAGGGTTGACTGAAACGCCATGAAAGAACAACTAAAACATGAGGATAACAGTCCGCAATAACAAATTAATTAATAAATAATACTCATCTCAATAAACATTCAAATTAATTAAAGTCTTATATTTGTGAAACCATAATTTTAAAGATTTATAGGATTCTATAAGATATTCAGAACATTTCTGTATAATTTTTTTTTTTACATAGGAGTCACCACTTATCAAGGCCCTGAGGCCACTCGAGGATAAGTGTTATTGAGTGTACAGTAATCAAAGGGATAATATCGTAGTAGTCGTTATTAATGGACATTTGGTAGATTGGATTACTAAAGGGGGCGGTTCATTAAGAAGAATTTGTTAATATTGGACTTGAAGACAACCAAGTTGTAGTCAGCTGAGAAACAAGCAAACGGAAGAGCGTTTCACAAGCGTGCAGTTCTAAGAATTAGAATTGTTCATGGAATCTACGTTTTGCTTTAGGCACAGTAAAAAATTGGGGAACGTTATTGGCAGTGGTTTCAGCTAGACGGGCGTTTTTCGAGAAAAATTGGCCAGGGGGACTAGAGATTAGATCTCGGACGAGTACTTGCCGTGGAAGTAACGATAAAACAAAGAATATATATATATAAAATTATAGTTTGATTATGAGGAATTGTTACCAAAAAGTTCCATTGAATACTAAATAAAACTGATTGTACACTTCCACTTTTGGTTTTCAAAGTATTTTTTTCTAATATTCACCCCAAACGAAGCACATTGTAACAGAGACTGCAATAAATCATGAACACTGTTTACAGGGACATTCTAAAGAGTGTGTTAAGCAGATAGATATTTGTTTATATTACAGTTAAATGTCTGCGTGCTATTGTAGTCGGGGAAGTAGGAAACAGGAAGAGAATTCCAAAGTGTAGTAATTCCAAGGAATAGATTAAGATTAAGGTCCAGAAGGCTTCTCGGGATTTTGCTGCTAGTCAGGTTAGTCGGAAGCGCTAAGCATCAAGGAAGCACCAATGCTACGAATTCGTCGAAGCACATTTCATTTAACTACTTATAAAACACGTACAGGGATCCAACATTGATGCGATGGGTTGGAACTTGGTTGAGAATGCGGGATTGGAAACTTTTTTAACACTTCCCAATAAAAAGAGACTAGAAGCTGATGCAGCAGCCCATACCTGGCAACAATGTTCTATGCATTGCATATCAGTAATGCTAATATACATCACTCACTAGATGAAATATATGAGTGATATTGCAATATATATGACTATCAGGGAGGCCGACATTGCCCGGAATTGAATGAAGATCAACGAATGTTTGACACCCGTCATATTTTTTATTGCTATCGAAATTAGTGAAAGCGAGCATTTTTCAATCAAATCGATTGATTGCCTGCTCTAGTTGGGAACCCATCGCGGTGCACCGGGAGGAAGCTTCACATACCTCCCGATAATGACTTATACCACAATACACTGTAATCTATATTGCACTGTAGAGAACCTACTACTGATTTTATAAAATTATTTTTTATACATAATGGTTTAAATTACAGTTTAATATGCAAAAGTCAAGTATCATGGTTTATTTGTGCTCTAAACAGAAGCATTCGTTTCGAACGTGCGCCTTTCCTGTAAACAAACATACTGTTGATTTTATATGCCTGGCATTCCGGCTTGATTTGTGATAACGGCTTACATTTAGATTTAAAATATAAAAAACAAGTGCAATTGTGCTTTAAACAGAACCATTTATTTCGAAAGCGCCTCTACCATATTAAAAAAAAACTATTATTGATGTCGAGCCTTTCAGTTTTTATTAGTAATAAAACTTCTCAAATAAGCTTGTGATGTTAAGCTGTGTAATCACCAGTTCTTTCTTTCATAGGATTATTTCGATTTTTCGATACTTCTTGAAAACATTCCGATATAAACCTATCTAGGAACACTGACTGACACATAAAGTGTCTTACAGTGAAATCTCAGAAAAAATCGGCTCAGTCGTTTTCGCGTCCATGAGCAACTCTCTCTCTCTCTCTCTCTCTCTCTCTCTCTCTCTCTCTCTCTCTCTCTCTCTCTTTCACACACACACACACACACAGAAGAAAGTGCCTTTTATATGATAGAAGAGATTTACAATAGATATCACTGAAAAATACAGTTGTTGCTGAAATGTTTATTCTTCTGTTTTCTTAAAAGGACACTGAACGTAAATGGGTTAAATCCTAGAATACTATAGACCAGACAAGATACTTCCAGTAAGAAAGTTCTACAATGAAAAGGAAGTTCAAAAGTTATGAACCAGACAAAGTTCCGGAAGAAATACAATGAATATAGCAATACAACAGATATGAAAGCAAGCTCACCTTATATGACAATGCGTGATTCCTGCCATAAAATATGACAGGAATCATAAACAGTGAGAATTCCTGGCTGCTTTTCTTGCTTGAGGAGAATCGTGCTTGGCATCACACTTTGTAGACTCTTTTTTTTTTTTTTTTGCGGACTGTTATACTCACTTTAATAATTATTGTTGTTTCACAACCTTTCGCCAACTTTATGTGGTTAATCCCGACGGGATAAGAATGCGGAGTTTGGTAACTGTATCCAGTAATTACTGCCTACCTTTGTTGTAGTTGTCTCCCCACGTTTTGGCCAACAAATCATCTGGCCTGCTTTGGGTAGGATTGAAACCGCTGTCTTTAGACAATGCTCACATAGAACCGTAGAGAGTCAACGCATCTATCCACTGCGTCACGGATTAGTTGGCCAAACGTGGTGAGACAACAACAACTACTATAGGAGGCAGTAATTACTGGATACAGTTACAAAACTCAGCATCAGTATCCCGTCACAGAAGAGGGTCGGAGTATGCCTTACCTGACACGTGGTAAAACAATAACAACTATAAAGATGAGGATAAATGTCAACAACAAATGGATACACCAATTCTGAAGACTCATCTCAAAGAATTCCAAAAAATAAAAATAATATATATATATATATATATATATATATATATATATATATATATATATATATATATATATATATATATATATATATACGTGATGGGGAAAAATAGTAACGAATAAGGAAAAGGGTCAAGAGAAATCTGTTGCCTTTAAACCTTGTGTCATACATGAAGTTCATAACCTACTACCTGAGCAGTTTGTTTGTTTACGCGTCTGTCTGTGATCCTGACTGAGAAAGCATTACCTGCAAAATACATCCTTTCATGTCTCAAATAAGGACGAAGTCGAGACAAAACGGTTGAAGACAGAAGAGGTTTATTTGCTTTGTTGTTCTAAACCATCGATATATAGAATGGATTGTATACAGAAGTAGGTGTATAATTACTGTTTAATCATTTCGTCTCCAGACATCGCAAAAGCCATAATTGCGACGTGCGCGCTTTCAAGAGAACTGACGACTTATCAATAATCTTCATGCCAGCAAAATTGAGGCTGACAAACTTCCAATCTTCGTGCTTAAAATGTGCAATGAAACCTAGGTCCCATATTTAAAAAGCTGTTTAAACCGTGTGTATAGGAGAAACGATACCAAACACCTTGCAAAACTTTGGCAGTTTTTTTTCCAGTATTTAAAAATTCTGGATATCGGTCTTCTGCCTGCGAGTCAAAACTAATAAGTCTCCTGTATGTCATAAGTGTCTTGCATCTGTGATACTGAAGTAGTTGTAAATCACCTTATCAAAAGCAGCTTAGTTACTGGTAAAAAAAAAAGTTAACATGCGGTCGCAGCTGAGATTGAACTCACTACATGAGTTTATACTGTAATTCAAATCTTGTCTGTAGCTAAAAATTTGATGCTTCGCCAGGGCTATCAAGAGTATTTTTTTATCGTGATGCCAACACCAGATGCGTTGTCTACTACGGTTTAAGAGAGGCTCATCTACCCTCGAAAAAGGATAGACCACGCTAGTTTCCAAACCTGGTATTTTACCTCGCGGTACATACAGTGCTTCGCATCCCCAAATGGTCGCCAATCTGGTACTGGCCATGCTCAATGTTGCTTAACTTGCAAGAACCAGAGTGTCAACATGATCATGTCGTATTCAGTGGTAAGCAATATGGCTGTTTCTTATGAGATTAACAGCTAATGTGCTGATTGTAATATCACACAGGACTTGTTAATCTATTGACGGGGGATCGGTTTCTAGAAATATAATTCTTAACAGAGTAAATGCTTTTGAGAGGCTTTATCAGAAAGGTCTAATTCACAAGAATGGTAGCTACTGAATATCTAGAAATGTCCTCTTACCCACTTAATCCTTTTACTCTGACAGGTTCATAAAAGTAGTTGTTTCTTGTGTGTCTCAGGGATCCATCATGGAGCCAATCTTTTTCTTGATCTTTATCAATCAGCCTCCAAATCACATTTTATGATATTTGTCGGCCTTTATTGAGAAAGAACAAAAATCCATGGCAACACTTCGAAGAGCAGAAATGACGAACATTTTTCTCTCTCATTCTGTGCCGCAATGGGAAAATAGGGTCAATGGTTACGTGTAATCAAAGCTTCTTTCTTTCCACCACCAACGCTTTGATCCCCAACTCCAGACATAAAATAGAAATTTACATCAAATCCTTTGCCAAGGTCACTGAAAAAACACTTGACTTATTCCAATGCTCCAGAAAGTCTTACATTTCAGACGTTATCCTCTTTATAATAACCAAATGCATCCTAACGGAGTAGTGTTGCCGCATCTAGGTGTTGCTGATCAGAGCGTCCTTTCCTCCCTTGACAAAGTATAAAACAGACTTCGAAATCTTTGATCCTTTGCTGGGATCTATAAATAAAAATTAAAAACAGCTCATAACCGGATGTTGGCTCTTCAACTGTTAAATTCAAAGTGTGGCAAAGCGTCTCTGCGCATCAACTGCACGCACATCTATTGAGAAAAAAATATTAGAAATTAATCCGACCAATGGGAAGCGTGCGCGCCAAAAATGAAGTATAAACAGCCGGCATGTTGTGGGAGCTGGTTAGGATAGATAAATAACCAAGGTTTTGAGAACTGAGAAGAAAAAAAGAAAGAAAATAAAGAGGGGGTCAGCAAACAAGAGACATACACAGCAAGAAAACGATACGCTTTCGAACGTCAAACCGACAATACTTCTCTACTACAAAACCACTAAAAAACTGAAGAAAGGATATTTCCCCGACAAAGGGAATAGTTACTTTTAAAATAAAAACACTTGTATTTCAATTTCTTCTTTTCTCTTTTTCCCCCAAGTATGAAACTAGATCTTTTTAACGCTAAAATTTTAACAAAACTTTCATCGTGTATAAAAGCTATCGAAACGTTGAATGTTCGCTGTCGGCCTTGTTATTTTTGGTGTGGAATTGTTATTACATGCTTTTAACATATAACAAAACCCATACTTTCTTTTTCCTAACAACATTTTTAAGAGCAAGAATGACAAACATTTCTTTTCTGAGTCTCTCTCTTCCATGGCTCAATGGGTAAAACGGGTTACGTGTAATACAGGCTTCTTTCTTTCCACCACAAACGCCTCGATCTCAACTTGACCTATATTGAAATAAATGGCCATGTCTTAAGGAAACTCGCTGCATTGACAAGTTTCTTGGACTGACTTTAATTCCAGACATAAAATAAAGATTTACATCAAATCCACTACCAAGGTCACTCGAAAAATATTTGGAGCATTCTACCGTTCCAGAAGTCATTTCACTTCAAGCGCAATTCTTTATCCGTATAAGTAATATAATTATTCTCTATCTGTATAAGTAATATAATTATTTTCTATCTGTATAAGTAATATAATCATTTTCTATCTGTATAAGTAATATAATTATTTTCTATCTGTATAAGTAATATAGTTATTCTCTATCTGTATAAGTAATATAATTATTTTCTATCTGTATAAGTAATATAATTATTTTCTATCTGTATAAGTAATATAATTATTCTCTATCTGTATAAGTAATATAATTATTCTCTATCTGTATAAGTAATATAATTATTTTCTATCTGTATAAGTAATATAATTATTTTCTATTGTATAAGTAATATAATTATTTTCTATCTGTATAAGTAATATAATTATTTTGTATCTGTATAAGTGATATAATTATTTTGTATCTGTATAAGTAATATAATTCTTTTTCTTCTGTATAAGTAATATAATTATTTTTCATCTGTATAAGTAATATAATTATTTTCTATCTGTATAAGTAATATAATTATTTTCTATCTGTATAAGTAATATAATTATTCTCTATCTGTATAAGTAATATAATTATTCTCTATCTGTATAAGTAATATAATTATTCTCTATCTGTATAAGAAATATAATTATTTTCTATCTGTATAAATAATATAATTATTCTCTATCTGTATAAGTAATATAATTATTTTCTATCTGTATAAGTAATATAATTATTCTCTATCTGTATAAGTAATATAATTATTCTCTATCTGTATAAGTAATATAATTATTTTCTATCTGTATAAGTAATATAATTATTCTCTATCTGTATAAGTAATATTATTATTTTCTATCTGTATAAGTAATATAATTGTTCTCTATCTGTATAAATAATATAATTATTCTCTATCTGTATAAAAGCCAAATACGTGCTAAAACGGAGTAGTGATATGACATCTAGGAAGTGTCTTTTCTCTCTTGACAAAGTATAAAACAGACTTCGAAATCTAGTGGGCAATATCCTTTTCCCTTTCTACTATCTCTATCTCACAGAAGAACCGTTATATGTATTTCTTTACTCTATCGTTATTTTCATAATAGGATCTTGACTAAGCTTCGTACTTTGCCCCTTCTCCCCTGTAAAATATTCTTAGCAAAAATCACTGATAAGTGTTTTTCTGTAATATAACACTGAACAAAACTTCCATTGATAAAATTTCTTTCGTAGAACTGCTCACATGTGGAAAACAATACGGCGGGGTTGCTTCCCAGCTCAATACAACATGGCCGTTTTCAATTTCAATGTAAACAAATTCTTGTCATTCCAATCTATTAAATTTTTAAATTCGGTCCAATCCAACCCCCATCTTTATCATCACTAGGGTTATGACAACAGCATATTCTTTTCATTGTTTTGACTCTCGAGTATATATCCAACACAGTTAGACACCGATAATCAACCGAGAACCACATCACTCTATATAAAAGCATATAAAATATCAACGGATACACACTCGAGAGTCAAAGCAATAAAAAAAATATGCTGTTGTCATAGTCCTAATCATCACACTATTGTTTCACACTTTAGTACAAGAAAAGTATCCGCCTCAACACCGATTCCATGGCATCACAAATACAAATCAAACATCAACGTTATGAAAACACGGAGTTGAAATATAAAAATACATACTAAGAATATTAATAATGAACATATATACAACTATAAAATATAGAACATAGGAAACAAATAAATATATATTTTAGAAAGATACCACTTTAATAGAAATAGACACACGAGTATTCATTTTCAGAAAGTTTATCGTTTATTGGAAGCCTCTTGCGTACAATTACTTCAGCCCCCGGCTTTAGTATATAAGAATATAACCGTTCATCAAATTATAATTTGCACAACTTGCGCTTCATCAGCGTGTAGCAAAAAACAAAATTTCAAAAGTTTCACAGCCACAAATAAGAGCGTTCTTGTTATTACAGCGGGTATTCATTTTTTATCGACAACATATGTTGCGTTGTGGGGGTCCATATAGATGTTGTAAGTGTATATACGTTTGTATATACGTGCCACAGTCATCTCTATGACGTGTGTATATATTGTTCGTCTCTAACCGTCTAGCATTGTAATCGTCTAATCTCGAGTTTGTTGTGTTCATGTACATTTAATTACCTTTTATAATGAGAAAAGAATATACATAAATACCTTTACAACACAAAGGACAAATAGAGATGTTGCGAGTTTGTCTCTGATGTATCGTTATTTTTATGGAAAGTGTTCGACTGAGCTTCAGTCTATGCCCACCCTCGTCAAACTTTCACAAGAAACACTCGTCTAGCTGAAAACACTATCAATAATTCCCCCCACTCTTTATCTGCGCCTAAATCTAAACGTAGATTCCATGAACAAAGCTTCTTTCTTAGAACTGCACGCATGTGGAATTGTCTTCCGTTTTCCTGCTTTCCGGCTGACTAAAATATAGTTGTCTTCAAGTCTAACGTAAATAAGTTCTTGATGAGCCGTTCCATATAAGTTAACAAATTTACCGAATTGATTACTATATTGTCCAATTTCTACTGTACACTCTTTAACCCTTATCCTCGAGTGGCCTCTTGGCCTTGATAACGTGGTGATGCCTGTGTAAAAAAAAAAAAAAAAAACACTTATCTGGGGTTGTAACATCGGGCCAGATGGGGAACACATCTGGTTCATCCTTGACGAAAAGCTACAATAGAAACTCTCCCCAAGAACATGATAGAACTCCGGTTTTATTTTCGGCAACTTTTATTTCCGATGTTTCTCAATTTGGAAAGCTGTTGTTCGTCCTAGACTAATGCATTCTGATCCCGTCTATCGGGAGCCACCACCGTCCGACTCGGGTCGCTCCTTCTCACTCTAAATCTCCAACTCCGCCCCTTCCCTCTAACTTCCGATCTCTCACTCGCAAATCATCGTATCTTTTCACTAAACTCTAACTAAAGTCCGCGTCATTTTATAATGACCTCTACGTAAGAGTCAACAGACTCTAGAGGTCAATCGATTTTAAATTATTCTTTACATTCTACATTTTTTACATCTTAACATAAATAATTATCTCTGTAAATATTTATTTTGCAAGGATAACATACTATTTTTACAAATATTACAACCATCATAATAATCGACTATTATAGTTTGTTTCCGGTGATTTCGAGTAGACTAACAACACATGTTTTGAGCATGTTTTATCTGTATTTTAGATTAAATTAAGTTTCGACCGGGTTTTATCTACGTTTTTAAATTAAATAAACTTGCAACGCAATAATCACTCGAATCATGTAGCAGTCCGTAATCAATTCGTTTCCATCTTTTTTTTTACACGGTGGTCACCACTTATCAAGGCCCGGAAGCCACTCAGGGACAAGGGTTATTGCAAGGACAGTACGTTAGTGTGGAGATTTAATGAAGTGTTTACTTAAGAGGGCGGTTCATAAGGAATTTGTTAACGTTGGACTTTGTCACCGCGATTATGCCGTAATATATATGTATATATATATATATATGTATATATATATATATATCCTATACGTTCATATATATATATATATATATATATATATATATATATATATATATATATATATATATATATATCCTATACGTTCATATATATATATATATATATATACATATATCCTATACGTTCATTTTTACATATTTTTTTTATATATATTTAAAAATTCTGTGGAACCCAAAAGAAAAAACTTTACTAAAAAAAAAGTCGTGGAAAAAAATATATAAACTATAACAAAAAAAAATTATAACTTTTCACGTGGGGGTTCAGTCTTCAATTATAACGTAGTACTAAATTGAACACGGCATTTGTGGCCACGATAGATAGATAAATAGATAAGAGAGGAAAATTAGTCTGCGTCTGTTTCAACGCTCGGCTTAAACCGATGATTGCCGATGATTGACGGAATTTCCCGAGAATCCGGGTCAAATTATGCAGGAGTAAAAAAATATTTAAATATTGCCCTTTTTCTTTTTTTTTTTTTTTTTTTAATCTTTCCATTCGATAAAAATAATCAGCTAAAAAAATGAAACTAAAACAATGGCGGTGCGGATAAGCAGCTGTATATATTTACAGCTATGAGCAAAGTGTTTTTGATACTACACTTGACCTTTCTCTGCCATCGGTGAGAGAAAAAACAAACCCTTCTAAACAATTTAATTTTTTTGTTGTCCAAATCCAGATTGCCTTTTAAAAATCGTTTTTGTGTCTATCTCTGCCCTCGTGGTAAGGCAAGTAAACACAGGAAAAATACGAACTAAAAAAGGGATTAGTGACCCCCCTCTTTTTTTTTAGTTGATATTGTTCCTTTTTTTTTGTACTCATACAGAGAGTGATCCGTGCTGAAATAATAACGTTATTATTTAAAAAGCCATTCTTAAAATGGGGAGGAGAGAGTGTGTTGTGCCTATTCTGCACTTCAACCTTACAATTGAATAAAAAAGGAACATGAGAAAACTTTAATTAAACGTGGAAATACGATTTAAAAAATAGCGCGGATCACTCTCAGCATTAGCACCTTTTTTTTTTTTTTACTTGCATCCCCAAAACAATGCTGATAAACTCACATTTACACAATCTATTTATCTATGTATCCAGGATTAGGTGTATCAGAATTTGGGGGGAATTTTTGACACCCCTAACACGAAACTGCGAATAAAATATAAAAAGAATCGTAATTTTTATCTATGTATCTATTTATGTATCCATTAACGTTGAGGATTTGTGCCGTTATTAACGCATGTTCAATTTAATAGCTGTTATAGCTGCGAAGCGGACGTCTGTTTATTCTATGTGCTGTGTATTTTGGATTGTTTTACTCTTTTATTCATGTTGAATGCACCTATTCGTAACAACCATCATCATCGTCGTCATGAACGTTCAGGATTTGTGCCGTTATGAACGCATATTCAATTTATAAGCTGTACTAGCGGCGAAGCGAACGTCTTTTTATTCTATGTGCTGTGTATTTTGGATTCATGTTGAATTCACCTATTCGTAACAATCATCATCATCGTCATCATGAATGCTTATTTATGTATAGTCTACATGTACGTGTATGTGTACGTGTATGTGCATATGTATGTACATGCGTGTATGTATGCATGCATGTGTGTATGTGCACATTGTCATGTTTGTTTTTGTGTGTTCTTGCGTATGTACGTTTGTGTACATATGTATGTATGCTTGTATGTGTACATGTATATGTTTATTTTGATGTGTTTGTGGGATGGAGTGGACTACCAAAAGCCTTGTTAAGGCGACCCCTCTGGATTAAGCAAATCTCTGATTACAAAAAAACATTAAGTGGGAGACCAGTACCCGCATTAAGCTGGTCTGCAGGTTGACTTGTTGCTGGCTATCTTGCTCATGCTTGTTGCTGGATCTCAACAATTGGACTGAGAGAGAGAGACTTAGCTGTCGTAGAAAGCTAAAAATCTGTAACATAATCTTTGTATAGATACTTCCTCAGGCATTTGTCTATAAAAAATTGTCCGTGGCGATGGAAAAATTGTCACGCTTTTAGCCTTGAAACGCTGGAAGCATGTAATAATTGATCTGCCATCAGTCTATATATGCATACGTGTATGTATGTATGTATGTATGTATGTATGTATGTTAATATATGTACTAGTGTATGTATGTGTATGTATATCTATTTGTATATGTATGTATATATGTATGTGTGTATATATTTTTATTCATTTATTTTTTGTGTATATATGTTTATGTGTGTTTGTATGTATATACGTATATATATTTTTGTGTATGTATGTGTATGTATATGTATTTATGCATATATATGTATGCGTAGAAGCGCATATATATGTATGTGTAGGTATATGTAGGTAACTTTATGTGTATGTATGTGTATGTGCATACATGTGTACGTATATGTATATGAATATGTATATGTGTGTATGTATTTGTATATGTTTGTATATATGTGTATGCATATGCAAGTGTGTGTGTGCATGTGTGTATGTATATGTTTGTATGTATGTGTTATATGTATTGTGTATGTATGCACGCATGGATATGTGCATGTGTGTATTTTTATGGGTATGTATGTGTATGTATGTGTATATATATATATATATATATATATATATATATATATATATATATATATATATATATATATATATGTATGTATGTATGCCGAGGGCCGTCTTCAATGTCATGTCTGCTTGAGCGTGTGAATTAGCTAGCAGGACTAAAAAAAGTCATCTTCTGGCTCATGGACTTTCAGTGACTGAGGGAGTGGCACTCCTCTGACAAGACGTTGTAACCATATATATATATATATATATATATATATGTATGTGTGTGTGCGTGTGTGTGTGTGAGTATTAACTGCGGTATCACTTCCTTAGCTTAGTTTCTAAGAGTTATTCAATAAAACGTCTGACAAGTCGTTGCAGTCATGTATATATATGTGTGTGTGTGTGTGTGTGTGTGTGTGTGTGTGTGTGTGTGTGTGTGTGTGTGTGTGCGCGTGTGTGTGTGTGAGAGAGAGAGAGAGTATTAACTGCAGTATCACTAGCTGTTGATAGTAACGGAACTTGCTTAGCTTAGTTTCTAAGAGTTATTCAATAAAACTAATTTTCTGTTAAGCAAACACCATATTGGCATTGACCTTTACGGACAGATTGACCCGCGCGTATGATGTCTGCTTCAGTGTCGTCATTATCCGTCATGTACGGACCTGCATTTCGAAAGACATTCACAGATGACAGATACTTTGATAAATGAGTCGTTCCGATTTGCGTCAGAGCTTTGACATTTTCATTATATTTCGGTATTTAAACATCCAGAATTACGTTATTTGTTTATGATTTTGCCCTCGTTTCAGTCGCGAGAGACAATGGATACCCTCTCTATGAAGCAAGCGTTGCGTAATCCCGAATTTCTCTACTCCTGAACCGGTATTTCCTGGGTCTAGTGACATGGAGATTTCCATGGCGATTGAAAATAATGCTGGAAAAGGTATGCCTTTTAATTCAGAGTTATGCTTCTCCTCAACGAGTTGCACACGCAACGATAGTCTACTATTTATTCATAACTGAAAGCAGGATACATGGATCCATACTTTCGTTAGGGTACAAATCAAATTGTTGCAGTAACTCTGGGGGAAACTCAGCAGTTTAAATCCAAATCTGCACCAAAAACCACAAATGATGTGTAATTTGTTTAAAACACACACACACACACACAAACACACATGCATATATATATATATGTGTGTGTGTGTCTAATAACTGTATAAATTGGTGTCCTAGATGAAAATCTAATGAAACCTACGTGATTATTAAAGAGTACTCAATGGAGGACAGAGCTGGTAAATAGTCTGCTTATTATATAAACATTATTGGTTACATATGCGCATACATGTTTCAGTGGAGTCCCAAGTCAAGGGTAACACTTCATCAGATCAAAAAATGAGCGATATTGGTTGTTTTTTATCTTTTCTGGTGGCGACTTCATTATCCATCTTTTAATTGCTGAACCAGAGTGGTAGTACCTGTTAGGGTCCCAACTAAAGGTTAAATAACAATAGCCGATAGCCATTAGTCGCATGCTCTCGTGTAATGAATGAATGTAGGATAGACATGAAATTCTTAAAGATAAACTAAAATGACCGAAAAATGGGCTCAAATAACTAAAATAAATAAAAAGTAAATGGCTTAGAATTGCTTTAATGAACTTAAGGATGAATTGAATGACCTTAATAATGACTTGAATGCTTAAAAAATAACTGGAATCCTTCAAAAACAACTTGAATGATCTGGAGAATGACTTCAATGGCTTTAAGACTGATTGGTTGTAAAGTGGGTGATCATTTTACATTAAATTAATACAGAAAAGTGATCCCCCACTTGATATCACAATAAGTACAGCATGTAGTAAGACAAATACTACACTTTGATCTTGGCCAAAAGGCCAAGAAAAAGGTATTTATTTGCTCCCCCACAGAGCAAATTAGGCATAAGGCCGATTTTTAATATGAGGAGTGATGGGGAAATGGGGACCAACTCCCCGGGGAGTAGGGGAGCTGAATAGTGACATTTGGTATGAAGGGTTGCCCCTACATTGACCAAGGTCTTATATGTGGGGTTGCCCCCACATATGGTCTTTGCTTGCAGTATCTGCCGGAACAGATACTACACTTTGGTCCCGGCCCGAAGGCCAAGAAGAGGGGTATTTTTTTATCCCCCACCGAGCAAATTAGGCACAAGGTCGATTTTTAATGTAAGGAGCGAACGAAAAATGGGGACCAACTGCTCGGGGAGTAGGGGAGCTGGATAGTGACAATTGGTATGAAGGGCCGCCCCCACATTGACCAAGGTCTTATATGTGAGGCTATTTATTTGCTCCCCCACCGAGCAAATTAGGCACAAGGCCGATTTTTAAAGTGAGGAGTGAAGGGGAAATGGGGGCCAACCTCCCGGGGAGTAGGGGAGCTGAATAGTGACAATTGGTATGAAGGGTTGCCCCTACATTGACCAAAGTCTTATATGTGAGGCTGCCCCCACATATGGCCCAGACATGGAACAGATACTACACCTTGATCCTGGTCAAAAGGCCAAGAAAAACTTTAAAAGCTAAGAACAGCATCTATTAAGAACAGACCTTTGATCTTAACCAAAAAAGCCAAGCACAAAAGTGTTACGGACAGACCGACCGACCGACCGACGACGGAGTGACTTATAGAGTCGCTTGCACGTGACTAAAAATGGAATACGTTACTGAATTGCCGTTATAACGAATTTATCTTTTTTTTTTTTCTTGTCCAAGAGACACCTCGAACGCATTGAAGCCTTTCCATTTCATCGACTCATGCGTGCTTTCGGGATTGTCACTGCTAATGGCTTATGCTTCTTAGTAGGGAGACGGAGAGGGTCGCGGTGGGAGGGAGGATTTCCTTTATATTTATAGAGAAAAAAAGGAAGTCACCACTTATCAAGACCCGGAGGCCACTCGAGTATAAGGGTCATTGCGTGTAAACTAATCAATGGGATAATATCGTAGTAATCGCTAGTAATGGAGATTCGATAAAGTGTCTTACTTAAGGGGGCGGTTCATCAGGAACTTGTTTATGTTGAACTTGAAGACATCCAAGTTGTAGTCAGGTGAGAAACAGGCAAACGGAAGAGCGTTCCACAGGTGTTCATGGAATCTATGTTTTGATTTAGGCACACATAAAGAGTAGGGAAAATTACTGACAGTGATTCCAGCTAGACTGGTGTTTTTCATGAAAGATTGGCGAGGAGATCCAAAAATTAGAGCTCAGACGAGCAACAGAAATAATGATAAAACAATGGCAGGCTCGCAACGTCTCTTTTGGTTTTAGATGCATTAAAAGTAACTAACCACCTCTTCCCCCATTGTACCACGCGCTCAAGATCAGAGGAGAGAGAATTAGAGAGAACTTTGTCATTTACGACTTTTGATGTGTTGCCATAGACAGTCGTGTCATCAGCATAGATGTCAACGAATGATTTAAGTATGTGTTTTGGGAGATGATTGATGTAGATCAGGAAGAGAACGTAGCTCAGGATGGACCCTTGAGGGACACCAGCATTAATACTGTGGACTTCTGATTTCTGTCCATCAACCACTACTCTTATGAGCCTATCAGAGATAAATAATTTAATAATTGAAAAAACATTTCCATTATACCGTAGCTGGAAATTTTGTGCAGTAGGCCTTTATGCCATACCTTATCAAAGGTCTTTGATATGTCAAGAGCAATTGCCATAGAAAGAAGCCTTTGTCGAGAGATTCACTAATGCTATGAGATATAACCGTAAGCACATCTGCTGTAGATCTAGCAGAACGGAAATCATATTGCATGTCACTAAGAAGGTTATTTCTGCTGAAGTGATTGACTACTTCTCTATTTAATATGGATTCCAGCAACTTCCTCCTCGCACCCAGGAGACTTATTCGTCTGTACTGAGAGGGAGATGACCTGTCACCTGAATTCTTAAATACAGGGCATACTGATGAGGTTTTCCAGGGTGTTGGGAAGCAATTCTCCTTAAGACAACGCTTAAACAGTTTTGTAAATATGGGGGCAAGTTCTGGTTGAAGTTTTTCAACACTATAATTTGAATGCCGTCAAGGCCAGTTGCTTTACTGGAATCAAGGCTCTTGATTAGCTTGGCGACCTCGCGCACAGATATTTGTATGTTGCGTAGCGTGTTGTCTGTTATAGGAGGAAATACGGGGAGTTAATGGCCTTGGTCGCATAGGGTAGAATTAGCTGCAAAGTCCTTTGCAAATAGTTTGGCTTTGTCTGATGCTGACGAGATGACCTCAGGTCCATTGTTGATGGTTGGGATAGAACGCACGCGTCTGTTCAGGATCCTGTTTGCTATTTGCCAAAACTAGTGGGAACCAAGCCGCTGCTCAGCTACTTTGGATTTAACAGACTGATTTAACAGCTCTCTTGCATTTTTTTTCTTTTACAGTGGTTGCTGGCAGTCCAGAATGCAACTTTAGTCTCAGTACATCTATTACGTTGATAGCTATGGAAAAAGTGGTCTCTGTGCGCGATGGCAGCAGCACATTCTGGGGAGAACCATGGCTGGCTATTAGGTTTTTGTTGGAATTTTTTGGATGGTATGAATCGGTCTATACCTACATTCGGTCAGGTCTAATACTGTAGAGGACACATCCTTTTTAAACATGGAATGCAGAGGAAGATCAGATATAAATTTACGGAAGCTATCCCAGTCAGCCATAGAGTATTGATATACTGTACGGTGGAGAGGTACGTCTGAAGACTTGTTGCATTTCAACGAACTCTCTTTAAACTCTGTGTATATCGGTCTCCCCAGAAATGATATTCCGCGTGTCATTTAAACTTTGCCGATATATGAGTGGTTTAATAGAATATAATCATTGTTTCATTTTCTTTATTAATAAATTTAGTCAGCTTAATTATAAACTTCCGCTTTCGCGTAAACAGTTTCGAAAATAAAAACCCAAAAATTAAATTTTGAAAATAACTAATTTTAAATAAAAACCAACTTTGAAATAAAATATAAAAATAGAAATGAAAATATATTTAAAAATTATATTTAAAAAACGAGATTTAAAATTAACTCACCACCACCATCACCATCACCACCCGCAATGGAAATCGTTGATGTGTGGCGTCGTCAGCTGTTTAGTCTTATTAAAGACTAGAGTCTCTAGTGGAAAAATAAAAAAAACTAAATCGCTTGTCATGTGGGTCTATTATTAAATCCTCGGACTTAATTTTTTTATCCAAGGTTTAATAACTTAAAAAAAAAACAACGGAACTATATATATATATATATATATATATATATATATATATATATATATATATATATATATATATTCTCATTGAGACAAGTCCTATGTAAAATCACGGAATTTTTTGGTTTCACTATTTTCTTTTTTTTTTGCGTTTTTCTCAAATTGTTTAGGTTGATCCATAAGTTTCTTTAGTGAGCATTTTCGAATACTTCCATCATCCTTAGGCATATTTTGTTGTAAGAATTATGTTTTTAATTATATATATACATATTTTAAACTGTCACATGGTGGCATAATACGAGTTAGGTCGGCGGACATGTTTTTCTACATATATATATATATATTGAAAATTTTAAATTTACTACCCTAGGCATTTTAAAATATTTTTACTGTACTCGTAATTAACACTATTTTTCTGAGGCTTTTTTTTGTCTTAATATACAATTCTTCAAGAATTTTTTATCTATTAATATTATTTTGGTTTTGCAAGAATTTAGTATTCTCAACCATGATTCTTCGGAATTCAGAATGATATCAGCCATGTGTTCCCAAATTCTGTGATATTGAACTAGAGTCGGAGAGGTGGAGAGTTAATCTTCGCGATAACGTGTTTGTGGTATAGCCTATGTGTTACATGATAAGGGCTGTCCCCTTTTCATGTAAGTATAAAAATAGAGAGATTACTTAAAATGAAAATAAAATGAGAGAAAGCAGAAATCGAACCTTGGATATAAGTTTTAAAGAACAATAGGTTTAAATGGAATGTCCAGTAAATTGTTAATTCTGATGAAATAAATAATAAATAAACTATTCAATTGTTAGAAAGAATGTGGATAATAAAATATGGGTTAAATAAATTAGATATGTAGGTTGAATTCCTTTGTAAAGACATCAAAGAAAAAATAGGTTATTGGGAAATCATAATCTCGGAAACGTGCAAAGTCGCGCATGTTGATGACACGTGAATTTTGCTCACGTGGCCAGACATGCATAGATGTCTCAATATAGGAAGTGAGAGTTAGTTAGTTAGTTAGGGAGATAGTCAGTGAGAAACTCAGAGAGAGTCTTGAGTTTGGAATTCGAACGTCTAGGAAGCGAGATGATAACTTTGAAACTAAAATGTGAAGCTTTGAATTCTTGATGACGAAAACCACGGCCGGTCGTGACGAAATAAACCATCATGTGTTTTATAAAACGTCGTCTTGTCTTATGATTCTACAAAAAGGTAAATTGAATTGTATTATATGTCTATATATCTGTGTTATAAAATGTCATTACATACACGTCTCGACATCTCATATCCACAATGTGAATCTACATCTCATGTCTACACAATGTCTGAACAGTGAACACTATCTCATCATTCTAAGAACTTTCTTCTTCTACACGTCTAAGGAATGAACATTTAATATATAAGAATCGTAATAACATGAACAATCTCTCATAACATGAACAATCTCTCTAAGTCTCTTACAACAACATCTCATTATCTCTAAGACTCTCTTTTAATGAAACACCTATATGTAACATATGTAGTTAGTATTATATACACACACACACACACACACACACATATATATATATATATATATATATTTATATAGGGGAATATGTTTATATTTCGCCTTTTATTTATGCCTTCTCAACATTAATGGTTAAAGAGCAATAACTGATTCAAGTCAGTTGTACATTTCGAAAACACAGGTAATGTGCCTTTGTAAAAGATATGTTTTTCATGATTGTGTATTCATTTTGCAATATATTTTGTAATGTAAGCATACTACTGATAATTTCAAAGAAAATTGTAAATTATAAAGACTTTACTTTAAAATTATAAACACACTTTAACTACATTTTTATCCTAATACAAATGAATGACAAAATATATTTCGAAAAATAAATTAAATTGACCTACTTCCATTGTTTGTTAAAACAGCTTTATCTATATGTCCGCTATTAATCCATTTATTACTACTCGTGTGGTTAGAATCGTACCTTGATTTTTATTTCAATGTTATTACGTAATATTTGTCTCAGTCAACAGGTTTCCCCAGTGCCTGTTTTCTGTGAATACATCCCTTAAATAGCTCGCTCCTTTTATATAAAATTTTTTTTACTAGGATCGTTAATGGCTCTTTATATATTATATTTCCCTTCGTTATAAATACAGCATCGTTTCGTGGCTGGAAGGTAGGCTGGCCTTTTCTCTATTTCCTTCCATTTTATGGACCGCTATCTTAATTCTTACTCTTCATCTAAAATAGCTTTAGCTTTTGAGCCTTGATCGTGCCTTCAGTCATACCTATGTAAGTTTGAGATACACGATATTTAACGTTGCAGTTCCTCTTATTATATAAATCCTTCGATTGTTTGTCTGATTTATTTATTAATAAAAACAGTTTACGGGTACAGATACTATGTAATAACTGAAAAGTAAAATCAAAATACGGTCCTCATACACAATTAGTATTAAAAAGATTAATAGCAGACATACAGATAAAAGTGGTGGTAATAGATGTTTTCCAGATCAGTTGGTAATGGCGGTACACAGATGTTATCTTTACGAATCCCACAGAGAAGAAAATCGCAAACTGTGATAGCAGAAGATCTAGGAACCCAAGCACAAAGAGCAATATATCTGTCCCTATTCGACTAATCCATCGCTGGGGTAGTGTTTCATTTTAAATGTTCTGATAAGCTTCAGTCTTGTTGAAGAATGAATCCATTTGAATCAGCTTCCATTAGTGAGAAGAGCAAGTTCCGTAGCATATCATTGCCCTCTAATAGAGTTTTCCCCCGAGAAGAAAAATGGGGCATAAAGATTGTTGCAAAATACAACACAGAAATCGTTTATTTTTTAAGAATCTCTTTCATGTTGAAATATTTCGTGAGGATTTTTCGTTCTCCAAATTCACACATTGTATCGATTGACTTTGCCATTTAGATGAAAAGTGACTGCATCCCTAAAAATTAAGAATGATCTGAAGTTTTCATTGTCCTCCATCCGTCTGCCATTTGCAGCATATAGTTGTAAAATTCCATTCGTCGAAATTAGTCGTTATTTTAAAGCGCCTGAAGGAGCTGCCGTCTGCACGGTTTCAATTGCAACTGTTTTTTAAGCACACGCCATACCGTGGGTTAAGGAACTACCATATCATAACTTGTACGGGAGATTGGATTTCTTTGGGCTCCGAGTAAACGCAGCACAGATTCTCTCCGCATCTTCTTTTGGAGTTTTGCCTTTACATAGACACCTGCTCTCTTTAAAATGCTTAAACCACCTTCGGGTGTTCTTGTGAAATGAGGCATCGCAAATGGATTTCACTCTCAATGCACGCTGCACTGTAATCACTGATTTCGTTTTTGCAAACTCAAGAGTGCAATACACTTTCTAATGACGTTATCGCTACTGTCACGTGACTATTAGAGGAAACTGGAAAATCGAATCTTTCAAACATCAAGTCTTCATTCTGATTCATACATATATATACGAAATATTTTGTCATTAAATATGGTCATCCTTTTTTAATCACTCTATATATATACATATGTGTGTGTGTATATATATGTGTGTGTGCATATATATATATGTGTGTGTGTGTGTGTGTGTGTGTGTGTGTGTGTGTGTGTGTGTGTGTGTGTGTGTGTGTGTGTGTGTGTGTGCTTTGTTAGTACCAGATGGGTGGCTATTTGGGAATCCGAGGCGCTGTATATACTCTCCACTTATGTCGCCATTTCTTTCCAGTCGTCCTGTACAGACGCTTCACATGCCACTAGTATTTAACAATTAAGACTCTGGAGAGGTGTGATTGGAGACTGCGCACCTCCTGCCACAATAATTTCAAGCGCAGGAACCTCTTCCTGTGTATCCATAGTCTGTCAAAAACGAATGACCTTATAGGGTTCAATTCTCTTTCTTTTTCTTGACAATACTTGTTGGCCGAAGTGTGAATACCGAACTACAGATTGACTTTTTGACTGAGTTGGAATCTTTCAAGTAGCTGTAACATCTACTATAGAAATGATTTCGTGAGCATGAAACACTAGTGTATATAATATTTATTTATAATAATTATTTATTTATAAAAATGTAATATATATATATATATTTCTAACTAAATTATTTAATTAATTATTAATTTTACCTATTTATTATTTCATTAGTTTATACTAAACAATTGTTTAAAAAGTATCTGTGTATCCAGCGGAATATAGGTAGTTTATCATTCAAATAACATTAACTTATTTACTTAAATATACATGTGTCAACAAGTTCTTCAGACTTTAAAATATATATAGTATCTAGCCGCGAGATGTGTCCGGTCGTACAATACGTTTAAATATGGTATTTTATTTTTTTCAGATTTCGTATTTATTGTTATACAGCCAATTCTCTTTTGATTATTATAACGTACGCAATACATATTAGTGACCGTTGGGCGTTGCGCGGTTGTAAAATATGCTGAAATATATTTTAATTTTTTTTCAAATTAAATAGTTATTATTATACAGCCAATAATCTTTTGAATATTATATTGTCCCCAATATATAATAATGATTTCAAAGTTAAAAAGAAATATATGACATACGTGCCATTAATTGGAATAAAAATAACATCGTTTTTATGCTTAATAATTCTGGAAGCATACGTAAATATCGTAAGACACACACACATACAGATACACATACACACACATACATATATATGTGTGTGTATGTGTGCATAAGTGACATTTTCTCTGTGTATGTCTGTCTGTAAGTGTACATTTACATACCAAATTACTCTGTCAATTTTCAGTCGACAGATTCGAGATTTGACATAAGGCGATTGGTCTTCGGCCAGAAATTTGGTTGTTAAATGGCTCGAAGTTCAACAGATTTGACCTTTGAAAACGCTATCAATCTCCTCTGCAAATTTTGGGTCTAAACATTGGAGATTTTAGATGTAGGTTCCGTAGACATTAAACTTTTTAATTTGATTTGAGCCCAAAACAATAACGGTTAAGGGGTCATAATTGGGGTCAAAGTTAAAAAAAAAATACCTCTCAGTTAATTTTTGGTCTAAACATTTCAAATTTTGCATAAAGTGGATTCAGACATAATGCAAGATTTTTAATCGACTTTTGGCCGATAATTTCGCTGCCAAGGGGTCAATGTTCAAAAGATTTGACCTTTGTGCAAACTATTCAACCAATTTTGGGTCTAAACATTTGAAATTTTACATGAAGACTATTCAGATATGCAGCAAGGTTTTTAATCAGTTTTGGGCGAGGATTTGGCTGCCAAGAGGTCAAGTTGAAAGAATTTACCTTTGCGCTCTCTAGCAAACTATTCAGCAAATTTCGAGTTTAAACACTTGAAATATTAGATGTAGGTTATGTGGACATGAGACAAACTTTATATATATATATATATATATATATATATATATATATATATATATATATATATATGTATATATATATATATATATATATATATATATGCACATAAAGATATGAACAATTTATAGGGCCCTAGCAAAGCTGAGCTGAACTGCTAGTATATATAATTGTTGGATCATTTAACCTCTCGACAAGATATCTCACTACTATCGTTATCCGCCACCTTTTATAAAAGCCAAAAAAGTCCTGCGAAGTAGTACTGTTACCACATCTCGCGAAGTGCTTCTTAGAGCACTGTTTTTTGCTTCGACAGAATACAAAACAGTTATCCCCTTTTTTATTCTCTTTCTGTCTAATAATAAATGAAACTTTCATGAACAAAGTTTCTTTCCTAAAATTAGTTAACTGCAATTTCGAATCCAATGTGAAGAGGTCCTTACCGAATCAATTTTAGATAATCAAATTCTTCCCAATCTCCAAAACCATTACCAATCGTCACGTTATATATATATATATATATATATATATATATATATATATATATATATATATATATATATATATATATAATTTAAAGGAGATTAGAACAATAGTCTAAAGAGCAGAGTGTATTTTAATGCAATAGTAAAATTAATAATTAAATTAAAATACAGGGAAATAAAAAGTGCTCGATGTAATTTAGATATATAGTAAGCTCGATAGGTAAATATCCTAGAGCTAATTTAATATTCAGTAATGTAAAAATGTTTAAAATTCAAATTAGAATTAAATCAAAAATCCGTTTCATAAGAAGGAACAACAACAAAATCAATAATTTGTACGATCGGTGTTCCTTCTTGTGAAACGGATTTTTAATTTAATACAAATTTGAATTTTAAATTATCAATCACATTACTAAATATATATATATATATATATATATATATATATATATATATATATATATTCAGCCACGACAAAACACGTGTAAGTGGATAATTATATTTTAAAAACAATTTATCTTCCACCAGACTATCCATTCATGTGTAATCACCATTTCTTCACCATATTCCCTCTGCTTCACTTTTTTGTTTTCATGTAAGATCTTTGACTTACTCGTTGTTTCATCAAATACTTTTGCATGCAAAATCCGATCCCGCATTTTGCTAATTCCTACCCTCTGATGAGAAGGAAAGTATTTCTTCAAAACTCCGCGGATTAAGGAATATCCACATATCTAGTGTTTCCTTTTCAGATTAAATATGTTTTTAACTTATTTCAAAATGTTTTTAACATGTTTTATTAACTGTTTGCTCGTATGTATATATATATATATATATATATATATATATATATATATATATATATATGATTAGTTTTTTTGGAAAAAGAATTCCAGCAGAGTGCTCAATTAAAAGGAAAATCCAAATTTTAAGAGCGTACTTATATTTTGTGTACAGAAAGTTGTTAGTTGAGACAGGTCATTGGTACCGTCGGTTTCAAGCCCGATAATAAGGCCCGTTTAAGGTATCCTTATCGAGCTCTCTTCAGCCAATATTCGTCGAATATTGGCTGAAGAGAGCTCGATAAGGATACCTTAAACGGGCCTTATTATCGGGCTTGAAACCGACGGTACCAATGACCTGTCTCAACTAACAACTTTCTGTACACAAAATATATATATATATATATATATATATAAAGACTGCTTGAATACAATAGTGCAGGAACTTAAAAAGTCTACGATAGGGTATAGTAGAACCTTCGCAAATCAAAACAACAAAATGTTCTTATCGGGAAATGAAACTGTTCTCCCAAATGGATGACATTCCTTGAATATAAAAAAATAAATTTATCGTCGCAGAGTAAGAATATAAAAGAAATCCCTATAGACTTACAACTCAGCGGCTGATTGAAGCGGGAGAAACTCGAACATACACATACACACACACATATACATACATACACACACATGCATATATATATATATATATATATATATATATATAATGATATTAACAGTATCGACAAACTTTAAGAAACAAAAAATACATCAAATACACGTATAATAAAATCTATCATCGATAAAATTCTTTAAATAAAGATAATATATTATTTATGGATAAATAGTTGCCAATTTGCTTAGCGGATTTCCCCTTTGTAATTGATATACAGGGTAGTCTACTTAAAAGTAGCCCTATCTTTCTCGTCTTTGTCTAATCAATTTTCTTTTCGAATTAAGCGGCCCATTTCAAAGTTGCCCGATCTCTCTAATCTTTCTCTTACAGACCAACTGACACCACAAGACAAAATAAAATTCTTTTTCCAACAAGATGGCGCTACATGCCACGTCTCACAGATCACTGACCCGAGTTCATGACATATTTTACGGAAAAGGGAACAATAAGTAAATGGTTATGACCACCACGTTCCACGGTGATTTTTATCTTTGGGGGACTTTAAAACAAAATGTTTGTGCAAATAATCTTCACAATCTAGACCAACTAAAGGAGGACATTACCAACGCTATCAGGTGAATCACGAGAGAAGATCTACAGTCAATAAAATGATGTTCTTTCTCTCTACTGCATTTTCTGGGCTATTTTTTAGTGGACCACCGTGCTTTTGCGCATTTTTTTTCCTATGAACGTAATGGAGATAACTCCTCTCAGCTTTATTTAAAAGCTAGTTGGCCGTTGACCCAGCAAAAGAGTTCATTCGCCCTTTGGAAGGTCTTGTTTTTAATCCTTCAGGGAGACTAGCCGCCCTCCTCACCAAACAGACACATATTTATATACATACATATGTACATGCTTATGTACATACATATATACACACATCATGTGCAATTCTGGACTAAAATAAAAAAAAAAACGTTAACAACTAAACGGACGCGTCTCGCCTAAAAATGCCATCATACGGCGTAAGAAGAAGATAAAACGAATCTTTGCACGGGCGAGTTTCTTCGCCGAAATATATCGATAAACATTATTTTTTAAATTGTTTCTTAGTTTTTGCTTTGGATGGCTTCAAAACGTATTATATATACGTATCCTATTTGATTTCCTATTTACCAACACTTTTAAACAAGAAATCAACCTATTATATATTAGGTAAACAAACCAATTACATATATATATATATATATATATATATATATATATATATATATATATATATATATATATATAGAGAGAGAGAGAGAGAGAGAGAGAGAGAGAGAGAGAGAGAAAGGGAAGGGAGAAAGAAAGCGAGAAAGAGATGGTTTTAACATTTCAGGTGTTATCGCTTGAGGGCTGCTACTTAACGTGGCCAATTATCACGTGAATATCGAGAAGTTAACCCGATCGATACGATTCGAAACACATGAACTACATGTCGATACAACGCATATCTACACTACCAGTCGAATGTACTCGCATTACCTTTTAAAAAAATACTTCTCGTATAAAAAGCGTTAAAACACAACAATGTTTTTTTTTTTATTTATTTTACTCTTCTTACCTGAAATCTTGACACATTTTATTCAGATCATTCACCATGGATTCTACACATTATTAGATTCTCGCAGAAGAGAAGTTGCGAGCCTGTCTTTGTTTTATCTTTATTTCCATGGCAAGTGCTCGTCTGAACGCCAATCTCTGGTCCCACCTAGCCAATCTTTCATGAAAAACACCCGTCTAGCTAAAACCACTGTCAATAATTTTCCCCACTCTTTATCTGTGCCTAAATCAAAACGTAGATTCCATGACGAAAGCTTCTTTCTTAGAACTGCACGCATATGGAACTCTCTTCCATTTGCCTACTTCCCAGCTGATGACTACTTGATTGTCTTCAAGTCCAACATAAACAAATTCTTGATGAACCGTTCCCTTAAATAATCCAATTTACCAAATTTCTATTACTAACGAGTACTACAATATTATCCCATTGACTACTGTACACTCTATAATCCTTATCCTCGAGTGGCATCCAGGCCTTGATAAGTGGTGGCTTCTATGTAAAAAAAAAGATCATTGGTTAGCCTGTGCACCTATTTTTTAACACGCTACTGGTTGGTCTCGCAAATCTGAAAATATTTTCTGGTGTTGCTTTTAATCAACCATGCCTTTTTTTGCCACCTTAAATATCCTAACAATATAATTTATTATGAGTTTTAGGAAGATTTATCTCTTTTAAATTTCGTCGCTTGAATGTATTTATTTTTAATGTAGCTTTGTTCAAGTGTAAGCGCATTTGTTTTTGAAGAAACGTGAATATGGGTAGTTTCTTTCCAAGAACGGTCCTGAATATGACCTTAAACTAGATCTGATCGTGAGGCCCTAGCTTGTGGGCTTTGGGGAGTGCGGAGCCACGTTTTAATTACCATTGCTCCCATGTCCACTCTGACCCGGGATAGTAGTACCTATTAGGGTCCCAACTATGGGTTAAATAGAAACCGACTTGAAACAAAATCAAATATATTCTAGGAAAAAAGTGTTCTTCAAAATCACTGGATTCGGCATTAAATAACCTAAAAAGGTTGATATGCCGTAAAACAAAAACAATCAACACACCAACTTTCCAAGAACTGAAGGCTATCTAAGACTTAAAGACTGAAGTTTCTAAAACTGCATTTTTTTCTTATTGATCTCTTCAAGAGTATAGGCATCCAATATCTTGGCTCTCTGCATCTTCCGGGGTTTTTTTTTCATCTCCTTCCATCTAGTGGCAGCAGGTTTTGAAAAAAGCGACTCATAAAAAAAAAACTCGTGTAAAAAGTTAGGGGGCGTAAATACCATAGAATTTGTGTGAGATGAACTGGACTGAAAGTTTGAAGTTTAAATAATTTAAAGTGTGACTCAATCTGACAATTCTTGCAGACAACTTGGACGGAACTATTTGTCGTCTGCCTACACATATTGGCGGGAAACGTACCGAGAATCCGTTAAATTTAAATTTTTTATCTCTTTGATTTCATTTGTATGACTCAGCAATATTTATCTATTTCCCTACGTCACACATATATATGTGTGTGTGTGTGTGTGTGTGTGTGTGTGTGTGTGTGTGTGTGTGTGTGTGTGTGTGTGTTATGCTAGGAATGAAATCCTGGTCAACGGAAATCAATATATTACACCATGAGTCGGCCAATGGCGTGACCCCCAAGCGTTACACAAGTATCTTGAAAACGGCAATCAATGTATATTTTCTGGTAGGGAGTTATCTGGTCGTCATTTGGGATCCTTCTGCTTCCCTAACTCTAACCCAACTCTATGCCCCGCCAGTATTGCAGAAAACAATAAAACGTACCTCAGTCTGTTAGGTTTCTTCGCTTCGTTATTGTTCATTTCAGGTCATACGGCAATAGTTCTGAGGAGGATGGGAGAGTTTCTTGGGTGTTTTTCCAAGCAGCTCCCGTCTGTAATCCTCTGGTAAAATCAAATAGTGACGTACCCCTTTGTTGGGCTGTCCATTCCTCGAGGTGAATTCTTCCTGTTGCGTTCCAGCTTAGAAGGGTGACGACCTCATCTTGATATTCAAGGCAGATTAAGCAACACCCAACACAAGTTTTAATATATTAAAAAAATCTTAACTACTTATTGTTAAAAGATATATTTTAATATTTTATAATAAAAAAACAGTTAAAAACAATTCATAAGATTAAACTTCTAAATCATCACACTTCTAGAGAGTTAACTAACCTTAGCTATTCTTCACTAGTGCTTCAGAAAAGGGGGCGCATACCTTTTACTGAGAGACAAAAATACGAGCTCACGCCATGCTACCATCGGTGAAAAAAAAGAGAGAGAGATGGTGATGAATTGCATTGTGGTCCTCTTTTTCCCTTCTATATTTCCGCGAGGGATCAAATCATCTATGGTGTGGTGTGGGCGGAGATGACAACGCAGTGGCACTTACAACATAGTGTCACATATGTTTTCAATATTTGGATGTACAGAATTTACTCTTTAACTAATTAACTGATCATTATAAATTATATTTACATAATCACTTGAATTAAACATACAAAAGTCAAGTATACTTGTTTAGTTGTGCTCTAAAAGCATGCATTACAAACGCGCCCCTGTGTTATAAAAAAATCTAGTGCTGATTTTTTTAGGCTGGGCCTTTCTGCTTGTGCGGTGATAAAACTTCTCAAATGCACATGTGATATTAGGCTATATAAAAGTGTTAACTTTGGTCAAAATCGGATTTCCTTCTTGTATCGGATATTTTCGATTTTCGATACTTATCAGATGCATTCCGATACAAAACCTGCGTAAGAATACTTCCAGACACATCTCGCAACTTCGTTTAGAATTTCAGAAAAGTAGACTAAGTCGTTTCTGAGTCCATGTGGAACGAATTCACACGCAGACAGACAAAGCCCATTTTATATAATAGTAGAATAGATAAAACTTCTCTCCAACACTTAAAACATTAGAAAGAACTAATATTATTCATAAGATTAAATGCCCTTTTGAAAAATGTAATACCACTAATAATAAGAAACCTAATAACTGTATTAGTTTTACAACTACTACTCTAGACCAGCACCTTATCATGCATTTTGTAATCTTTAGCTCAATGTATAAATATCTACAAATGTTGAATGACGGGGATATTTTTAAGGATGGAGCGGGTGTTCATATTGAGACAATACATATAACGGATATAACGATAGTGATGAGAGGGTGAAATGACATTTATACATATTACAATTCTGTTCTGGGACTTCATATATATATTGACTGGAGATTTATACAAGTTCTTAACACAGAGGAGGCGAGATACATATTCTTGTAGGTGTTACACAATGTTCATTACAAATGAGTAACACATTACCTTTTGGGTGTTGAAAGATGACACATGACAATGGTTACAAAAACACAATGTTGATTCTTTAATCATTGGACCGGTCGAATGCTGATGACGTCAGGAATTCAAATTTTGATGTACATTGTTAATCTTCTACCCTTCGCTTCCAAAGGATCAGGTGACTACTGACTGCCAACTGACAGACTCTCGACTCTTTCTCTCTGACTGACTCCCGACTGACTCCCAGACTGACTAACTCTAGCTCCTATAATGAGAAATCCACTTCCCTATGACGTCATAAGTGTGTTTTCCAAACGTGACCAATTCACGTGGCCATGCACACGCTTTTGACAACAAAGGAACTCTCAACATATGACTCTTACCTATTTTTTAACAATATATTTTTAATTTGTATTGTTCATTCATTGCTTGACCTTTTTAACATTACGATTCAACTCTTTCTCTCTGACTAACTCCCGACTGACTCCCAGACTGACTAACTCTAGCTCCTATAATGAGAATTTACTTATGTTTTTTTTTAATATGTATTTGATTACATATTTACAGACTGAAATTCTATTAAAACGAGATATAAATGTCTTGTAGTGGGGGGGAATCATATTTAAGGGTGACGCGGAGTTCATATTGGGGACATATATATCGATAGTGATGAGAGAGAGAGAGAGAAAAGAGATGACATTCATACTTTATTTGAGATGTATACAAGTTCTTAACACAGAGGAGGGGAAATACATATTCTTGTAAGGGTTACAAAATATTCATATGAAGATGTTTAACAAATTACCTTTTGGGTGTCGAAAGATGACACATGACAACAGTTACAATACCACAATTAATGATTCTTTATTCATAGGACAGGTCGAATGATTAGGACATTAGGAATTCACATTTGGGATCTACATAGTTTAAACGTTTTCCGATCCGCTTCCAAAGGACTGACTCCAACTCAACCCAACTCAACTGCTCTGAACTCTTCAACTCCGACTCTGCAACTCTACTCATCTGACTTACTCTAGCTCCTATATTGAAAATCCCCCTTCGTTATGACGCCAAGTTCTTAACACGGAGGAGGGAAGATACATAATCTTGTAAGGGTTACACAATGTTCATTACCTTTTGAGTGTTTAAAGATGACACATGACAACAGTTTCACAAAAACACAAAGATGATTCTTTATTCATTGGACCGGTCGAATGCTGATGACGTCAGGAATTCACATTTGGATCTACATGGTTAATCTTCTACCCTTCGCTTTTAAAGTGTCAGCTGACCACTGACTGCTAACTGACTCTCAACTCTCTCTCCGACTGACTCTCTGACTGACTCTCAGACTGACTAACTCAAGCTGCTATATTGACAATCCCCCTTCGTTGTGACGTCAGAAGTGTGTTTTCCAAACGTGACCAATTCATGCGGCTATGCACACGCTTTTGACAACAAAAAAACTCTCCACATACGACTCTAACCTATTTTTTAACAATATATTTTTAATTTGTATTGTTCATTCTTTTTGGATGACCTTTTTAACATTCCGATTCCAAACAGAATGAACAATCAATTCTTTTTACGATATAAACAATATCTAACTATTTCTAATAGAATTTATCAATAGCTAAAGTCTAACATTCCAATTCTTAACTTTGCTTACAAGGTTCGAATCTCGGCTTATCCTAATCTCATTTTCACTTATCTAATGTTCTTATTCACATGGAAAGGGGACAGTCGTTTCCTGTAACACAAAGACATGACTTTCCTCTTTGATTTAAGTCAAATTTTAATTAATAAACTAATACTAAACCTTAAATACTACAATCTTTAAACAGTAAGAGTTTTCGACGCCTTCTTCATTAAAACCCAACTTTGGATTATGACATCACGTATAAAACCAGTAACAATATTTTTTAAAATCCTTATAGCAATATAATTTTATCTTGCTACGCTATTTCTTGTGACGTAGAATTTAAATTGTTGATGCTTTTCCAGGAACCGTCTGAGAACGTTCTCTTCGCGTCTAGCTGACTTGACGTATCTGTTTCACAGATATGTTTTGAACTCCTCTTTACTATAGCTTTAGGTTTATTTGTTGACTAGCAGCTCCGCCCCGCTTTGCTCGGGCCCCATGTACTGTTCATAACTTTATGTGAATATGTATATATGAAAAAGTGTGAACATGTACGGTAGGGAAGTGTACATAGAAAAACAAACAGACAGACATTTTCACTTTTATATATATATTGATATTGGACGCAATATATAATAATGATTTATACAGTAAAAAAAAAGACTCGTGCACCATCACCGAGAATCGAAACCAAAACGTTCAACTCACGATTTATTTTTGCATCTGCCGTCAATGAATGGGCTATGAGACATGTTTACTGCAAGGCTAAAAATTAAAGCATGAACCAATAGCTACTACGTTATGCGTTCGTAATGCCGGTGTTCGACCTTCACTTGGCAAAATTCATTTTTCCTTATTTTCACAATTTTGCACCAATTTTTCCGGACTGAAACCAAAATATAAAGTTTCGCATGGATGCAAATACGTTATATATAAAGTTTGATGTCTGTAGACCAAAAACTCTAGTAGGAGTTTGGTAGGCAAAATTTGTTAAACAAAAATATATATGTATACGTAAATATATATAGAAAGAGTTTTGTGTTTACTACAAGTTTTTTACGCAAATATTATGCAAGTATAAATCATTTAGAACATCTGCATGAATATAATTATACGTAATAGTTAAGTAAAGATGATCATCCCATAAGAAAACCGAAGAAACTAATAGGGAATTAATTGAAATGAATGTTTAAAAGAATATGTAAATCAGCTAGATCTTTTGCTAGTGAATGCAATTCCACAACCCATATATAAGAAAATTGAATTTTCTTTTTAAATAAATAGAGAAAGGGTTTTAATATGAATATCAATTAACAAGAAAAAAGAATTTATAGGAGTATAGACAAGGATTCGACGAAGAATCGAAAACGTTTGTGATATATATATATATATATATATATATATATATATATATACGAAACATGCATATGAAACTGAAAAATAACACCAGTCCTTTAATTCGATTTTGATAATCCAGTGTGATCATCTAACTCAAATCACGTCGCCCGGCATTCGGTGGTAGGTGTTCAGATTAGCTGATTATTATGTGTTCTGCAGTTTGAAATTTGGTTCCAGCATTCGAAGAGTGCAATATTCTCAATAGAAATTTTCTGCATTGCTGCACTGAAGTCTTCTATACATGTCATAAGGTTATGCATTGTTTTTTGCGCAGGTACTGGACGATTGAATTCTCTGTGTCTTTAGAATAGTAGTCCAGTCTAGACAACTTTACTGCTTTTCATTGGTGAATTAATATTTGCTTGGGGCAATCATCTAGGAAGAATTGATTTGAAATGATAATATAATAAGGATTTCTTTTCTGCTGTCTACTTTAAAATAAACGGAACAATCATGAACAAAGTGTGTTTTGAATAACATGCTATGGAATACGATGCTGCTCAAGATGAGAACAATAGTCCGACCAATATAAGTAATATAACAATATTACTATTATCATATAATATAATTCTTGCATTATAATATAATTCCTGTATTATACTATAATTATTGTATTATAATATAATATAACAATATTACTATTATAATATAATTCTTGTATTATAATATAATATAAAAAGCATTATAATATACTAATTATTGTATTATAATATAATAATTCTTGTATTATATTATAATTCTTTTATTATAGTATTATATAATTTTAGAATTATTATATAATTCTTGTATTATAATATAATATAACAATATTTCTATCATAATATAATTCTTGTATTATATATAATTCTTGTATTATAAGATAATTCTTGTATTATAATATAGTCCTTGTATTATAATACAATACTTGTATTATAATATAATATAACAATATTGCTATTATAATATAATTTTGTATTATAATATAGTTCTTGTATTATAGTACAATCCTTGTATTATAATATAATATAATACTATTTCTATTATAATATAATATAATTCTTGTATTATAATGTAATTCTTGTATTATAATATAATATAACCATATCGCTATTATAATATAATTCTTGTCGGGTCGCTCACTTAAATAATCAAATTCTGACTAATTAAGGTATCGTTTCCAATTCTCTCATCATATTATTTATCGCAAACTCAACATCTCATTGACCTTATTTTACAAGAGAATCACCACTTATCAAAGTCTGAAGGCCACTCGAAGATAAGGATTAATGAATGTAAGGTGGTAGTTTAGTAATCGTTAATAGTGTAGATTAAGTAGCTCAACAAAACTTAAAGGTTACCGTATTGAAATCGACCGGGAAGCAGACCAGCGGAACAGTGTTCCTCATGCGGACAGTTCTGTGAAAGAAACTTTGTACATGGAATCTGTGTTTAGATTTCAACACCGATAAAGAATATGGATAAATTGAAATCATTAGTATAAAATAGCTATGGTATGTATTGTATACAATAGGGGTTATTTTGACCTGGATATTATTCTCATAAAGTCCCAGCCGATGTAATCTGCGACCTTTCGAACGAAATTGGCAATCTTTACGCCGAACTAAGTAATCTCTACAAAATTTCGAATTGAAACCGTTACTTACCCGAAGAGTAAATTGTTTCTCCTTCTGTCGGCCATGGCAGGGTAGAAGTCTAAAGTAATTTTGATTATATCTCAACTATTGGCTGTTCTGACAATTAAATATTTTACACACAGAGAGGTAATACAACGGATACGGTGCTAAGTAATAATCAGTTTTAAGTGATAGTCTTCTAGACGTGTAAACGTCTTAAAATTCGTTATTTGTCTTATTTCATTAAAAATAAATGACGAAACAGTTGCTTTGTCGAATCAAATTGACGATGTGCGGCACTATATATCGTAAGCGCCACTCCGTTGTCACTGACTCCCCCTCCCATAGCCTGTAGGTGATTGGTCACCCGCGGATGGATACGAGAAAAGGGGTCAATAATGCAATTTGGCAGAACTCATACTCTTTCATCGCCGGCAAGTATGGAGTGAGCACGCATATTTGTGTTTCTCCGAAAAGAGATGAGCAACCCACTTCTTCAGTAGTTAGTTAACTTTTTAACAGTTTAATGGTTAAAATTAATTGTTGTAAATTGCTAATTGTTTTTATTGTAATATATTGATAATATTTCTTGTAAAAATAAATAGTCAAGATTTTCTTATATACATTACAATTTGTGTTGTGTGTTGCTTAATTTGCTTTAAACATTAAGACGTTGCCAGCAGCCATTCCCAGCCAGAAAAATAACACCGAGAAGTCGTTTGTTAACACTGGCGGGGCCCAAAGTTGTCCGCCAGAGAAACAGAAGGGTCCCAATGATGACCAGGTAACTCTCTGTCAGCAAAGATCCATTGGTTGACGTGCCCAGGACGTTTCTTTTAATCACTGGGAGGTCATACTAGTGACCGACTCATAGTGTTACAGATGGAAATTGATGTAATTTAGAAAAGTTATCGTAATTTCGTAATTTATAATTCAACATATTTTATTTGTATTGAATTGTTAATTCGTTAAAACTGATTTTTATGTTAACGTGAATCTGTTTTCCGCAAAATAAATGTTAGCTATAACTTGTTATAAAAAATGAAAAACGAATTTCAATGAAAAAGGAATAATATTTAACTTGTAAAAATATGAATTCTCGATTTTCAGTGAAAGATTTTTAATTCTATTATATACCTTTATCTTTTTTTTTTAAGATTATATAACTTTTTGAGAAAAATCAAAACGCTATTTTGCACGCGAGGGTAAAATTAAGCAGATAGTGGATATTTCCAAAATAGACGATTAATCACTGGAATCCGTTCAAGCCAAGTAAGGTTCTAGACTATTAGCAACAAAAGATGACCCAAAGTTTACCAAATGTGGAACACAGACAAGAGCTGAAAAAACGTTAAAAGCCGAGTTATAAAAATGTTGGAATATTTCATTATACTTAGGAGGAAACTTTAAGTTGATCACCCTTAGGGGAATTCTTGCTTTAATTAAGCAGTATTTACATATCAACTATCAGAGCACTTTATGCCGGCATCAATTTTATTCCCGCCTATTCAATACACGAACGCAATGGTCTTTCGGAAAGAATTTGTTCTGTCTGATCCAGTTAATTACATTAAAGTAACTTAGAAAATGTTCGCGTGCATTTTTTTTTTTTTTTTTTTGCTTGGTTTTACGGTGTTTGGGTAATTTGGAGTACCTGAGCGAGATCACTTTGGGCCAGAGTACAGTTCGGATGAATAGAAACTAAGGATAAGTCCACACTTATATATAAACCAAAACTGGTTCCTCATCAACAATCGCAGTTTACGTTCATATCCAGGATCGGGTAGGGATAAATAGAGTTTGTATTCAATATACTAAGATTCAGACGTAGAATAGACAGAAGAAGAAAAGCTTTTCTTAGAACTGCACGACTGTGGAACTCTGTTCCGTCTGCCTGCTTCCCTCCTGACTACAACTTGGATGTCTTCAAGTCCAACGTAAACAAATTCCTGATGAAACGCCCCCTTAATTAGACACTCTAAAATATCGACACTAACGTACTGTACTTACAATAACCCTTATCCCTGAGTGGCTTCCGGGCCTTGATAAGTGGTGACCACCTTGTAAAAAAAGTGCAATTACATTGAGTAATGTGGCTCTATAAAATATTGCTACTACTACTACTACTACTACTACTATAGTATCTATCATCAACACAAAAAGGACTTTATCTGTTTCTGCATGGGCAATCATTTGCTAATGGGAAGTAGGCCTTACCTATGCAGTTACATTTAGTGATAGATTTGAGTCTATTATTAATCTGATCTCACACTGCATTTAGTGTTATTGTTAATTTATTCGCTACGTTTACTGGGTTATTTACATGTAATTGCCTAAATAGAAGCGAGTGAGTTATCATAGAGTCCTCATATACACATTCACCGAAATCATCACGGGGTTGTATTTCTGACTGACCCAGATCCGTCATTTCAATGAACGTCTGAGATATGATCTGTCTATTGCGTCGATTGCTGCAAAAAAGAGAAAGCAGCCTAAAACAGCACGCATCATTACAATAGTAAAAAAAATAGAGAGCCAACAACCTAATTTGTAACGGCCTGTTTTTATTTCGAATTGAAAACTAACTACTACACAAAGGAATCACTAATGTGTGTGTTGAAATTACATTCGCGTTACTAGATAAGATCGTCATTGAAAGGCGGCTAAAACACATGATTACGACGAGAACAAAGGAGGAAAGACTTTTAATAAGATTGTGTATGACAATAACAATTTCTTATCATTGAAACATCGAGAGAAATTAATCGAATTTATAATTGATCAGTAGTTGTGATTTGGTTACATCTAATTGCCAAGCAACCACTTAAAGTGGTTCGAGAAACTTTAAAATCAAATTTGCTGATCACAATTCGAAAGGTTGTTTACTTTTTCTTTATATTTAGCTTTCATGACGCCTCATTGCCAGCTATATTTACCAGACAATCATACACGGCGTTGCCTGGGTCTAAACATGTCAGGTTTGTATTGTGGGTCAACGTGTTACTTGTGCGACTTTCCGATACGAGTTCGCGAAATCTCACATCGAGACATCATATCCAAAATATTGTTACTTTTAATGCATCAAAAACCAAACTTTTATCTTTACATCATCAACGCTCTGATCCCCATCTTGCATTAATTGAAATGAATGGCTCTCGTCTTGGGAAGGCCTCATGTTTTGACAAGCTAAGCTTCTGAGATTGATCTTTACTCCTGATTCAATTCAAGTTTTTGATGAACCGTTCCATATAAGTTAACAAATTTACCGAATTTCCGTTATTAACGATTACTATATTGTCCAGTTTCTACTGTACACTCTTTAACCCTTATCCTCGAGTGGCCTCTTGGCCTTGATAAGTGGTGATGCCTATGTAAAAAAAAATATGCCTATAAAATTGCTGAGAATAAATTGGTTATTTTTATTATTGGCATCCTTTCGGGATGAGTAATTTATATATTTAATCATTTGTGGATTATTTTTATATAACATATAAATATGTAGATAATATATAGATAAGGATAACAGTTCGCAAATAAAAAAATTAAAAAATGCTTGTTTGGTTGTTTTGTTTTACGGCATATCGATACTTTTCGGGTAATTTAATGGCGAATCCGGTATTTTTAAAGAAAAAAACATGTATGCTTCAAGTTCCTTGTATCCTAAAATATTTATCCATGGAGTTTGGCCCGATTGTTTTGGTTTACGGTATATATGAAACAAATCGGTTCGCTCGTATTGTAACAGAGTGCCGACGAACGAGAAAAGCAGCAGCAGAAGCAGCAGCCTCATTTAAAGCATCTACACAAAGTGGCAAATGCGCATGCGCTGACGTCAAGGGAAGAAGAAGGAGAGAAAAGTAAAATAAAAAAAATACACCCCATGGTCAAGAACAGAACCAAAATGCGAGGCGTGAGTACACGAGTGTATTAAAGCGCTGGTCAGGGCCAGCGTGAGGTGGCGGAGAGAGAAGCTTTTAAAAAGCACATACTATATGGCAGAGCGTTGTAAAACACGTGTGTGCGTGCGAAAATACTTGGAAAAGATGGAACGCGTTGTATTGGAAGAACCACGAATAAATGTATTTCATCTTTAAAATGTATTTCATCTTTAAAATGTATTTCATCTTTAAAATGTATTTCACTTTAAAATGTATTTCATCTTTAAAATGTATTTCATCTTTAAAATGTATTTCATCTTTAAAATGTATTTCATCTTTAAAATGTATTTCATCTTTAAAATGTATTTCATCTTTAAAAAATAACGAGTTCGATTTATATCTCTTCTCTAGTTTTTTGTTTGCTCTTTTGCGAAGACGTCGCAGACAACGTGCGGGTTCGAGTGGATTAAACGTAACGATAGAGTTCGAGTGTAAGGGCCACGTTACATATATTTTTTTCGAGTTATTTAACAGTAATTCTAGGTGCTAGGTGTACTTACTGATCCGTGCTGAAATAACGTTATTATTTAGAAAGCCATTCTTTACAGGGTGAGGGGAAAGGTCTTTTTACTTATTCTGTACTTCGACCTTACAATTAAATAAACACAGATATCATAAAACGTTAATTAAACTTGAAAGTACTATTTTTTTTTTTAAAGTGTCGATCAATAAGTGCGCTAGCACCGTAATTTTTAAGAAAACGTTTCACACTTCAGATTCAGTATATTTTTTTATTATTTATTCATGGTATTTGGTTAGGTTGTTTTATTTTTTGACATATCAACTAATTTTGGGTTCAGTCATTTTGGCGAAAGTTCTTTATATTTTCAAATATTTATTTGCGGTGTTTAGATGAGTTTAGATGAGTTAAAAACATTAGAGAAAAACATTTTTGCTATTTTTGTTTACTTTGCAGAACATGATTGAGTTTTACAAATGGAAAAAAAAACAATAATGTCAATATTTTGTGGATTTAAGGTCATAAGCCGATATTTACAGAGAGCATGATTTGGCATTATCATAACAAAAAATAAAAGATAAATGAATAGAAACAAAAATAGATTTGTTTATGAAGTAGTGCTTATTAGTATATTGTTGGTTCCCGGACAACGCTGGAAGGTGTGCTGTTCGATTATCATTATGATTATAGTCTAAATGGAATGTCAGTTAAAATAGTAATTTTGGAAATAAATGGTTCTATTCACGCAGTTCTTTATAGCTCTAATTATTTATCTACCGAGTTTGGTTTGGTTGTTTTGTTTAACGGCATATCGACTCTTTTTCGGTTTATTTAATGACGACGCCGATAATTTTGGAAAAAATAATGTAATAATTCACGTCTTTTGCATATTCAGGTATGCATTCATAATGCATAATTGGATTGTTTTTTAGAGATGAAATTGCTGTTTTTTTTTGTTTTTTTTTTTGGTATTTCAGAACATAATTGAGTTTTGCTGAGGAATTAGAAAAGCAATAACATCAATGCTTGATGGATTTAAGCCGATTTCTTCAGACATCGCACCAGAATAAAGAATAAATAGCAAATAAAATGGACTAGCATTAACGTAAGGAAATCAATAAAATAAACTGGTTCAAACGAAATGAATCGTTCAAAAATTGCAAACAAGATTTATTTATGCAGTATTAATTTGTCACATTGGTGAGAATGTGCAGTGAAATGTAACCGAGTGAAAAGGAAAACGAAAATGATTGTCTCTAATAATAAGCAAAGAATAAAAATAGACATTTTCTTTTTCGAGATAAGCAAATCAATACAAAGAAACGCGGACACGTGAAAGGAAACCATTTAAAACCAAACAACATTTATTCATCTAGTGTGAATTTGAAACGTTCGATAGAATGTTTACTGAAATATAATCTAATGAAAAAGAAAACAGAAATGGGTTTCGATGTTTGTCTCAGTTAATAAGCAAGGAATAAAATGGATAATGTTTCCATGGAAAATTGAATAAAACTATTTCAAATGAAATGAACCGGTTAGAAAAAACGATGTTTATTCATATATATATATATATATATATATATATATATATATATATATATATATATATATATATATATATATTAATACAATAGCGTGTGTGTTATTTTCTGCGTCATGTTAACATCCGAGTCGTTTGATTGTTATCGACTTCTACCTCTTATAATAAATGATTTTACTAAGAGTTCTTCATAAGTGTTGGTCTCGGTTTCGATTATAGCTGATGGTACTCAAGTTATATATATATATATAATGATAATAATAAAAAATAAACGAAATAGAACCAACTAAAGTCAAGTTATATATATATATATATATATATATATTATATATATATATATATATATATATATATTATATATGTTATTATCATAATAATAAATAAATAGTAATAATAAATAAACAACAAAATAATACTAACTATAAATGTACCGAGCCTTAATCAAGAAAGAAATACTACAAGAACAACCACTCTTGATGACGATAGAAAGCGCTTGAAAAATATGACCGAACAACGACTATACGTAGGTGTGAACAAACAAAAATAAACAAATAAATGACATATATATGCAAGTGTGAACAACGAAAAATATACAAATAAATGACATATATATGCAAGTGTGAACAATAAAAAATATACAAATAAATGACATATATATGCAAGTGTGAACAACGAAAAGTATACAAATAAATGACATATATAAAAGTGTGAACAACAAAAAATAGACAAATAAATGACATATATGCAAGTGTGAACAACAAAAAACAGACAAATAAATGACATATATGCAAATATGAACAATGAAAAATAAACAAAGAAATGACCTATATGTGCAAGTGTGAACAACGAAAAATAGGCTAATAAATTAGATATATATGCAAGTGTAAACAACTAAAGTAAACAAATGTATGATATATATGCAAGTGTAAACAACGAAAAATAAACAAATAAATGACATATATATGAAAGTGTGAAAAACGAAAAATAGACAAATAAATGACATATATATGCAAGTGTGAACAATGAAAAATAGACAAATAAATGACATATATATGCAAGTGTGAACAATGAAAAAGACATAAATAAATGACATATATATGCAAGTGTAAACAATGAAACGTAACCAAATAAATGACATATATATGCAAGTGTGAACAACGAAAAATAAACAAATGACATATATATGCAAGTGTGAACAACTAAAAATAAACAAATACATGACCTATATGTGCAAGTGTGAACAATTAAAAAAAAAACAAATAAATGAGATATATATGCAAGTTTGAACAACGAAAAATAAACAAATAAATGACATATATATGAAAGTGTGAAAAACGAAAAATAGACAAATAAATGACATATATATGCAAGTGTGAACAATGAAAAATAAACAAATAAATGACATATATATGCAAGTGTGAACAATGAAAAATAAACAAATAAATAAATATATATGCAAGTTTGAACAATGAAAAATAAACAAGTATATGATATATATGCAAGTGTGGACAACGAAAAATAAACAAATAAATGACATATATATGAAAGTGTGAAAAACAAAAAATAAACAAATAAATGACATATATATGCAAGTGTGGACAACGAAAAATAAACAAATAAATGACATATATATGCAAGTTTGAACAATGAAAAATAAACAAATAAATGACATATATATGCAAGTTTGAACAATGAAAAATGAACAAATAAATGACATATATATGCAAGTTTGAACAATGAAAAATATGCAAATAAATAAATATATATGCAAGTGTATGAAAAAATAAATAAACAAATAACATATATATGCAAGTGAGCAAAGAAAAGCAGACAAATAAATAACATATATATGCAAGTGTGAGCAAATATAAATAAACAAATAAATAACATATATGAAAGTTTCAGCAAAGAAAAATATATATGTATGTATGTATATATATATATATATATATATATATATGTGAAAATGTGATCAACGATCTGTGATCGTTATAACATATTGATACTAAATGACACTTAGAATAGGAAGATGGAATTTCTCAAAAATTACTCTCGTGTTGAAACTATATTGATGAGGCATTCATCATTAATTACTTTATTCTTTATCGATATGGAAAACGATAAAAGAATTTTTAAAATCTCGGTCAATCAAAGAACATATTTAGCAATTAGAGGCATTCTTCCTTCAGGAGAGCTTCCTCTTCCATTTGTTCATAAAATATATGTACATAAATTTAACACACACACACACACACACATACATATATATATGTATATATATATGTATATATATATATATATATATACTAGCAGGGAGACTCGACATTGCCCGGGATTGAATGATGATCAACGAATATTTCACACTCCTCTATTTTTATTGTCATCGAAATCTGTGAAATCTCCCGAGAGGAAGCTTCACATGCCTCCATGCAGTAACTTTTCCAAACTATATGTTATTCTACATTGCACTATAAAGAACCTACTGTTTCTTGTATAAAATTATTTTGTATAAACTTTTTCTAGTAAGGCAAAAATAAAATTAATAATTTACGTGCGGAGTTTGAACCTACAGACCACAAAAGACAAAAAAAAAGCACGTAAATTTTCAAGTTTTATAAAGTTCTTTGCCGGTAATGAAAAAAAAAAGAAGACATTTACGTGCGGAGTTTGAACCTACAGACGACGTCATGCAAAAAAATAATACATTAATAAAATACATACTCTATCAATTACCTACATTAGAATTTTCACGCCTCGTTTTTCTATTATTGCTGCTAAGCGACGACATGGGGAATGGCTTTACTGATGATAGAAATCGTTATTTCAATTTATGTATTATCGATTATCGGTAATTATCGGGGTAGTCTGAGACACAACTTAACTAAGACGATACCCAGACTTATGAATTAAAGTTCTGTAAATTTTAAAGAAAATCTGTTCAGCCGTTTCAGAATCTATACAGAACGAACTTACAAAAACACAGACAAATTTGCATTTATATAATTGTAGATAGATAGATAGATAGATAGATAGATAGGTTGGTTGGTTGGTTGGTTGGTTGTTTTTGTTTTACGGCATATCAACCCTTTTCGGGTTATTTAATGCCGAATCCAAAGATTTTGAAGAAAAATTTTTTAATAGAATATATTTGTTGTTTTCAAGTCGGTTTCTATTTAACCCATAGTTGGGACCCTAACAGGTACTACCACTCCGGGTCAGAGTGGACCTGGGAGCAATGGTAATTAAAGGGTGGCTCCACATTCCCCAAAGCCCGCAAGCTGGGGCCTCACCACTGGATATAGTTTAAGGTCATATCCAGGACCATAGGTAGATAGATAGATAGATAGATAGATAGATAGATAGATATATAGATAGATAGATAGATATTGATAGATAGATAGATTGATAGATAGATAGGTAGATAGATAGATTGATAGATAGATATAGAGATAGGTAGATAGATAGATTGATAGATAGATTGATAGATAGAAAGATAGATTGATAGATAGATAGATAGATAGATAGATAGGTAGATAGATAGATAGATTGATAGATAGATATATAGATAGATTGATAGATAGATTGATAGATAGAAAGATAGATTGATAGATAGATAGGTAGATAGATAGATAGATAGATGGATAGATTGATAGATAGATAGATAGATAGGTAGATAGATTGATAGATAGATAGAGGGATAGATAGATAGATTGATAGATAGATAGATACATAATTTTTCAAAATCAAAATAAAGCTCAATATTAAAATATCCAAAAATATCGAATAGATCAATAAATAAACTATTAAATTCAGGATTGTATCAGTGTATGATTTATTCACAATCTCGGGTCAAAAAATCTTTTACACACGTTTCTGGTTGAATTTACACATGTTTCGATTACCTCAAATGTTGTCATCTCCTGCATTCTGAATAAGATAACGGCGTTATAAAGAACCTGACAAACTTTTCAGAGAACAAAGTTATTACTTTTACCAGAAAGGTTTAAGAAGAACTGCCTGTTAATATATTATAGATATAATATGTTAATATATTAAAGATATAAGTAAATATGGTCGATACATCAGCCAATTCCTATTCAAAACACGATATACTTAGAAAACTAGAAATTCAAACATAAATTACCCATCATATTTAAGCATAATTATATAATATATATATATATATATATATATATATATATATATATATATATATATATTAATCTTAGTGTATTTTTTAGTTTTAATTTTTAATCGATATATATGCGTGTCACATTTGTACAGTGGTAACGTCACCAGCTTTGCATGCTTCGGTTTCGATTCTAGCTGATGACACCTAAATATTTTGTTTTTACTTTTAAAATCACGAATATAATAATTTATACGAAATCTGGACAGATAAAAATATCATATTTAAGCGTATTTTACGCCCGGGTAAAGCCTGCGTCCTACGTTAGTATATATATATATATATATATATATATATATATATATATACTAGCAAAAGTACCCGTCGTTAACTGGGTTCAAAAAAGGCCTACAGAAAATGGACTCTGATTTATGAAAGTATGATAGGTTATGAAAAGGAAGGGTTGTAAAGAGATAGCTTCGAATTTGGGGGTATCAAAACCAAAGCAAAATATGATGAAAGTAAAAATAAAATAGATAAACCCCATAATTTATTATACCATACCTGTTCACACTGAAACATTTATCACAATATTCTGTGGATCTATATTAAAAAAACCTTGTTAAACCTTGTGACATATTTCTATTCTATAGAGGGCAGGCGCGAACGAACACCCCATAATTTTATGATACCATATTTCTTGAAACTGAAACATAATTATCAAAGTATACTTACGCAGATAGATATGAAAAGTCTTTATTAAAGTTTGTGCCTATTTCCATTCTATGGAGGCCAAGCGCGAACGCAGACCCCACAATTTTATTATATCATCCCTATTTAAGTTCAAACATACTTATCAAAGTATTCTTATGTACATCTATATCAAACACAATTGTAAACGTTTTGTATTTTAATTTTTTATTTCCATACTTTGTGGACCAGGCGCGAACGCGAACCCCACAATTTTAATCAAGCGCCGTTCTGCCAGATCAAACATACCCATACCTGTGTCTCGATACATCTTCTATCATTATATGTAATCAGTTTTTTTTAAATAGTCAACCATATAGGAGCCTATTCGTGATCAGACACAAACACACATACACATACACACAGACATTCAGCTTTATATATATATATATATATATATATATATATATATATATATATACTAACGAGAGTCGCACTGCTGGTATATATATATAAATATATATATATATATATATATATATATATATATATATATATATATATATATATAAATCGTTAATATTATGATTGAGTTGTGATTTCAAAAATAAAAACAAAATATTTAGGTGCATGCAATTATAATCGAAACCGATATTGTAGCATTTAAAGCTGCTGATGTTGCAATTGTACCAAGGTGACACGTACATATGTCGCTTAACAATTAAAAATTAAAAATACACTAAGATGAATGTTCAAAATGTTTTACGATTTTTGTTTTCGACTTGGACCTATTTTGACCCTTTAAAAACAATTTAAACAACATAAAGACCCATACAAGAACGGCCCGTAGAAGATCCAACTATTTGAGAACTCTAGCGCAGCTCTAAGACTTTCAATTTCGGAGGAGAGAGAGTTTGAAAATATGGATACAAACAGACCAAAAGCCAGAGCGACAGACATATAGCTACATACAAGTTAGAAAAGCATTTCATCCAAGGCATGAAAATTGTTAAACAAAATGTTTTTTACTAAACGCTTTAAAAATAAGGATACAAGATTCAATTTGAAATTTATTTATCTTCAAAGTGCACTTTTATAAATTTTACAAAGTAATGTATAAAAATTTAATTTAAATTGAATCAAAAAATTACCTTGGATTTATTTTATGTAATGTACATTTTGTTGCACTTTTAAAAAAAAATCATTGAAAATGTAATATCTATATCATTAATTGCTAGATGAAATATAATGTTTTAAAATTGCAACAAAATATGCATTACATAAAATAAATCCAATGTAATTTTTTGATTCAATTTAAATTTTTATACCTTTCTTTGTAAAATTTATAAAAGTGCACTTTGAAGATAAATAAATTTCAAACTGAATCTTGTACCTTTATTTTTAAAGCCTATAGTAAAAACATTTTGTTTAACAATTTTCATGCCTGGATGAAATGCTTTTCTAACTTGTATCTTATCTTTTTAATATTATATTTTAAAACTCTCCTTCTCTCTATTTCAGTTTGTATTTCTCCTCACACTACAACTTATTTTTGCAACCCCCTCTTTGTATCATTACAGGTCTGAATATTCTCTCTGTTTCAGTTTGTATTTATCCTCACACCACAACTCATTTTTGCAACCCCCCTCTTTGTATCATTACAGGTCTGAATATTCTCTCTGTTTCAGTTTGTATATCTCCTCATACCACAACTCATTTTTGCATCCCCCTCTTTGTAATACAGGTCTGAATAATGAGAAAATCTGAATTTTTTTAACAAAAACTTTAAAATAACTTTTTTAGATTACATTTTTTTAACTTGTTTCAGAATAGAAAATCTTTAAAATTTAATAAGGAACATATTTCGTATAGGTTTCATTAACAAATATTCAGTACATAACGAGAAAAATAGAGATAAAAATTTCAAAAGGACTATATAACTGGTTACGGTCAATAGTAGTCCTCGCCAGCGAAAGTCTTTGTTATTATTATTATTATTATTATTATTATTATTATTATTATTATTATTATTATTATTATTTAAAACATTTTGTGTCTCGCTCTTTCGCGCGAGGACAAATATAATAAGGTAGCTTCTTATTATATATATGTAATATATATAAATTATATATAGAGAGAGATATATATAGATATATATATATATGTATGTATGTATATATAAGATAGTTTCTTCATATAATATATTTATATATATATATATAATTTGATCGGCTTAAATTGTTTTAAACACTAAAAATATGTGTGACGGTGGTTTAGTGGTTAATGACACGGATTGACCACGTAGTCGTTCTAAGTTTGAATCCAGTTCGACAAAAAATCACTCTAGCTGATGATGTTGGAAATCTTCATGCGGTTTCTCACGTAATCCCCGATGTTTTTCTAGAAATAATTATGTCTATTAGCTTGTTTTTTTACTCGACATTTTTATTTATACACTAGTACGCCCACCCGGCGTTGCTCAGGACCGTATAACACAATGAGAAAAATGAAGTTTGAACGTATCTGTTATTCTTAGGAGATTAGAATTTTTTATGTTTATATATCATTTGCTATCTCGAGCAAAAGAATATTTTACCTTACCTAGGACGTGAATTACGCAAATTATGTATTAAATAATTTTAACTTCCCTAGGAAATGTGATTAACAGCACAGATGTTAAATAATTTTACAGTTCCTCGGACGGATAATGTACAACACAATAATAATGTTCTTACCCTCTGACAGGTAATGTAAATATATATCTAAAACAAGTTAATCATAATTTTAAGAAAAATGAATTCATTGTTAGAAGATGAATCATTAAAATTGCAAAATAAATACATAAATACGCTGTATTGGTTAGTGATTAGGTGACGCTTGCTTCAACTGAGAAGTCGTCATTACTGTATTCCTTTTCCCATTATAACCACCACCGATATTATCATTTTAAGAATAGGACTTAGCAAACTTTCCAAATAAATATGTAAATATTATTTGAGCACAGTCCTTATTCTGTATGTCAGTTTCTTATTTAATACATAGTAAGGTGAAAGTACATCAATAGTTTAGAAAAATAATCCTCTCCCTATATTAAGGATGGCTTTCTAAATTATAACGTTATTATTTCAGCACGGTCCGTATTTCATATGCCAGTTTGTTTTTTGTTTTGTTTTTTATTAAATTGTCAGGTGAAAATACAGAATCGTTAAAAAGATACTCGCCATAGTAAGAATGGCTTTCTAAATAATGTTATTATTTCAGCATAGTCTGTATTCCGTATGTCAGTGTTCCTTCCCCCTTATCTTAAATAATATATATGAAATAAAGTAAATATGAGATCGTAAAGTTCTACAACCATTTCCGGGACTGATTCCATATCATCCCATCTCTCTTAAAAATAGATACAAAATAAAGAAACTTTGAGATCGTAAACTGCTTCAACTATTTCCGGGATTGATTCCATATCACCCCCTCTCTTCATATCCCCGTGTCTATTATGAATATATGTGAAATAAAGTAATTTTGAGATCGTAAACTGTTTTAGCAATTTTTCAGACTGATACCATATCCCCCCCCCTCTTTACCGTTAAAAATATATGTGAAATAAAGTAATTTTGAGCTCGTAAACTGCTTCAGACGTTTCCGGGCCTGACTCTGTATCCCCACTTCCTTTAAAAATATATATGAAATAAAGTGTTTATGAGAGCATAAACTGCTTAAACCATTTCCGGGACTTAGTCCATATTCCGTCTCCCCACCTCTTAAAATATATGCTGTGTCGGTTATTTTGTATTCTTTTTTTTAAGGAGGAGGTAATTCCAGATAGGAAACTATGTTACGCTTACTTGGCCTTTTGGCTAAGATCAAAGTGTAGTATCTGACTGATGCAGCACTTCAGCGAAATCATCTACTAGCCCTCTCTGCTTAAACAGAAAAGTGGTGGTAATGTTTGGGAGAATGAACAGGCACTAATTCACCACACCCTCAAACTCACTAAAAAAAAGAATGGTAATCCCTGGCGGCCTCCAGAGTACTTTTAAAAGCAACATAATCGTGCTTGCCCCCCCCTATCATCAACACATGACGTCACTTCCGGAAAATGGCTCAGCAGTTTTTCGAAATACATGATTTCATTATAAATTGTTTGTATTTTTTAATATGGGTAAATAATAATGTTATTATTTCAGCACGGTCCGTATTCCGTGTGTCATCCCCCTTCTCTGTCTTAAAAATATGTATGAAACAAAGTAAATATGAGACCGTAAAAAAGATATTTAGGTTTGTTTTCATATTTACAAATTTCAAACCGCGGGTAAAATTTACGTATGATTTCATTTTTTTGTTTGTTTTTTATACAAAGACATAAAAAAAATTAGTTGGTCTCATCAATTACGATAAAAAATTTAAAAAACACGAGCATTCCAGCCTGATAAAAATTGAAGGAATTAACCGAATGTACGCGCATGCATATAAAAAACGAAAATGTCAGCTAATGGTTAATGAACATTTTACATGTAAATTTGCCAATGTCCGTATGCGATGTACATGCATGTAAGCATATCTATTATTCGCTATAAACCACCCTTGGTGCATGAATATTATTTCCTGAGAATGTCTGTGCTATGTGACCAGTAGTTTAAGAGTTTGCCTGTTAAACATTTACACACGCATATGTCTACTCTTTTATTTATATAGATACCAGGAAGAGAAGAAGGGAATAAGACTAGCGGGGCGAGGGGGCGAGGGGGCGCCCTGCTTTGTCCGGGCGTAAAATACGCTTAAATATATTTTAATTTGTTCAGATTTCGTATATTTTATTATTGAGTAAAAAATGTATTTAGATGCCATCAGCTAGAATCGAAACCGAAACTGTAGCATTCTAAGCTAGTGACGTTACCACCATACCAACATTATACTTATATACATATATCCGTTAAAAAATTTTAAAAAACACTAAGAGTAATGTGCAAACGATTTTTTTCAATTTTGACACATTTTTGACCCCTTAAAAACTATTTTAACTGGCTAAATACCCATAAAAGAACGACCCCTAAATAAAATCCACTCATTTCAAGCCCCTGGTGCCGCTCTGCGACTTTTAGTTTCGGGGAGATAGAGTTCGAAAATATGGAGACAGGCAGACAAACTGACAGACTGACAGACAGACAGGCATATAACCGTTTATATATTAGATTTTTTTCTGATATAAAATCTGTTCTCTTTGTACCTATTTACTATGCCTCCCCACGGGACAGAGTTAGACACCAGGGCCGTTTGTTAACGTGGAGAAAAAGTAAAAAAAAAAAACGACCCTGGTGTCTAACTCTCTCTTTGTAACTGCGGTTGTTGTTCTTGTTGTGTTTAATGATGGTTAACATGATTTCTCCATTTTTATCTTTGAAAACAGACTACAGAATGGATGATAAATTATTCACTTCTTAAAAAGAGAAATACACAAATAAAGAAGTGTGTTCAAACTTATTTATGTGTTTCTGATCAAACAATAAAAATCCACGCGTATTGAAGAATGCCTTGAAATTCCCTATCAAGAACGAAACGTTTTATTTAATCTGATTTGCTGAATTTTGGTACACTTGTGTTAAAAATCAATTATAACTTAACTTATCACCGTTACTATTGTATTTATCAATTTTCCCGATCAAATCAAAGCGATGGTTATGCTATATTTAACATGAATCCAATTTCTCCCCTCCAGTATTATGTAAGACTAGTTTATATTTTGCTCGAATAAGTCCGAATTCTCGTCGCCAGTGTTGTGACCTTCAAGTGTCCACAATAAATAAAACAACACGTTGGCATATTTAAAAGTGTATAAATATATATATATATATATATATATATATATATATATATATATATATAAGTACAGAAAAATATGTTTCAGAAAGACTGCTAATAGACAGAGTATTTACTTCTTTTCCACTGCATGAAGATGCGACACAAGGCCGGAATGTGGGGAGAATAAGCTAGCGTATCTTGAAAACATTATTGTAATAGATCCTCAATATGCTCTAAAGCAGAGGATAAATCCATATGCGTATTTTAAATCTGCTTAAAATACGTATTAATAAAAAGGACAACAATTTCAAACCTTAGTTTTAAAGTCTTAAGAGGAAATTAAAATTCAGGGAATAGATTGAGGATATTACATATGTATTCATGCATATTGTTGAAAAATAAAAGCTCCAAATTTGGTAAACCCTAAATGAATGTCTGTTTTCCTTTATTAATAAGTTTTAAATATACAGCATCAACTAACGAATATTGCTTCACTGGTTTTTACAGTAAGCTTTGCTCATGAAAGAAGGCCAAAACGTTGTGAAAATAACATTCAAGCTGAGGACAGCCTTTTCAATAATTCAGATAATCCATACCAGTGGGACCTGTGGAAATTTCACGGGGAACTGATTCATATGTAATATATTGATGTTGGCATTCTGTATATATTCAGCGTAAATGGAAACGCTCTGATATTATTGTTGCTATTTTGTTAAAACTGCTAAAATTTTATCTAAGCATAACCAGGTCGTAAAATACGCTTAAATATGATATTTTAATTCTTACAGATTTCATATATATTATGATAGACTTAATGTTCTATCTATTTTTATATATTATAAAGTTGTGATTTCAAAAATAAAAAATATATCTGTGACTTGAATTCATCAGCTATAATCGAAACTGAATCCCAAATTATTAATATACATACATATATCTATATCTATATATATATATATATATTTATTTATTTATATATATATATAAGGGCCAGACAATATTTTTCGGATACTTTAGTAATCGACTTTCCGAGTACCATAGCGTGGTGAAATTCCTTCACTAGAATAGCATAAACATATAAAGACAATACCTCTTATAAAAATGAAAGAAAATCGATTAGGTAAGGAAAAATATTTAATTTTCATCATTTTTTACAAAACACGCGACATTATTTTTCGGACAAACTGTTAATAGTCTGTAATATCACCTTTCTCCTCAATAACTCTTATCAATCTCTCTTCATAATGATAAAACATATGCACAATAACATCTCTAAGTGTTTCTATTAGTTGTTTTTTGGCATCTAGTATTCGTTCCAATAGTTGAACCTCTTTCGTTATTTCAAGTCCAGCATAGACAAGTTGCGCAAGCATTTACCAAATATTTTCCATTAAATTTAGATCTGGGCTTTTTGCAGGCCATTCCAAAGTAGTCATATTCACTTTAGCCATCGATTCTTTCGTGAGTTTTGACACGTGGATGCTGCAATTGTCTTGCTGTAGAACGAAATTATTCCCCATCTCTCTTCTTATCCTTAGTAGGGCTTTCTCGTCCAGCAACTGTTTATAGCTTTCGCTGTTCTGTCGTCCTTTCAGCCACTCCAACCATATATTTCCATTAGCAAAGATCATACCCCAAACCATAACTCCTGCTCCCGTTTGCCGTTTGTTCAGTACAACAGGTTCACCCTTACTCGACCAAATACACAATTCATCGGGCCCATCAAACTTGACACGCTTCTCATCAGTAAATATAATTTATCCTTCACTTTTCTTGTTGTAACTTTTTTCCAGATGTCAAAAGCCGTGTCACAGTCCTCTTCATCTTCTTTTCAGTCCTCTTGCCAATTGATCTTTTCGTCCTTTCTTCTTTTTCCGCTCGAAGTCTTCAGCATGTAATCGACCGTTGATTTTAACAGCTTCAAACCCATGGCAATCCTTCTGATGCTGAGGCTATCTTCCGCTTCTTCTGTGCAAAAGAAACGACTTCTTTTTAATGCATTTTACCTCATTAAACTTAATTGTTTTGCGAGTAGAATAGAACAGATACCTGATTCTAATGATGACAGCTAAGTGTACAAGCAGAAAATTTGCATAGAGCCACATATACATGAACATAGCTCTTAATAAAATATGATTTTTTGTCATTTCGAAAAATAGTGTTGCGCAGGTTTTCGCAAAAATCGCAAAAAACTAAAATTATCAAAGCCAAACTAAAAAATGATTATACTAGTAGTGGATTTTCACTCCTCAACTACGTACTTGCAATCTCAAATGTTTTTGGCACTAGTAACCACTGTGAAGTACTTTTTCCAAAGTGTCCGAAAAATATTGTCAGGCCCCTGTATATATATATATATATATATATATATATATATATATATATATATATATATATATATATATATATATAAACTGTAGTTCCTTCAGCTATAATGGAAACTGAAACCAAAACTTATTAAGAATTCTTAATAAAATTATTTATTAAAAAAATAGATTACTACGGTGCCATCAGCTAAAATCGAAACCGAAACCAACACTTCTGAAGTATTCTTGATAAAATTATTTAAAAAAAAAAAAGATTATTGAAGTGCCATTAGCTATAATCGAAACCGAAACCGAAACTTATAAGGAATTCTGGGTAAAATTATTTATAAAAAATAATAGATGTCTTAAATGCCATCAGCTATAATCGAAACCGAAACCAAAATTATGAAGAATTCTTGGTAAAATTATTCATGACAAGAAATGGAAGTATATAATGGTAAAATGACCCGGATGTAACTGTGACACAGATAATAACACACACGCTATCGATTAATATATAGATTATACATATCATACGATTTTAGAGTAATTCTTGGGGAATCTTTAACGATGCATGCTATTATGAATGCATGTTGCTGAGAATATATTTGACAATAATATTGGAACAAATCAGGAAATTGTCCAGAGATTTTCTGTATAGAAGTAAGTAAAAAGAATCATTTTCAGTTGAAACCTTACGAGAAAGAAAGATTCGTAATAGATATTTGTTCTACTCTCTTTAATTTGGCTTTTAGTTCATTTGCAAAAGTATCAGCTTTGTTGTTCTTTTTAATTACGACCAGAGTTATTACATGTAATTATGATATCTTTATAATATAAAAGTGAGAACCGTTGGGTCATCTAGTGAGCTTTAGTAAAACTCTTTGAATCAGGAAAAAGTAGTTTGCAAAGCTAGTTTAAATTATTTTAAATAAAAAAGAGAAAATCATTCCCTTTCTGCTCACTATATCGCCGTGTTTGACAGTTAGTAGAGTTCAATTTTTAGAGCAGTCCATAAGTGATCTTCAGTGAAGTAGGCTATTATTAAAGTGTGTTGGTCGAGAATATATATTGCATAATCCCCCCCCCGGTCTAAATGAACGATTCTTTTTTCGAGGAAGCCCTCTTCTGTCATCCCAGACTGCATCTTGCACCAAATTCTGTTGCTAAGTTTACTGGAAAATCGTTGTAGTATTCTACCACTCCATAACGTATTTCACCTAGGACGCAATCTATATGCGTCCTAAAATGAAAGACTGCGCTCATATCTGAAAAAAGGTGCTACTCATAGAGCGCCGTGTCTATTCTTGACAGAGTACAAAATTTACTTCGTCATCGAATGGTTGATAATTTTTTTTCTTTTCTCTACAGTCTTGTCTTACAAAAGAGATGTTTCTAGCCTCTCTCTACTGTATCGTAATCTTCATTGTATGTGTTTGACTGAGCTCTAATCTCTGATACATCCTGTAAAACATTCAGAGCAAGAACTCGTCTACTTAAAACAACAAGAAAAATGTTTATTTTCTATCTCTTTGCAAAATAATAAAAAAACAAGTCTGCTTCCCAACTTATTACAGCTTGCTCGTTTTCAAGTCTAATGTGAACAAATACTTGCTGAGTCCTCACTGGATAGTGACTTCTTCTGCCCATCCAATTCATTACTTACGGACTGAAATAATCATTAAATACCTACAGACACTAGTGTTTCATCATTTCGGGAACCATCAGTGCAGGGTGTCACGATTAACAGCGGTCGAGAAATTCGAACCCGGCAACAAAGCCATCTCTGACTCCATTAGCAAGGACCAAATCCATTCGGCCACCGTTAACCGCGAGAAATACTGTTGAAATTTAAACATTTATTTAAATGTTTTTAACGTTTATCAGAGTGATGTAATTATTATATGATCTGCACATGCGATCTAAATTGACCGACTTTATCTCAACTGAAAGTGTTCAACGATAAGAAACGAGTTTCTTAAAGAGGCTGACATTATATATATATATATATATATATATATATATATATATATATATATATATACTAGAAAAAGTACCCGTCGTTGACTGGGTTCAAAAACAGCCATATAGGAAATGGACTCTGATTTATGAAAGTATAATAGGTTATGAAAAGGAAGGGTTGTAAATTTTGGTTGAATTTGGGGTTATAAAAACCGAAGCAAAATATGATGAAAGTAAAAATAATTATTATACCATACCTGTTCACACTGAAACACTTTTACAATATTCTGTGGATCTATATTAAAAAAAAACATTGTTAAACTTTGTAACATATTTTCATTCTATAGAGGTCAGGTGCGAACGAACACCCCATAATTTTATTATACCATATTTCTTAAAACTGAAACATAATTATCAAAGTATGCTTACGCAGATAGATATGAAAAGTCTTTATTAAAGTTTGTGCCTATTTCCATTCTATGGAGGCCAGGCGCGAACGCAGACCCCACAATTTTATTATATCATCCCTATTTAAGTTAAAAAATATTATCAAAGTATTCTTATGTATCTCTACATCAAAAACACTTGTAAACGTTTTTTTTTTTTAATTTTTAATTTTTTTTTATTTCCATGCTCTGTTGACCAGGCGCAAACGCAGACCCCACAATTTTTATGAACCACCGTTCTGTCAGATCAAACATACCCATTCCTGTGTCTCGATACATCTTCTATCATTATATGTAATCAGTTTTTTAAAATAGTCAACCATATAGGAGCCTATTCGTGACCAGACACACACATACACACACACACACAGCTTTATATATATATATATATATATATATATATTACTCTAGTGCGTCTCGCTTATTTCCCTCATATTGTGCTTTACTCATTCGTCTAACTTGCCTGACCTAAATTACGTTTACATGTGATTTGTGGTACGCTCTCGTCAGCGTCGAGCCCCGACTCGCACTGAAACACCTGCTCTTTTGAAAGCTTGTAATAAAATAAAAATGGACAAGAACAGTGTAAACATTTTCATTTCGCCAAATTTAGAATATTTACGAGCAAAATGTCGGAATCGATATATACAGTAGAATCTCGGGATACGGCATAAAAGATTAGTAACAAAATGCGGTACCGTATATAATACACGTGTATGTAATCAAATAACATTATAAATAGCACCGTAAGACGGGGCAAATACTGTAACCAAGTGCCGAAAAAAAAAAAACATCGTATTCCATATCGTAATCTGGAGAAAAACATACTCTAGGGACACCGTATCTCGGGGTTATACTATAATTTTCTTCTATAATATAAATCGCATCTGTCTGTTTAAATTTATGTATGTATGTTTGTATATCTGCCTAAAACTTTCGACGAAGGCGACCGATTTTCACGATATCATTATCGTTTTGAAGGTCGACCCTTCGGACGACAAATATCGAAACATTGGCATTTTATTAAAACTTTAATTCCTTTACCCTCAACTAGGCACTTTGCTACAGGGAGGGGTCACTTTTTACCGATATTTTCGAAAATCACCCCATCTTTTCGATTGGCTAGCCTTAATTTAAACCTTAGCCACTTCCGGTTTGGTGATGGACCCAACGGCAAAGGCGTTACTTTTTTTCACATTCTTTTTCTCGTTCACGGTTCGGGTTCGAGCCTACTTACTATCATTTTTCTTTTTTTTTTTTTTTTTTTTTTTTGCTAAACACACACCTCCAAACACCCGGGCAACGCCAGGCACCCATGCTAGTAACCAATAAAGAAAACAATCGAACTGAATATACATAAACATTAAAAGAAATCCAAAGACAATGAATAAATATTAATATTTAATATTAGAAAGAAAGAAAAACGGAAGAAATGAAAACAGGAAAAAGAAAAAAAGAAAAAAAGAAAGAAAGAAAAAAGTAAGAAAGTAAGAAAATGCGAAAAAGGAGAACGAGAAGAAACGGAAATAAAATGAAAAATGCATAAGATATGCGAAAATACAGAATAAAAAATACAAAATAAAAAAATACAAAATAAAAAATACAGAATAAAAAAATACAGAATAAAAAAGATACAGAATAAAAAAGATACAGAATGAAATGTAGAAATGCGTTGATTTTGACACTCATTAGACGCCACTAATAAAATTTCCTTAATTTTAATTTTTCTCTTAAGACCCTTTTTTTTTCTTTTTTTTTTTTTTTTTGCTTGCATAAATCCAATATGTGGTCCATTTTTAGAAAAACCGTAAGAAGTTTAGATATTCAATGTATCTTAACCAGTATGTGACTAAACCCCCGGCCCGCCAATCTGTTTCAACTTGGCCGGGTAAATGCAGCTAGTAAAAAGAACAAAAAAGATTTGAAAATAAAAAGGTATAGAAGAAAAAAAGATTTGAAAATAAAAAGGTATAGAAGAAAAAAACGCGCCAAAGATTTTACAAAAATAAATATGACGAAACTAAATGAGAAAAAAATGCACGAAAATAGAAACAAAAATAAACATAAATTATATTTTTTGTTTTTGTTTTAGAGATCCTTTGAGATGAGGCTTTATAATTTGTGCATTCATTCTTTTTGCGGACTGTTTTCCTCATTTTCGTAATTGTTGTTGTTTCACCACGTTTCGGCCAACTCATCCTCTAGCCTTCTTCATGTGGTTAATCGCGGCCGGATATGAATGCTGAGCATTGTAACTGTATCCTCAGTAATTACTGCCTTCCATAGTTGTCGTTATCTCACTACGTTTTTGCCAACTAATCCTCTGGCCTGCTTGGGCAGGATTGAAACTGCTGTCTTCAGACAATGTTCACCTGGAACTGTGGTGACTCAACGCCTCTATCCACTGCGCCATGGGTCCCAAATCACGTGAGAAAGGCCGAAGGATGAGTTGGCCGAAACGTGGTGAGACAATAATAATGGAAGTCAGTAATTACTGGTGATACAGTTACAAGATTGAGCATTCCTATCCTGTCGCTGTTAATCATCTGAAGAAGGCCAGAGGAAAAGTTGGCCGAAACGTAGTGAAACAAAAAACATCTACGAAGATTAGGATAACAGTCAACAAAAGAATGAACACACAAAAGTCTTCAAGTCTAATGTAAACAAGTTTTTTAATGAGCCGATCCATATAAGTTAACAAATTTACCGAATCTCCATTACTAATATTGTCCAGTTTCTACTGTACACTCTTTAACCCTTATCCTCGAGTGGCCTCTTGGCCTTGATAAGTGGTGATGACTGTGTAAAAAAAACATGGAGTGTTGTTGTTGTTGTTGTTGTTGTTGTTGTTGTCGTCGTCGTTCTTACTCAGTTTTTTTTTTTTTTTGGAACGCAAGTGGAATCACAATAAAGAAAACAAGAAAATGCAAATTAAAAATAAATAAGAAAAACGAAAAAGATACAGAATTAAACAGCATAGAATGGAACTGGCAAAGATAAGTATACGTTTTTGCTGTTAAATACGAGAGAGAATTACAAATCAATAAGAAAAAGGAGGAGAGAAAATTAGGAGGAAAGAAAATGCATGGAAATAGAAACAAAACCATGCGATGCTGATAGCACATATCGAATTGCCGAATATCGCTGAGCCAAATTCATTCTCATATCGCAATTGACAAACTGAGGAAATACAGTTATCACCGCTGCACTATGTTGCTTTAAAACAGGATCATATGAAATCGCTTCAACCTGAAATTATTCATCAAACCTTCAGCCTAAACCGGATTGTAAATAACCCACAATCTTTCTATCACGAGTTGATTACATCCGATTAAGTTTGCTTGCCTAATCACTCAATGAACAAAATACATCTATGCTAACATAACATCATATATATATATATATATATATATATATATATATATATATATATATATATATATATATATATCGAATATTTATATTTTTATCTCATAATATTCTATTTTGTCAGTTCTAATTTTTTTTTTTTACAGAATAAAGAGGATGAAATCTGGTGAAAATGAATGGAAATTGTCAAGAAACATATTCATAAAAAACTTATAGTTATTCAAGATATAATTGGGATGTTTTAGGAGAACAGACTGGATTATTTTCTTTCCCGTGAGGATACTTTGGTGCTAAGGGGAACATGCTTAATCTTACATAATTATAGCCATGTTTCTGCCTTTTTTTTTAAACTAAAATCTAAAGGCATGACTAATAGAACATTAAACATGGTACCTTAAATCATACTCTTCTTCAGTTTTCTCTCCTGTAATATCCCAGTTATATCTTAAATAAGAAAGTTGAGTTTTTTTTATAACATAACAATTTCCATTTATATTAATTTTTATTTATTGCGGACTATTATTCTCATCTTTATTAGTTGTTGCTTCCGACGTTTCGGCCAACTATTCCTCTGGCCTTCGTTAGGTGGTAACCGCTTCGGGGCCCGTGGCGCAGTTGATAGAGATGTTGAATCTCTACGGTTCCAGATGAGCATTGTTTGAAGATAGCGGTTTCAATCCTACCCAAAGGGTTACTTGGCCAAAAACGTGGTGAGACGACAACAACTAGGGATAGCAGTAATTGCTGAGAATGCAGTTAGGAGATTCGAAGTTCATATCCGTCGCGGTTACCACCTGACGAAGGCCAGAGGAATAGTTGGCCGAAACGTCGTAAAACAACAACTAATAAAGATGAGAATAATAGTCCGCAATAAATGAAAATTAATATAAATAATACTCATCTCAATAAAATTTTTTTTAAAAAATTATTTCTATTTTTTTCTATCAGCTTTCATCTTCTTTACTCCGAAAAAAATTTAAACTGTCTTTAACGAGCAAATTATTTATTGTCTCTAATGATCTATCTGATGTTCGTACACCGTTATACGAAACACGTGTGAGAAAATATGAGAGAGAAAAATTAATATATATATGTGTGTGTGTATGTGTGTGTGTGTGTGTGTTTGTGTGAATTAAGTCTGTCAATTTAGCTCTTATGCATAGATCATCGTATCACGATTAGATCACCATCTGACTGGCGTAAAGAACATTTAAAATTAAAATGTTTAAGTTCAACGTTATTTCACGCGGTTAATGGTAGCCGAATGCATACGGTCTTCGCTAATCGAGCTAGAGATGGCTCGTGTTGCCGAGTTCGAATCTGTCGACTGGTGTTAATCGTGACACCCTGCACTGACGATTCCCGAAAAGAAGGAAACACTAGTGTCTGTAGGTATTCACTTATTATAGTAAAAAAAATAATTATATATATATATATATATATATATATATATATATATATATATATATATATATATATATATATATATATACTAGCTGGCAGCTCGGCGTTGCTCGGTCGTTCAATAGGCTTAAGCATGATTTTATATGCAATTGTGTATGTATTATTATAAAATCAATCCTCTATTGATTATTATATATTACGAGGAATAATTTGCCCGGTGGACTATTTCGCAAAATAAATAAATAAATAAATAATGAAACAATAAAATTGATATTGTCGTTCATCAAATTCCGTCTGTGTTTGTTTACAATATCACGTCAGCTGATATTTGGGCTTGAGGATAAATGCCATTGAAAAGTCACTTCTGATTAATGTTTAGTTTTCAAATATGCAAACAAAGAAATGATTTGCGGCGATTTTAAATGATACCTCTTTTTTTATCGTAAATTGAACTGATTATATTTATTGTAAATTGAATTACGAAAAACATTAAATAAAATGGTGTGGTACAGCCGGATTTGAACAGGGGAACATTCTATCTGTAGTCGAATGTTCTACCACTAAGCTATATCTCACGACTATAATAAATCTGTTTTTATAAGAAGAAATAATTTGCTCGGATTTTATTATCGCCCTTGTCAGGCGTAATCTATGATGTTCCCTCCTAAAAAATCTTTTTATATACACAGACGGAATTTGATGAACTACATTATCAATTATATTGTTTTACTTTTATTTATTTATTTTTTATTTATTTTGCGAATTAGTCCACGGGGCCAATTATTTCTCATAATATATATTAATCAATAGAGGATTAATTCTATAATAATACCTACACTATCTACATAAATAGAAATATCATGATTAGGCATATTTTACGACCGGGTAACGCCGAGCTACCAGCTAGTATATCTATATATATATATTAATTTTTCTCTCATAATATTTTATTTTTTTCTTACACGTGTTTCGTAATACGGTGTACGAACATGAGACAGTTCATAAGAGAGAAAAGCTATCTTTAAGGTCGGATTTTTTCGATTTGGGATACTTATCGGATTAATTTCTGTACAAAACATATATAAGAACACTGCCAGAAATATAAATTACTATTGTGTGAAATTTGAAAAAGCCAGTCTCAGCCGTTTTGGAACCTATGAGGAATGAACTCACACAAAGACAAAGTTACTTTTATAGAATAGTAGATATAGGAATAGAGATATATATGTGTCTTGCTGATACATATGCTCTGGAAGTGTTAAAATATTTTCATTGAGCTTAATCCTGTCAATTGGAAAAAATAATTTATAATTAGAAGAATATATATATATATATATATATTTATATATATATATATATATATATATATTTATATATATATATATAAAAGTGAACGAGTCTGTCTGTCTGTCTGTCTGTCTGTGTACATTTCCCTATGCAATTTTAAGTCTATAGACTGGAGATTTGATATAAAGTGTATGAGGATTTGGGAAAATCTTTATAATCCGAAATTTCGATGTTGAGAGGTCAAAGTTCAACGATTTGACCTTTGAGAACTCTACCAAAACTTTCCGCCAATTCTGGGCCTAAACAATTGAACTTTTAGATATAGGTTCCTTAGACATGGATCTAACTTAACTTGATTTGAGCCCAAGCTAATAAATGTTAAGGGGTCATAATAGGGATCCAAGTTTTTTAAAAAAATCACCTCTGCGGTCTCTACCAAATTACTCAGACAATTTTTGGTCTAAACATTCGACATTTTACATAACGGGTATTCAAAGATAAGGCAAGCTTTATAATCGGTGTGGGTTGAAAATTTGAGCTGCCAATATATAAATCTATGTATGTATGTTTGCATGCCTGCCTAAAGCTTTCGACAGAGGCAACGGATTTTACCAAGATCAGCATTGTTTTGAAGCTCGACCCTTCAGACGACAAATACCGA